>NC_143032.1:58339500-58641500 GCF_057628025.1 Oncorhynchus mykiss | reverse complement strand
GTATAAACAAATCGGCCATTGGGGGAAAGTTTGTTATTCTGTCCAATTTATTTTAACAATTTCCAGCAGTTCACCCAAAATTGATCAGTAATCCAACTATAGGGATTCATTAAGATCAGGTTCCCATGGGTTCAAAGACAAGCTTGACTTATCAGGACAGAGATTTAAAAAAAAATGTTTTACACTTAACTCCTTCCGCAGTTCTCGAATGCTGTGACTGCTGTTTATCTGAAGTTTACAAGTGCCCAGTCTAAGTTTGTTAGAGGTATTTTTTTTACACAGGAAATTCTCCATTAGCATGAGAAGCTAATCAAGACTACAGGGGGAAAAGAGGAAACTGCAAGTGCAAAACAGTCTGACCCTCCCACCCTGATATGACAACCACACAAGAGGCCTCTCCACTTATCTGCCATTGATCCGAGCATATACCAGGGTCTTTGCACCACCAACTGAGAAAGCACAATAATTCTCAGTGACATATTTGTGTTATGGTTCCATATATTAATCAGTGCTGACTTAAGATTCCTCATCAAAGTCAGTTCTGGGCCCTTGGGAGCAATGGCATGTAGTATGATTGTTCTCTCCAGCAAGCCAATCCAATAATTGCTCAATGCAATGAGCTCCATGATTTGTGATGCATAAGATGTCAGACCAGAAAGTGAATGTAACATAGTGTGTTTTGCAGTGCATTCCTAATTTCTCAAGAAATGTTGCATAACACTCCATTGACTCATTGACTGTTTTTTTTTAATAGGTAGTTTTACAAAATATCCATGTACTCTTTGGGAATTGTCACACTAGCATTTCATTTATTTAATCTGTATTACCTTCTATGACCTGTTCTTTACTGTTATTGTATCTTGCATACCAAGCCCTCTGTAAGAAGCGGAGGACCCATCTTCTCTGATGTCAAGTCTAAAAGGGCTGACACACATCATATTTACTGTTACAACAACAGACGTCGACCTCCATTAGGTTGGTCGCTGTACTAGCTACGCTCTTGGTTTCGGCCCTGCTTGTGAATGGTTCTGGACAATGTAAGTGAGAGAGAACTGGCAGGTTTCTTCTGCCTTGGCCCAGGGTGTGAACCCTGAGGGGGTTAAAGCCCACGAGCAGAGTGGTCCCTCTAGTGAGAGCAGATGCTGAATGAGATCAGGGGGTTTAGGGGGAGTTCTGACAGAACGTTGTTTAGCCTTCCACAGCTATCAGGTCGTGGGGAAATCACGCACATTACCCTGTGAGTGTAACCACATGCTGCTGTTTCTGGAGCCCTCCATAGAGAAGACTGTGTTCCAGCGAACATTGTGTGCTCACCAATGCCCTCTATCCTTCCACAGTCCTCCCTAAAGGCAGTTCCAGGTCAAACAGCATGGTTATTATTGGGGTCATCGGACCATGGAGTTCTGATAACCACCTAAATGCATACATATGGTTTCTCTCTGCATCATAGAGTATGGTACAGTGTATTTACAGTGGGGGTTTCCTTTGAACACCTTGCACATGTCGAAGTAGGGTTTTCCTGTTATCTTAAAGATGAATCGAATAAGACAAACAAAAGTTGACCACAGCGTATGCTTGTGTTGGACTTGCATGTATTTATGTGCATGTGTGAACTATGTGTGTGTACAGTTCGTATTTGGAGAAGGGCTAACGACCTGCCAATGAGCTGGGAAGTTGCTGTCAATCAGGTTGTAATCAACTCAGGAAAACCCTTCTCCGCAGCTTGACTCCCTTACCTTCTCATTAGAGCTATAATACGTGTGGAGCTGGGCTTGTATTTTTGTTTTGGAGTAACAAGGTATGACAGGCTTCCACAGCTTCCAAGTCCAAAAGAGGCCCATGGGTAGCGCATATTAGACATAAAGCCAGTAAACACAGTCATCGTCAGGAGAAAATAAGATAATGCTGCTAGACTAGTTTCAAATTAAAACTCATTGTCACAACATGGTATTTAAAACACCCAATGTGGGTAGCATTACTTGGCAAACAATGCAACATTGACCTGTAATACATTGTGATACTTTGTTAATTTCTTGATGTGGGTCGTTCCACAAATTCGGTGCCTTTCGAGAAGTGTTACTTGGTCAAAAGAAATTTCACTAAATGTTTACATTCTGTCATAAAGTGCAAATGTTCAACAAGTTTTTCCATCTCAAAAGGTTATAAAAAAATACTATAGTAAGTGCCCAGTGCCAAATAAGTAGGGTTGACCGTAACAGGGTTGACGATTTCATCTTGAATCAACCATCAATCCCCTTGTGACGGGGGAATGGAAGCTTGTTGTGTACAACAGTGAGTGGCAATTGAATGCAAGCTTCACACAAAAACGGTAAAACAGTTGTAGCCTGTCATTCCATGGTAACAGGGTTAACGTGTTATGCTCGACCCACTCAGTTTACCACCATATAAACACCAGAAAATTGCCAAAAAGAGTAGAACAAGCTCACCTGCATTTACACTATGATTTGACTATTGATGTTCAATATTTATTTTGAAAAACAATATTTAAAAAGGAATAGTTTCACAGATAGTTCAGTTCGCGTGACAGGGTTGACCTTAACATGAGGGACAGATTAATCACATTAAATTAATAATAGTCTTCAGAAAATGACTGTCAAAGCAACAAAATAACTAGGGCTTTACAATGATGGTGAAAACTTAGATAAATGTTGGGGTTAAGTGGTTCAAATCTTCCTAGAAGTCACAGAGGGTGCGTGGAGGGACATGTCAAAATGCTGAATTTTGGCACTTTAGCAAATATATTCGTATTAAAAATAAGATTTACTGAATTCTCCATGTGGTAGCTTGAATTGAGTGATCCGTCTTGCTGTCCTGCGCATCTCGGTTTTGTCCAGTAGCCTATCACTGTCAGTGTTCACATCAAACCACTTCTAATTTTGGAGCATATTCCACCCGTTTTCAAGTCCTGGTTCACTTGGTCTGGCGCCAGCCCAATGGGTAGCTGCAGGAACAAGGTTTGAGAGCCCATGGCATACACTCTTAGAAAAAAGGTATTTGACTGTCCCCATATGAGAACGCTTTTCGTTTTCAGGTAGAACTATTTTGTGGAAAGGGTTCTACATGGAACCTTTTAGGTTCTAGATGGCAGCTTTTTTTCTAAGATTATAGAGATTGGGCGGAATATCACCTGTCGTGCAGCAAGAGCATGCTCCTCAAACAGTGGTTGATACTGGAGTGATATAAGTGTTCTTATATTTATTTCTCAGCTGCTCATATTAAGCACATGCTCTGCTATAAAACCTAAGTAACCTACAAAATGGACCTGCGGGAAAGCGTGCAGCCTCCATTCGCTATTTGAGTGCATACAGATGATGATCTATTTTTTCCCCTGCCCCTGTTCCTTCCCATTTGATAACGGGCCATTCTAAATCAAAACTAATTTGACATATTAGTAAAGACAAGATTAAATTGAGAATTGAGTCTGATGGGTGAAAATATGGTCCCTTGAGGAGAGAACAGCTGTGCAGCCTGAGGCAAGGAACACTGTACTTTCTGAAATCATCAATAGCCTATAGTTGCACCATGCAGCCCATATATGGTTTGATTTCTAAGACATTCCAAGGTTTGTATCATTCACAACTAAAGTTGCCAAATAACTCTAAGTCCAGCATATATAGGACCTGTTTCAAATGATCACTCCTACGCTCAACTTTGCCACTTTATGCACCGAAGATCCTGTAATGGACAAAATACAGAAGATCCCGCTCTGTAATGGACAAAATACAGAAGATCCCGCTCTGTAATGGACAAAATACAGAAGATCCCGCTCTGTAATGGACAAAATACAGAAGAACCCGCTCTGTAATGGACAAAATACAGAAGAACCCGCTCTGTAATGGACAAAATATCCTTTCTATTTTATTCAGCCAAGCTCAATTATAGTCTTCTTACTATAAAATCAGATAAAATAAAATAATGGCATGGGACTTATAAGCATATCTTGTCAGCTAAATGAACAAGCCTACAGCCGATGGCATGGAACATAGCATAACATAGGCCTACAGTAGGCCAACTCATAATCTGGTCAATTACCGTGAGACCGGCCATCTTTTGCATGACAATAACCAGCTGACAAAATTGAATGACCACCACAGCCCTATATGGCACCATCTCTGTAAGAGAGTCATGTCCCTCTGCACTTCCTCTGGATGAGTGAATGGGTCATAGAGCAGAGTTAAGGCTAGGAGGCCATGGTTCACTTGGTCTGGCGCCAGCACAATGGCAACAGAGGACAAAAAGGGATGAGAGAGAGAGAGAGAAAGACACAGACAGAGACAGAGAGGGGAGGAGGAGAGGAGACAGTTTGCAGCAGTGACGCTTCAGTTCATCATTGTGTCCTCTGGGATAGATCAGTGGGGAGAGTGTCAGTACACTGCTGGCCTGTTTTAGTGTACTTTATTACACATTCCTCATTGTAATATCAGAGAATCATAAAGATGGCGGCCCCAATACACTTTCAACAAATGCCTTGTTTTCTAAGTTTGCTGTTTTGTACATTGCTCTTCTTTACTCTTTTTTGTGTCGTCATTAGCATAGTATACAGCCAATTCTAGCTCCAAGACTGTGGCCATTTGAAAAAACGAAAAAGTGTATTGTCCTGATTTACAGGCGCGTTGAACCATGTCGCACCTTTGCCATTGTGTATTATTAACATCCATGATCTAACTGTGTCACACCCTGATCTGGTTCACCTGTCCTTGTGATTTCCTCCACCCCCTTCAGGTGTCCCTTATTATCCCCGGTGTATACGGTTGAAGTCGGAAGTTTAAATACACCTTAGCCAAATATATTCAAACTCAGTTTTTCACAATTCCTGACATTTAATCCTAGTAAAAATTCCCTGTTTTAGGTCAGATAGGATCACCACTTTATTTTAAGAATGTGAAATGTCAGAATAATAGTGGAGAGAATGATTTATTTCAGCTTTTATTTCTTTCATCACATTCCCAGTGGGTCAGAAGTTTACATACACTCAATTAGTATTTGGTAGCATTGCCTTTCAATTGTTTAACTTGGGTCAACGTTTCGGGTATCCTTCACCAAGCTTCCCACAATAAGTTGGGTGAATTTTGGCACATTCCTCCTGACAGAGCTGGTGTAACTGAGTCAGGTTTGTAGGCCTCCTTGCTTGCACATGCTTTTTCAGTTCTGCCCACAAATTTTCTCTGGGATTGAAGTCAAGGCTTTGTGATGGCCACTCCAATACCTTGACTTTGTTGTCCTTAAGCCATTTTGCCACAACTTTGGAAGTATGCTTGGGGTCATTGTCCATTTGGAAGACCCATTTGTGACCAAGCTTTAACCTCCACATAATTTTCCAGCCTCACGATGCCATCTATTTTGTGAAGTGCACCAGTTTCCTCCAGCATCTTCACAAGGTCCTTTGCTGTTGTTCTGAGATTGATTTGCACTTTCACACCAAAGTACGTTCATCTCTATGAGACAGAACGCGTCTCCTTCCTGAGCGGTATGACGAGTGTGTGGTTTTGTGGAGGGCTTAAAAAAGAATTCTGAGGTCTTAGCTGATTTTTACAAATTTTCCCATGATGTCAAGCAAAGAGGTACTTAGTTTGAGGGTAGACCTTGAAATACTTCCACAGATACACCTCCAATTGACTCAAATGATGTCAATTAGCCTACCAGAAGCTTCTGGTATGACATAATTTTCTGGAATTCTCCAAGCTGTTTAAAGGCACAGTCAACTTAGTGTATGTAAACGTCTGACCCACTGGAATTGTGATACAGTGAATTATAAGTGAAATGGTATGTCTGTAAACAATTGTTGGAAAAATTACTTGTGTCATGCACAAAGTAGATGTCCTAACCAACTTGCCAAAACTATAGTTTGTTAACAAGAAATTTGTGGAGTGGTTGAAAAACAAGTTTTAATGACTCCAACCTAAGTGTATGTAAACTTCAACTGTATGTGTGTGTGTAACCTTTATTTAACTAGGCAATTCAGTTAAGAAGAAATGTTTATTTACAATGACTGCCTACACCGACCTAACCCGGACAACGCTGGGCCAATTGTGCACCGACCTATGGGACCCAACCACAGCCGGATGTGATTCAGTTTGTATTTGAACCAGGGACTGCAGTGACACCTCTTACAATGAGATGCAATGCCTTAGACCTCTGCGCCACTCGGGAACTCCATACCCGCCTGCCTGACCACTCTGCCTGTATATATCCCTGTTTCCTGTCTCTCTATGCCAGTTTTGTATTTTTCCCAGTCTCTGTTTCTTGTCCTCCTGGTTTCGACCCTTGCTTGTCATGACTCTGTACCCGCCTGCCTGACCACTCTGCCTGTTCTGACTACCAGCCTGCCTATCCCCTTGTACTGTTTTGAACTCAGATCTGGTTTCTGACCCCTACCTGGCCTGACCTCGAGACTGCCTATTGTCTGGTACTGTTTGGACTCTGACCTGGTTGATGAACTCTCACCTGTCCCCAACCTGCCTTTGCCTACTCCCTTTGTTATAATAAATATCGGAGCTCTACCATCTGCCTCCTGTGTCTGCATTTGGGTCTCGCCTTGTGTCTTTATAAACTGAATCATGGCAAGCAATCTGAGTCAAGGTGAGATCCAGGAGCAATAAATTTGCATCAGGGGAACATGACAACTTAATAAAGCATGTAAAAAGGTCAAGAAAAAGAAAGTTTAATTGACACAAGATGACTCTAGTGTACACTCGTGATGATAATTCTAATGTCAACATGAAACAAGGAGGGGATGAACTGAAGAAAAACGTATTTAATTGAGAAGGGAATAGAGGCAACAATAATGACAGTAAAGTAATGTTGGTGTAGTTGTATGTGGGAGTTAACGTAGGAGGACAGTGTTCTACAATGTCAATGTTATTTTCAACAGTATTTAACAACTCACTGGTGTAATAGACAGGTGCTGTGATCGACAATGAAGAGGTTTGTTGAGTTCAGTGGAGGTTATTGAGACTCCAATGCAGGGATGGGCAACTTTGATGGATGTGGGTTGCCACAAAAAAAATCTGCACTCATGAGGGGTTGCAGTTGCCCAACCCAGTTTTATACAGATAATTCCTTGCAATTATACACATTTTGCCATAGGGTGGAGAGAAATGTTTGCGGTTTCTAATATGATATCTGAGATTGACTAACAAAATCAATGGGAAACCTCCTGGGCTCTAATTCAACCTTGATTACTACAAGTTCAGATAGTTGTCCGCTAGACTAACTTAAAAAACTAAAACATGTTAGCTGATATGGGCCAATTGAGTGACTATCAAAAACTGTTGACGCACAACCAAATTTGAACTTTGTGCATTCTACTATTCCACCTTGCAACAGTAAGTTGAGACCCCGACTGAGTTCTCTCCCCAAAATAATAACAGTTGCCCTTCCCTGCTTCAATGCATTTCAGCAGAGGAAGGTCAGTGTTCTCTTCTACATGAGATCCAACTGGGTTTAAAGTTATCACGGTGGTCACTGAGAGGACACTCAGGGGATCATTGTCGTCATATGGAGAAAACCAAGGCGCAGTGTGGTAAGCATACATACTTACTTTAATGAAGAAAGAATACTGAACAAACTACAACGCTAATATGAGACACACACAGACCAGGCAACTGAACATAGAATAAGAACCCCAAAACTACCCAAGGAATATGGCTACCTAAATATGGTCCCCAATCAGAGACAACGAAAAACAGCTGCCTCTGATTGAGAACCATAGACATATAAACACCTAGACTTACAAAATCCCCTAGACATACAAAACCCCTAGACAATACAAAACTAAACAAACAACCCTCGTCACACCCTGACCTAACCAAATAATAAATAAAACAAAGATAACTAAGGTCAGGGCGTGACAATCATGGTGGTGTGGACCGACTAGAGGATTTCTTTGGGTTCTTGCATGAGAAGGGGGGAGCGGATTTTGTCCACATTCACAAAGGCCTGACAGTTTGCTCAAAAACATCACTACACAGAGGCCGAGTTCACAAATATCTACTTCTCTATACTGTACCATTTGAAATGTTTTTCCTCTTAGAACACATCTAAAACCATTGAACTGAGATGATCAGGCCATTGGGTACTGTATTTAGCCACAAAGTGATCAGATACGCCCGAGCAGTGAAATAACAGTTTATGAATCTTAGACGGGTTCCAACAGAATCTTAAAATATGAAACATGTCCAAGATATCCAGATAAGTGAAAATGTCTAGGAATTGTCTTGTAAACACTTTATTCTTACTCATCCAGTATTCCAGATTGCCAGATAGCTTTCATGTTGTGTTCCACTGCATTTGTTCATTATCAGGTGTGTATCTTACTGTATCTTGCTGTTCTGTAGAACAGCCATTCTAGACCAGTTCAGTGTTTCAGTGACCTAAGCACTGCACTGCTCTCGAGACGTTACTGAGTCTAACACTTTGACATTCTCCTCTATGACAGGCAATGAGAGAGAGATTTAGACAATACATTTTCCAGTCCAATGTCATTCCTTAATATCGTGGAAGCCTACCTTAAAGTCTGACATCACAATCATTCACTGCTGCCTACTGAGACTGGCCCCACCTTTACAACCATCACCAACCCTTTCTCTGACTGTTTCAATGACCCCCCTTTACTTTCAGCTCAATTAATATGTGGGAAGCCCATAGATATAAACATTTTGTACAACAGCAA
Source organism: Oncorhynchus mykiss (assembly GCF_057628025.1). Classification (NCBI taxonomy): domain Eukaryota; kingdom Metazoa; phylum Chordata; class Actinopteri; order Salmoniformes; family Salmonidae; genus Oncorhynchus; species Oncorhynchus mykiss. Next base: position 58,632,808 of record NC_143032.1, on the reverse strand, counting down.
CATAAAAAGTATCTTTATTCTGGTTTACAGAGCTCCTTTTGACTGGCCTGGGTCCTGATTGATCATCCTCGCCACAGCTGTAAAGGAATGTTTCCACTGACTTGGCTGGATCTTGTGTATGTCTGCTGCACAGTGCACAGGCTACAGCAGGTTAAGGTGTGTGTGTGTGTGTGTGTGTGTGTGTGTGTGTGTGTGTGTGTGTGTGTGTGTGTGTGTGTGTGTGTGTGTGTGTGAGAGAGAGAGAGAGAGAGAGAGAGAGAGAGAGAGAGAGAGAGAGAGAGAGAGAGAGAGAGAGAGAGAGAGAGAGAGAGAGAGAGAGAGAGAGAGAGAGAGAGAGAGAGAGAGAGAGAGAGAGAGTCACAGGGGCTAACCCAACCAGGTCTCAGAGCATTTCGTATTATTCTTTACTTAAATCCGAGGACACTCCGTTAACTTTGATATGTTACATTTTGTATGGTATGTATTCATTTCTGGATGTCCATCATCCATTTCGAGTAATATGCTACATACTACAATTCATATATGTATTTAATTAGCTAAATTTACAATATGTTACGAATTTGGCCAAATGTAAAATATGTTACAAATTCCTATTTGTTGTAGCTAACGCTAGCTAGGTGGCTTGGGTTAAGGTTAGGAGTTAGGTTAAAGGTTTAAGGTTGGGGAAGGGTTAGCTAAAAAGGTTAGGGTTAGGGGAAGGGTTAGCTAGCATGCTAAGTAAACTCAGCAAAAAAAGAAACATCCTCTCACTGTCAACCGCGTTTATTTTCAGCAAACTTAACATGTGTAAATATTTGTATGAATATAACAAGATTCAAAAACTGAGACATAAACTGAACAAGTTTCACAGACATGGGACTAACAGAAATGGAATAATGTGTCCCTGAACAAAGGGGGGGTCAAAATCAAAAGTAACAGTCAGTATCTCGTGTGGCCACCAGCTGCATTAAGTACTGCAGTGCATCTCCTCCTCATGGACTGCACCATATTTGCCAGTTCTTGCTGTGAGATGTTACCCTACTCTTCCACCAAGGCACCTGCAAGTTCCCTGACATTTCTGAGGGGAATGGCCCTAGCCCTCACCCTCAGATCCAACAGGTTCCAGACGTGCTCAATGGGATTAAGATCTGGGCTCTTCTCTGGCAATGGCAGAACACTGACATTCCTGTCTTGCAGGAAATCACAGAATGTGCAGTACGGCTGGGTCATTGCCAGAGAAGAGCCCAGATCATGCTGCAGGGTCATGTCAGGATGAGCCTGCAGGAAGGGTACCACATGAGGGAGGAGAAAGTCTTCTCTGTAATGCACAGCTTTGAGATTGCCTGCAATGACAACAAGCTCAGTCCGATGATGCTGTGACACACCACCCCAGACCATAACGGACCCTCCACCTCCAAATTTATCCATCTCCAGAGTACAGGCATCTGTGTAACGCTCATTCCTTCAACGATAAACACGAATCCGACCATCACCCCTGGTGAGACAAAACGACGACTCGTCAGTGAAGAGGACTTTTTGCCAGTCCTGTCTGGTCCAGTGACGGTGGGTTTGTGCCCATAGGCAACGTTGTTGCCAGTGATGTCTGGTGAGGACATGCCTTACAACAGGCCTACAAGCCCCCAGTCCAGCCTTTCTGAGCCTATTGCGGACAGTCTAAGCACTGATGGAGGGATTGTGCGTTCCTGGTGTAACTCAGGCAGTTGTTTTTGCCATCCTGTACCTGTCCCGCAGGTGTGATGTTTGAATGTACCGATCCTGTGCAGGTGTTGTTACACTTTGACCTTAATTGCCTATCGTCTGTAAGCTTTTAGTGTCTTGACGACCGTTCCACAGGTGCATGTTCATTAATTGTTTATGGTTCATTGAACAAGCATGGGAAACAGTGTTTAAACAATGTAAAATTAAGATCTATGAAGTTACTTGGATTTTTACGAATTATCTTTGAAAGACAGGGTCCTGAAAAAGGGCCGTTTCTTTTTTTGCTGAGTTTAGTTGCAAAGTAGCTAAAAAGTAGTACTGTAAGTAGTTGAAAAGTTGCTATAATGCTAAAGTTATCCGTGATTAGATTCGAACACGCAAACTTTGGGATGCCAGACATATGCCCTCCTATCCACCTCGACCAACCACCTTCCTTTTGTTTTGGCTTTAAGTAACCTTCTGCCTTAATAAAGTAACCATACCAAACTTAGAATATCATACCAATTTGAGTGTCCTGGATTTACATGTATTCTGTTACGTCTAGTCTATGAGACCAGTCTGGCTAACCCGAGTGGGGCATTGTAGTTGCCTTTCCCAGCAGAGTACCCCAACTCCCCCAGTAAGTGGCCCAGCAATTACTGGCCAGTTTATTTATAATGATTGTATTTAAAGAGGCCAATGCAGAGTAACTCTACAATAACCACCTCAGGTGGGATGCCTGGTATAACCTTAAACCTTATAATGCAATGTCAAATGAAGTGGCAGATCATGTGTGGTTGACGCAGTGACTCTCATGGTTCTGTGTATAGATAAAGATACAGTGGGGGAGATAAGCATCTAGTATATTTTATCACCACTGTATACCTAATCTGGGCACCATTCTTAACCTCCTGTAACCCAGTCTTGCCATCAGTCTGTCCAGCCAGTGGCACATGTTTCTCCTCAATCATCTTCCTCCACTCACCCGTTCCTATCTACCTCTCCATCTTCACACCAGAACCTTCCTGGATGCCCTGTCTCTGTCTTACCCCTTGGGCTCATACCACTCCAGCGATGGGCAATTCACAAAAACTACCTCAGATAGTCAATAGTGTATGTTTACAACATAGTTTCTGTGTTTCTTTGAGAGTGTAGGTAATGTGTGGGTACCAGTCAAAAGTTTGGACACACCTACTCATTTAAGGGTTTTTCTTTATTTTTACTATTTTCTATATTGTAGAATAATGGTAAAGACATCAAAACTATGTAATAACACATGGAATCACGTAGTAACCTAAAAAAGTGTTAAACAAATAGATTCTTCAAAGTAGCCACTCTGCCTTGATGGCAGCTTTGCACACTCTTGGCATTCTCTCAACAAACGTAATGAGGAATGCTTTTCAAACAGTCTTGAAGTAGTTCCCACATATGCTGAGCACTTTTTGGCCGCTTTTCCTTTACTCTGTGGTCCAACTCATTCCAAACCATCTCAATTGATTGTGGAGGCCAGGTCATCTGATGCAGGACTCCATCACTCTCTTTGTTCAAATAGGCCTTACACAGCCTGGAGGTGTGTTTTGGGTCATTGTCCTGTTGAAAAACAAATGATAGTCCCACTAAGCGCAAACCAGATGGGATGCTGAGGTTGCCATGCTGGTTTAGTGTGCCTTGAATTCTAAATAAATCACTGACAGTGTCATCAGCAAAGCACCCCCACACCATCACACCTCCCCCTCCATGCTTCATGGTGGGATCCTCACATGCGGAGATCATCCGTTCATCTACTCGGCGTCTCACAAAGACACGGCGGTTGGAACCAACAATCTCAAATTTGGACTCATCAGACCAAAGGACAGATTTTCACCGGTCTAATGTCCATTGGTCGTGTTTCTTGGACAAAGCAAGTCTCTTCTTATTATTTGTGTCCTTTAGTAGTGGTTTATTTTCAGCAATTTGACCATGAAGGCCTGATTCACTGAACAGTTGATGTTGAGATGTGTCTGTTACTTGAACTCTGTGAATCATTTATTTGGGCTGCAATCTGAGGTGCAGTTAACTCTAATGAACTTACCCTCTGCAGCAGAGGAAACTCTGGGTCTTCCTTTCCTGTGGCGGTTCTCATGAGAGCCAGTTTCATCATAGCGCTTGGTGGTTTTTGCTACTGCAGTTGAAGAAACGTTCAAGGTTCTTGAAATGTTCCGTGTTGACTGACCTTCATGTCTTAAAGTAATGATGGACTGTCGTTTCTCTTTGCTTGTTTGAGCTGTTCTTGACTAAATATGGTCTTGGTCTTTTACCAAATAGGGATATCGTCTGTATACCACCCCTACCTTGTCACAACACAACTGATTGGCTCAAATGCATTAAGGAGGAAAGAAATTCCACAAAGGCACACCTGTTAATTGAAATGCATTCCGGGTGACTACCTCATGAAGCTGGTTGAAAGAATGCCAAGAGTGTGCAAAGCTGTCATCAAGGCAAAGGGTGGCTACTTTGAAGAATATCAAATCTAAAATATATTTAGATTTGTTTAACACTTAGTTGCAATGACTTCACTATTATTATACAATGTAAAAAATAGTACAAATAAAGAAAAACCCTTGAATGAGTAGGTGTGTCCAAACTTTTGACTGGTACTGTATGTGTAAGGTGGGTATATAGTTTGTGGACTGCTTAGTAGTTATGTGTATCAGAAATGGAGATATACTGGATATATTGCCTTTCTCGGTCCTCTAATGAAATACTTTTCACAGGCTCTCTTTGTTAGAAGTTTACATGCTGTATGTTTACATAATACTACTACAGGTAGCAGTTGGTTTGTTGTTGTTCAAAATGTCCTTTACTGATACTGTGTGTTCCTGCAATACTAGAACAGAGTGAAAAGAAGGAACCCTGTACAGAATACAAATATTTCAAAACATGCATCCTGTTTGCAATACAGCACTAAAGTAAAACTGCAAAACATGTGGCAAAGAAATTAACTTTTTGTCCTGAATAGAAAGCGTTATGTTTGGGGCAAATCCAACACAACACATCACTGAGTACCACTCTTCATATTTTGAAGCACGATGGTGGCTGCATCATGTTATGGGTATGCTTGTCATCGACAAGGACTAGGGAGTTGCAAATGCAAATATACACTGGAGTTACTTACCAAGACGACGTTGAATGTTCCTGAGCAGCCTAGTTAGTTTTGACTTAAATCGGCTTTCTAGCAATGATCAACAACCAACGTAACAGAGCTTGAATTTTTTTTTAAAGAATAATGGGCAAATATTGTACAATCCACATTTGCAAAGCTCTTAGAGACTCAGAAAGACTACCAAATGTAATCACTGCAAAAGGTGATTCTAACATGTATTGACTCAGGGGGTTGAATTTTTACCTAATCAAAATATGAGTGTTTTATTTTCCATTAATTAAAAAAGTCTTCCACTTTGGCATTACAGAGTATTTTGTGTAGATCGTTGACAAAAAATGACAATTAAACCACTTTGTAACACAACAAAATGTGGAGAAAGTCAAGGGGTGTGAATACTTTCTGAAGGCACTGTAGGTATAGTTTCCATATTTACTGCATACAACACCACCAACATGATGAAGTGAAAAACCTGTTTTCTAGCAATCCTTTTCATTCACCCTCTCTCTGCTTTATTTGTTGTTACTCGTGAGAATGCCCTTTTATAGCCTACATTTATTCAGCTCTAATTGCCCCTACCCATACCCTATCATGCCCCATCAAAAACATTAGCCCTACTCTGATTCTATTGCAAGCCCCCATTATCACCAGCACTGCCTAATTCACTGAGGTTGAGGTCTATTACCGGTGCTCTCACTACATTTTCAAATGTCAGGCTATTTACCAAATACACTGAGGGCACATCCAGAAAAAACAGGATTTCTAGTCCGGTGCAACTACTGCTTAAACTTCTTAGTTCCTTTACTAGCTCTCTCACAATTTGTAAATGCATGATTAATGGGTGATGCTATTGCATTTTCACCGAGATAGACATTTGAAAAGAAATGAGGGCAATTTCAGATTGTGTCATGTTGCTCTCTCTATTTATGTCAACTAAGCTCCTCAAAAGCTGATGTTGAGACTAGCATGCATTCCAATGGCAACATTGTGGGCTTTAAAGAGCGACTGCCTTTAAAAAGCAACAAATTCCTTTTAGAAAATGGCCTTTATGACATTGATACGAGTCAGAAACATTTATTCTATTATCAAAATTGACTACAGGATAATTTTGGTTATAAAGTCTGTCTCGTCTTAAACAGAGTTTGGAACATCTGTGCGTCACAACGGGTGAATGGAGGTTGGGTTTTGATTTGAAAATGTCCATTTGCCCACTGACATGGGGTGAACAGTTACGGTGTTTGCTGTCTATCCAAAGCATAGAAAGTGGGCAGCTCTGGCATTTTTCTACTTGAGAAATACTGCACAAAACACCTTAGTTACAGTTGAAGTCGGAAGTTTACATACACCTTGGCGAAATATGTGAAATGTCAGAATAATAGTAGAGAGAATGATTTATTTCAGCTTTTATTTCTTTCATCATATTCCCAGTGGGTCAGAAGTTTACATACACTCAATTAGTATTTGGTAGCATTGCCTTTAAATTGTTTCACTTGGGTCAAACGTTTCGGGTATCCTTCCACAAGCTTCCCACAATAAGTTGGGTGAATTTTGGCCCATTCCTCCTAACAAAGCACCCCCACAACATGATGCTGCCACCCAGTGCTTCACGGTTGGGATGGTGTTCTTCAGCTTGCAAGCCTCCCCCTTTTTCCTCCAAACACAACGATGGTCATTATGGCCAAACAGTTCCTTTTTTGTTTCATCAGACCTGAGGACATTTCGCCAAAAAGTACGATCTTTGTCCCCATGTGCAGTTGCAAACCGCAGTCTGCCTTTTTTATGGTGGTTTTTGAGCAGTGGCTTCTTCCTTGCTGAGCGGCCTTTCAGGTTATGTCGATATAGGACTCGTTTTACTGTGGATATAGATACTTTTGTACCTGTTTCCTCCAGCATCTTCACAAGGTCCTTTGCTGTTGTTCTGGGATTGATTTGTACTTTTTGCACCAAAGTACGTTCATGTCTAGAAGACAGAACCAGTCTCCTTCCTGAGCAGTATGACGGCTGCATGGTCCCATGGTGTTTATACTTGTGTACTATTGTTTGTACAGATGAACGTGGTACCTTCAGGTGTTTGGAAATTGCTCCCAAGGATGAGCCAGACTTGTGGAGGTCTACAAATGTTTTTCTGAGCTCTTGGCTGATTTCTTTTGATTTTCCCATGATGTCAAGCAAAGAGTTTGAAGATAGGCCTTGAAATACATCCACAGGTACACCTCCAAAGGACTCAAATTAGGTCAATTAGCCTGTCAGAAGCTTCTAAAGCCATGACATAATTTTCTGGAATTTTCCAAGCCCGTTTAAAGGCACAGTCAATGTAGTGTATGTAAACTTCTGACCCACTGGAATTGTGATACAGTGAATTATTAACTATAGTTTGTTAACAAGAAATTTGTGGAGTGGTTGAAAAACTAGTCTTAATGACGCCAACCTAAGTGTATGTAAACTTCCGACTTCAACTGTAGATGTAAAATTGGGGAACTAAAACACCCTCAACAAAAAACATAAAAAATAATTACATATTTCTTGGGTTATTTTAGATTCATTCTGGGGACTTGGATGTGAAATCGGCTTCCGCTTCTACAGTGTGTCATGGGGACAAACATCATTAACCAACTGCAGAATCAGTCAGGAAACACACCTCCAAGACTGAAATTGAGTTTTTCTAATTAGCAACAGAAAAACAAGCGCCAATCGGCGAGGTCAGTGGCTCTTTAATCAAAGATCAATGCCCCCAACTTCTTTGGGCATTAATCACAGAGGTATGTCTACAGAGCATCTACTCTTTCTATGTCTTTAGGGATTCCACAATGATGGTTTCAGCAGTTGTGGCTCTGAGCAGCATGTCTAAAGAGTTAGTGCATGTGATGGTTCTGCCCCTGGCGCCAGGCTGCACATATTGTAATAAGGCTTAGCTGTGCTGATTGCAGATAAAGCTACACGAGGAAAATAGGAAAGGGGATTGAATTATATTAAAAGAACCAGTGAAAAATCTCTCACTTTAAATCAACACCCTGTCATCTGTAATGAGCCTTTACAACCTTACATTATACATGCATTTTATGATAGCATATGTTTTCCTTCTCTCCTGTGGCTCTGGGAAAGCATTGTTTTGGTCTTTCTCAGTACTCTTGATGATCCCAGGGGGCTTAGAGATAACGCGAGAGGAGAGAGGCTGGAAGACTTTGAGGCATCTGCCTTCTTTTGTTGTTGAATTCTTTCGCTGCACGCAAGTCCCTGAACATACTCACCTCCTTAACATGGGTCAGACTGCTAAGGAGCAAAATACATACCTCAACACTCCTTTGTGATACAACTTGTTGTTTTTCACCTGCATGCACTGAAGAATCTGGCCTGGCCAGTTAATGCTTGAGTTGATCTGAGGAGACAGAGAGAGCAAAATGGAGACTGAGAGGAGAGAGGAGGGTGTCGTAAGATTGGGTTGTCTGGGGGTGGGGAGTCGACAGGCATGGCAGAGGAGGGAGAGACAGCCAAGTTTATAACCTACTGTAGGTTGAGACAGGAGGGGGTGAGGGAGAGGGGAGAGAAAACATGAGATCCTGGCCTGTGATAGCATTTCTGAAGCCCGCTTCCCTTTCCTTTGAAACATTACTCACATTGCTAATGGTATATGAAGGCTGGCGGCGAGCACAGACCTGTTCCTCTGAATTCTGAAATAGAACAGCTAGGGCTCTATTCAATCCTTAACGCGGAAGTTCAGCGTTAAAGCCCAACTGAAATTTAACGGCAATGTTCCCGCGTTGGCGAAGAGTATTTATTTCAAAATACATATATAGAGAAACAGTAGCCTGACATGAGCCTGTACACTCTGCAGATCAAGTCCAAATACCAGTGGGATTTCATCCCAAGGTTGAATTGCCAGTAATCACATTTCAGGATGAGTTATTTGATTGAATCCCTGACATCACTGTTCTTTGTCATTCTGCAAACTATATGTAATTTGTCCAGCTAAACAATTTTCCTTCCCATCCCGTCGGGGTGACGCAAGTGATGACATTGGGGCCAGGCACAAAGTAGTGCATTGGGATTTGGATCTCGCTTCATGGAACAATCTAGGATTACCCAATGTTCATTAAGGGTAAGAACACCAACAGTTGCAAAGTAGTAATTCAATTATATGTCACTGAGACTTTCATTACTGTGTCTAATCAAGCTCTTATCAGCTGCAGACTAATTACAATGTAGACAAGTGTGCATAACACAGGTCAGCTGGTAGCCTAGGGTATTGAATGAACCAGAGATGGAAATGTGAGCGCTCAAAATTTGCACCAAGGTGATCTATTGTTTCATGTAAATGACTACCCATAGCAATTTGATACAGGTTCCATCCTTTGATGCGTCTAGATGAAATTGAGGTGAAGATAACTCTGATACGGGTTTTACCATATGTCCTCTCAGTACCAAGTGAGAAGAAACATTCATACAGAGCTCATAATTGTAATGTTGTCTGTCTACATTACCCTTCATCTTAGTTATACTATCTGTGGCATAAAGTCAGAGAGAGAGAGTAGAACACTTTAGCAGACTGTTTGTTCTCATGGCTCAATCCTCTGTGGGCTCGATGCCCAGTCAGTCCCTCTCTCTGTCCACTGCAGCCAGACACACATCCCCGGATGTTTCCCATTGCTGCACCAGTTGTGTGATGACAGATTACACAGGGGGTGACCAGAAAACTTGTCCCTCTAAATGCATATCGTAATGATGCCAAATAGCACACAGCCAAATTCAATGAGTTCATTGGAGCCAAGGGGAAGTTGTTCATTGAGATACGAGAGCAATTGCTTTTACTGTTGCTTGTCTGATGACTCCCGCTGTGTTCCTTGCACTTATCAGTTTGAAGTACAAGTTTTACTGTAAAAATGTCTCCCGCTTTGACTCTACAAAAATAGAAGTGTTGTAATAATTGGGTCGTCTAAGTGATATGTTTATGCCATTGGAAATGTCCCATTCCTGTGATGTGGCCCTTTTGCCTGATTTAAAGTTGTTTTCATTGCATTCCATGAGCAAATCGTTTTGGTTCCACGGTTGGCCTTGAAAGAGACCGAACAGGCTGTTCAGTACATGCACTCAATTAGATCTATTCAGACAATGTGAAAAGAGCTGGAATGACTCACTAGAATGCAGCTAAGTTGCTACCTGAAACTTTAGATTGAGTTTGGGGCTTTCCAATGTCCATCTCACTCACCTTGTTCTGGTCTCCCTGAGCTCTACCAGGGAAGAGTGGTAGGAAGTTCAACATGTGGAATATAAATCTGGGTTCTGGCCAGTTGAGATCGGACATTCAGACAGTTTCCTCCCACACTTGTCATATACAGTAGGCTTGAACAGCTCATTTATGTTCATCTATCATTCTGCATTCTGGTCAAGGCTTAAGCTCATCAGCAGACCTTTCTGGCCGGACGTAAGAGTGCACCCATGCATGTGGGTCTGTACTTGTGTGTACGTGTGTATGTACAGTATGTGTGTGTGTGTGTGTATGTGTATGTGTAGGTGTGTGCGCAAAAAGCCACTTTTCCGGGAATGGTTTTGTAATGAGGGCTTATGCAGTGTTTTCATATGTGCGGGGGTGGACAAAGTGAATGATACAAGCAGACAAAGTGAAAACAAATATTTGTCCACTGGCCGGTTTTCCATCATCAGTTGAGACAGCCGCCAGTTGCCTAGCCAGGAATTGGAGAACTTGAGACGTGCATGGAGATGAGGAGGGAATGATGGAAGGATAGATCTGAGGGACTGATCTCCAGGTTTAGTCTGCCATTGTGCGAGTGTCCAAGCCAATACTTCCTACCCAGGAACAGAGGCACTGAATTCAAATAATAAATCATTTGATTATGCTGCACTTATGTTGTAGACCACTTAGCCTCAATGGGGTGATGAGGCCAGTGCACCAACCATTACAGTTTACTGAAGGAGTGCCATAATTTGTCTTAGGAGTGGTGTAAAGGTACGATTAGACTGGAATCATGGTGGCTCAGGAGACAAACCGTTATTGTTGTTCAAGGCAAATAAGTCAAAACCAGATCTAAAATACCTACCAGGCGAACAGAAAAATAACTAGGTGAAAACTGATAGATCACAGCATCTGGTAGTTTAAAGTCAATCTTTGTATGTTTACGGTATTGGTTCCTAATTCGCTGTACCAATCAGTTGCATAATGTCATCCTCTATTCATTATATGTAGTAAAACGCCAAATCTCTTCAAAACACTTCATCTCGCTGCAGCTGCATGTAATTATCGCTACATTGTTTCCAAAATGACGATCCTATTTTAACCTAGAGTAGTGAGGAACACTTCACCCTATGAATTCCTCAACATGAAAAGAACATTCTCCTTATGTTAGGAAAGAGGACTTGCCAACAACATTTATACTGACGTCTCAGTTCAGTGTTGTGAGATCTGTTGGAGTGCCAACGCTAGCCATACATTATGCACTCTCTCACGCAGGGCACCCTCGTATGTAATTATGTAAGTAATTTTCTCTGAAATTGATCGCTTTTCCCTGCAGGACCTTGTCTTCAGTCTAGTCTGGGAGAATGTGGTGGTAATGTATGACCATAGAGTCAGATCTGTGGTCTTTTAACACAGCTTAGTGTTTATTGTGGGTTTCTTTTGGCAGGCGGTCATGTTTTCTTTTTGTCTCTTGTCAAATGATCGTGTTGCTCTTTGCTATTTTGGTGCTATGCTGGGCTGGTTGTGTTATCAGTCTCTGTCGATTTCCCTCGCACTGTCCATTAATTTGATTCCTCTTTTATCTGAAGACAGAATCACACTTCCTGCTCCTGCTACCGGGGGCTCCTGGGAACCTCAGTGTTTGGCCTGCTCCAGCATTCCCCTATCCTGCATGGCCCAATCACAGCCCCCTCTCCTCTGTCAGGTACAATGGGTCCAGACTTGGGCTGTAGCCATGAGTTTGTGGAAATAGGGTTCAATGTTATTCCGCATTCAGTCATAGAGGACTACAGTGGTTTCCCACTATCTGAGTGCTAACAATAGTGGGTGTATGATCCAATGTCTGTCAGAAAGAGCTCTACACTCTTTGAAGAACCCTTGTTGGTTCTGGGTAGAACCCGTTTGGTTCTAAGTATAACCCATTTGGGTTCCATGTAAAACCCTTTCCACAGAGGGCTCTACATGGGACCCAAAAGGGTTCTACGTGGAACCAAAAAGGGTTCTACATGGAACCGAAAAGGTTTCTCCTATGGGGACATTCGAAGAACCCTTTTGGAACCCTTTTTTTTCTAAAAGTGTAGAGATACTGTTGAATGGGCTGGCCATGGGTGCTAAGAGATGAGCATATTGCTCATCTGCAGGTCTAGAGCTCCAGGTCTATCTATCAGTCATGTGAGGAATCTGAGCCATCAGGACACAGCTCAAACACCACGTATCCCTGCACATTGATATTGTAATGGTACTCTTTGTGTACAGTGCATTTGGAAAGTATTCAGGCCCCTTTACTTTGCACACCTGGGTTGTACAATATTTGCCCATTATGTTTTTTTAATGATTCAAGCTTTGTCAAATTGGTTGTTGATCATTGGTAGATAGCCATTTTAAAGTCTTGCCATAGACTTTACAGGGTGATTTTTTAAAATGTATTTATCCTTTATTTAACTAGGCAAGTCAGTTAAGAACAAATTCTTATTTACAATGACGGCCTACCAGGGAACAGTGGGTTAACTACCTTGTTAAGAGGCAAAATGACATATTTTTACCTTGTCAGCTCGGGGATTTGATCCAGCAGCCTTTCGGTTACTGGCCCAACACTCTAACCACTAGGCTTCCTGCCACACTAAATTTGTCTCCCAGTATCTGTTGGAAAGCAAGTTTTCCTCTAGGATTTTGCCTGTGCTTAGCTCCATTCCTTTTCTTTTTATTCCTAAAAAACTCTCTAGCCCTTGCCAATGACATGCAAACCCATGACATGATGAAGCCACCACAACGTTCAAAATATGAAGAGTGGTACTCAGTGATGTGTTCTGTTAGATTTTCTCCAAACATAACACATTGTATTAAGGACAAAAATATCATTTTTTGCCACATTTATTTTTTACAGTATACTTTGGCGTCTTATTGTAAACATGTTTTGGAATAGTTGTATTCTGTGCAGGCATCTTTCTTTTCACTCTGTCATTTAGGTTAGTATTATGGAGTAACTACAATGTTGTTGATCCATCCTCAGTTATCTCCTATCACAGCCATTACACTCTGTAACTGTTTTAATGTCACCGTTGTGAAATCCGTGAGCGATTTCCTTCCTCTCTGGCAACTGAGTTAGGAAGGGTGCCTGTATCTTTGTAGTAAATGGGTGTATTGATACACCATCCAAAGTGTAATTAACAACTGTACCATGCTCAAAGGGATATTCAATGTCTGCTTTTTTTTACCCATCTACCAACCCTTCTTTGCGTGACGTTGCAACACCTCCCTGGTCTTTGTGGTTGAATCTGTGCTTGAAACTCACTGCTCGCCTGAGGGACCTTAGAGGTAATTGTATGTGTGGGGTACAGAGATGAGTTAATAATTTACAAATCATGTTAAACACTATTATTGCACACAGTGTGAGTCCATGCTACTTATTATGCGACTTATTAAGCAGATGTTTATTCCTGAACTTATTAGGCTTAACAAAAAGGTTGAATACTTATTGACTTAAGATATTTTAGCTTTTAATTTTTAATGAATTTGTAAAGATTTCTAAAAAAAAACATAATTCCACTTTGACATTATGGGTTATTTTGTTTAGCTCAATGATACAAAATCTCATTTGAATCCATTTTTAATTCAGACTACAACACAACAAAATTTGGAAAAAGGCAAGGCATGTGAATACCTTCTGAAGGGACTGTAGCTTCATTATTGTGTTTCATTTCTTATGTATTTTCTTTTTGTTATTTCACTCTACACATTTGGGAAAGAGTTTGTAAGTAAGCATGTCACTGTAAGGTGAATGTGAGAAATACAATTTGATTTGAGGCTGCTGCTGACTCCACCTTGACCTTCAGTCTGTCTGTCAGTCTGCTGACTCCACCTTGACCTTCAGTCTGTCTGTCAGTCTGCTGACTCCAGCATGTTTCACATTCTTCTACAGGTGCGTTTGTGACACAGTCGATCCCATCATAGATTGTTTGTCGTCTCCTTTCCACATACTTCTCACGTTGCTAAATAGTTTCAGGGTTGGTCATTTTGTGCACTGTACCTGGCGGCTTTTTAGAGAGCAAGCATTTTCTAGGTGAGTAACTAAACTGATCACTGCATACAAAAATCTGAGGCAATTGAACAGGACACATTAACAGACACTTATTGTAGTTGTGCAAAGATAAACAGTCTAATTTGGCTTTGAAACAGTTTGAAATGATCACATATACTATATTTCTATATTGAGGAAATGGACCAGTACTGTAGTTTAATCTGTTTTCTACCTCTACATACTCAGTGAATCAACAGTGGTGTAATAATCTCAGCACTTTATTGATCTTATCACCCCAACAGTCCCTCACTAATACTACAGTATATCAATACCCCTTAACAAGTTGTGTTAATTCATAAATTACATATCTTAAGCTTGTAATTGAGAGATTCCATACCGCAGTGAATCAGGTTTCCACACAGGGATTTTTAATCCCGCAATGCTATCATAGTACAAAGGAAATGTCCAGTCCTCCACAGCGGCCTGTTTAATGAATGGTGTGGCATATGTTTGTTCTGTGTAAACTTTGCTTGTTCTGTGGGCCCCAGACCACAGGTAGAGAGAGTCCAGATGGCAGCTGCACAACTGACCAGGCTTTGACCTCCCTCATGTCTGTCTGGGTGTGTGTGGTCCAGTGATTAAGCTAGGTGTGTCTTTTCTTTGTTTGAGCTTGCTAGGAGAGCGAGGCTGGGAAGAGAGTAGGTAGTATACAGTAAATGGTTGTGGGGCATGGAGACTGGCACAGTGGGAATGGGCTAAACTAAGCTGCCCAGGAACAGGCCTACTTTTTCCACAGTCCTTGAACAAACATCCAGAGGTTCTCTTCTCCACAACAGGAACACCACACCCCATCTTCAACAATGGACAACCCTCAAACCCACCCGCACAATACAGTAATTAATATTATGAAATAATTTAGTGCGCGTAACTTACCGGGGGACAGGGAAGGGGGGACATGAACCCAACCCCAATAGTAGAAACAGGTCAATTTGACCCTCCCGCAATAATATACCATGATGAATTTGATGGATTGGAAATCATTTTTCCCACTGTAGTTTCTGGCTTTCTGTAGCTTTACACTACTACTCAATTCTTTATTTTATGATTGAATCCCCCCACCACCAATTATGCTTGGTTTGGCCCAGTCTTCAGAGGCCTTGATTTGTGAAAGGCGTGCTATGAGCACGAGCAATATAAGCTACGTACAAAAGTATGTGGACAGCCTTCAAATTACAGTCACACCTGTTGCTGACAGGTTTAGAAAATCGAGCACACAGCCATGCAATCTCCATAGACAAACGTTGGCTTTAGAGTGGCCCGTACTGAAGAGCTCAGTGACTTTCAACGTGGCACCGTCATAGGATGTCATCTTTCCAACAAATCAGTTCATCAAATTTCTGCCCTGCTAGAGTTGTCCCGGTCAACTGTAAGTGCTGTTATTGTGAAGTGGAAACGTCTAGGAACAACAGTTCAGCAATGGCGTGGTAGGCCACACAAGCTCACAGAACGGGACCACTGAGTGCTGAAGCACGTAAAAATAGTCTGTCGTTGGTTGCAGCACTCACTACCGAGTTCAAAACTGCCCCTGGAAGCAACGTTAGCACAATAACTATTTGTCGGGAGCTTTATGAAATGGGTTTCCATGGCCGAACTGACACACACAAGCCTTAGATCACCATGCACAATGCCAAGCGTCAGATGGAATGGTGTAAAGCTTGCTGCCATTGGACTCTTGAGCAGTGAATCACGCTTTACCATCTGGCAGTCCGACAGACAAACCTGGGTTTGGCAGACGCCAGGAGAACGTTACCTGCCCGAATGCATAGCGCCAACTGTAAATTTCAGTGGAGGAGGAATAATGGTCTGGGGCTGTTTTTCATGGTTCGGGCTAGGCCCCTTCATTTTAATGAAGGGAAATCTTAACACTACAGCATACAATGACATTCTAGATGATTCTGTGCTTCCAACATTGTGGCAACAGTTTGAGGAAGGCCCTTTCCTGTTTCAGCATGACAATGTTCGCGTGCACAAAGCGAGGTCCATACAGAAATGGTTTGACGAGATCAGTGTGGAAGAACTTCATTGACCTTCACAGAGCCCTGACCTCAAGGTCATCAAATATCTTTGCGATGAAATGGAACGCCGACTGCAAGCCAGGTCTAATCGCCTAAAATCAGCGTCCGACTTCACTAATCCTCTTGTGGCTGAATAGAAGCATTTTCCACAGCCATGTTCCAATATCTAGTGGAAAGCCTTCCCAGAAGACTGGAGGCTGTTATAGCAGCAAAGGGGGGGACTCACTCTATACTCATGATTTTGTAGTCAGATGTTCGACAGGCAGGTGTCCACATACTTTTGGCCATATAGTGTAGTTCCTCTTTTTCCTCGCTCTCTCCTTAATTCTTTGAGCTAACTTGTAACAAATAAAGTACAGTCACATTTAACATGGTAAAGTCATGAGCGTGAATAATAATTATAAAGAAAAGAATAGCTTATTTTTCAAATGGAGAAGGTTTCTATTGCAAAGAGACAGATATGCATCTTGTGAGTGAGTGATAATTGGTTAAATTTTGTGAGTCCAAACAACTTTGGTAGTACGGTATTAGAAACTTTGGAATAACTGGTTTCTAGTAGGCTGCAGAATTAGAGAAGGGCTGTTTTTCTGAACCTCAGGCAGGCAGTAGGCTCAAGCAATCTTGTTTCTCTCCCCAGTCAGAGGCCTGTCTCACAGACTCTCACCAGCAGCAGCCACCTATCCATTTTAGTAACTGAGACGCCCTTATCCAGGGCGAGTTACAGTTAGTGCATGCATCTTAAGATAGCTAGGTGGGACAACCACATTTCAGTCATTTTTGCCAGCCCTGAGAGGGTGCAGAGGAGGATCTGATGGTTCACAGTGTCAAATGCAGCAGATAGATCTATGAGGATGAGAACAGAGGAGAGAGTCAGCTTTGGCAGTGCAGAGAGACGCAGTGACACCCATCTTGAAGCCTGATTGGTTAGGGTCAAGAAGATCAAACTGAGCGAGTTGGTCTGAGAGATCTAGGAGGAGGAGAACAGAGGGGAGAGTCAGCTTAGGCAGTGCCTCTAGTAAAGATGAGGTCAAGCGCATTGCCTGCCTTGTGAGTGGGAGGAGAGTGGGAAAGGGTGAGGTCAAGAGGCAAGGAGGGAAAAGAGAGTTGGAAAGAAATTAATGAAATGCATACATCAGTAGGTTGAAGTCGCCAACTGAGAAGAACGGTGAGCCATCAGGAACTGAGTTTATGAAGGTGTCAAGCTCATTGAAGAACTCTAAGGGCAATTGTTGGTGATTAGATGACAACAATGTTAAGCTTGAGTGGAAAAGTGACAGCATGGAATTCAAAGGAGGAGATGGACAGCTGAGAGATGGAGAAAATGTAGTCAGATGAAGAGAGCAGCAGTAATCTCTGGAGTGATCCATGTCTCCGTCAGGGCCAAAAAGTCAAGGGACTGAAGAGCAACTTAAGCTGAGCTAGACTCAACGTTCTTGACTGCAGATCGGCAGTTCCAAACGCTGCCAGAGACCAGGAATTCCATATGGGTTGGGCAGGGTACACTAAATTAGAAGGGTTGCAGCCAAGGGGTGGGGAACATCTGTAAAGCCTATAGGGAGAGGAGTGAACAGGTATAGAAAACACACACACGTGTCAACGGTACAAAAGAGCTATATGAGATCATCTGAAAATAACTAGGTAAGATACTCAAGTGAGAGAGTGGTGTGGAGCCTTCCTCTCTTTCCTTCCTGGGGAAACTCGGCAGAACCTTCCTAGTTTCCTGACACTGCTTAAAGACTGAAGTACTAATACTAATTACTAATTGCCTTGCAAAGGTCAAGAGCACACCTTCCGGCACTAATTGCTGGTTGCCTAGGAGAGAAGAAACCACTCCCCCTCCAAAACAGCCACTGATTATCAAAACAACAACAGTCAGATTGCCCTGCCCCTTGATCCTGGTTGATGTGTCAACAATCATCTGCAAGTTAATAGCAGTCAGCAATTCACACACAAAGTAGGCTCCTGGGAAGACAGGCAGAATGTTTAGAAAACAAATATGAAGGCCAAACTTGTGGGGGGAAAGCACTCCTCAAGTTTATGCAACCTAATAAACACCCTAATACCTCCAAAACCACCATTATATTTGATTTCATTTGAGAAAATCTACAAAAGGAATTGGCCCACCCTAATCTTTATTGATAGAGATGCATGTGACATTGCACAGCGATAAACTGGTTTATTTATCCTTTATATATATTTTTCTTCTTGATTTCAATATGGAAGGGAAACCAGGTATTGGTGTTTGTGCGTACTGTTTCTGTTTCAATTGGTGGAGGTGGGGGGGGGGGGGGCATAGGATGTTCCCCGATGATGAAAGGGGCATGAGTTAAACGTTTTGGGAAACACTGATATACTGTAGCTAATCAAATCAAATCAAACCAAATGTTATTGGTCACACACATATTTAGCAGATGTTATTGCGGGTGTAGCAAAATGCTTGTACAGTTGCTTAGGAGCTAGAAGCAGAGCTGCCATATCTGTCAGCGCCATTTACCTACTAATGACTAGCACAACTACAGATGGGCATGCTTCAATCAGCCTGTTTATTTATAGTCACGAAGCTGCCTATAGGTGGACTACAGGTGATAATGTGATAACACTTTATTGGATAGTTCATCTGTAGATGCTCTACAGACTATTGACAGATCAGTAACATTTCAACTAACCAGCGTTGGGCAGTAGTGAACTACATTTTAATAATTAATAATTTTACTACATTTTGCAGGAGCTTGGTGGTAGCTTTACTGTATTGGTGGTAGCTGTACTGCAGCGCCAGCTGTGCCATCAGAGTCCCTGGGTTCGCGCCCAGGCTCTGTCGCAACCGGCCGCGACTGGGAGGTCCGTGGGGCGACGCACAATTGGCCTAGCGTCGTCCGGGTTAGGGAGGGCTTGGTCGGTAGGGATGTCCTTGTCTCATCGCGCACCAGCAACTCCTGTGGCGGGCCGGGAGCAGTGCGCGCTAACCAAGGTTGCCAGGTGCACGTGTATCCTCCGATACATTGGTGTGGCTGGCTTCCGTGTTGGATGCGCGCTGTGTTAAAAAGCAATGCGGCTGGTTGGGTTGTGTATCGGAGGACGCATGACTTTCAACCTTCGTCTCTCCCGAGCCCGTACGGGAGTTGTAGTGATGAGACAAGATAGTAGCTACTACAACAATTGGATACCACGAAATTGGGGAGAAAAAGGGGTAAAATTAAAAAAAATAAAAAAATAAGAAAGTAGTGTACATGTACAAATTACCTCGACTAACGTGTACCCCCGCACATTGACTCGGTACCGGAACCCCCTGTATATAGCCTCGTTATTGTTATTTTATTGTGTTACTTTTTATTTTTTACTTTAGTTTATTTGGTAAATATTTTCTTGACTCTTCTTGAACTGCACTGTTGGTTAAGGGCTTGTAAGCAAGCATTTCATGGTAAGGTCTACACTTGTGGTATTTGGCACGGGTCAAATAAAGTTTGATTTGATTTTAAACTCTTGAGCGTGAAAAACTCAACAATGTTGCAGTTCTTGACACAAACCTGGCACTTACTACCATATCCCATTCCAAGGCACTTAAATATTTTGTCTTGCCCATTCACCTTCTAAACACATACACATATACACAATCCATATTGAAAATCCAAGATGGCGTAGCAGTCAGGCGTCTTTGTCTTCGTCTTGTCGTGTCCCGAGTATATATCTTTTTATATCTTTTAACTTCGGCAATATTTAAAAAAATATTTTTCTTAACCTCAACTTCAACATACTCTCCTGCAAACCGCCTCACCCAATGTGGTATGGATCTGCTATTTTCTTTACTTTAGAACCAGAACCCCAGTTAGCCAGCTAACTAGCTACTAGCTAGTAGTCAGCTAGCCCCTGCTAGCGGTCATCAGCTAACCTTTAGCGCGGACAACTCCTGCCAGTCTGCATAGGACGATTCAACCCAGAGCATATCGGACTTCTTCATCTCCGGATCTCCGGATTCTTACCACAAGCTCTGAACCTTTTCACCTGGATCATCGCAGGTAGCTAGCTAGCTGCTATCCGAGTGGCTACTCCTGGCTAATGTCTCTGTCCCAAAGCAAGCACCAATTAGCCTGGAGTTAGCCAATATTAGGCCCATCTCCCAGCTAGCTGAAGAGGTCCGTCAGCCACTCCTTGGGATACAATACCTATTTTGGCCTGGACCCTTTTTACTGTCGATATGGAGCCCCGCCGATTCATCACGACTGGACTACCGACGTAATCCGCCCGAGGGTGTTTTTCAACAGGCTCATCCGTCTAGACGTCCCCTGAATGCCCATCTGTTAACCTGCTTCCCGCGGCCCGCTAGCTGTCTAGAGCATATCGGACTTTTAGCTGAAGAGGTCCATCAGCCAATTTCTTGGGCTACTATACCTATTTTGCCAATTAGCCTGGACCCTTTTACAACACGGACCACTGCTAATCCATCACGACTGGTCTGCCGACATAACCGCACGAGGAGGCTACAACAGACTTATTCCGTCGTAACGTCCCTCTAAAGCCCTTCTGCTAGCCTGCTAGCCCCGGCTGTCTGAATCGCCATGTCTCCAGCCCGTCTAGCTACTCACCCGACCTCTATGATCACTCGGCTACGCATGCCTCTCCCTAATGTCAATATGCCTTGTCCATTGCTGTTTTGATTAGTGATTATTGTCTTATTTCACTGTAGAGCCTCCAGCCCTCCTCAATATGCCTTAGCTAACACTTTTGTTCCCCCTCCCACACATGCGGTGACCTCACCTGGTTTAAATGGTGTCTCTAGAGACAATACCTCTCTCATCGTCACTCAATGCCTAGGTTTACCTCCACTGTATTCACATCCTACCATACCTTTGTCTGTACATTATGCCTTGAATCTATTCTACCGCGCCCAGAAACCTGCTCCTTTTACTCTCTGTTCCGAACGTACTAGACGACCAGTTCTTATAGCCTTTAGCCGTACCCTTATCCTACTCCTCCCATGTTCCTCTGGTGATGTAGAGGTTAATCCAAGTCCTGCAGTGCCTAGCTCCCCTCCCATTCCCCAGGCACTCTGATTGTTGACTTCTGTAATCATAAAAGCCTTGGTTTCATGCATGTTAACATTAGAAGCCTCCTCCCTAAGTTTGTTTTATTCATTGCTTTAGCATACTCTGCCAACCCGTATGTCCAAGCCGTGTCTGAATCCTGGCTTAAGAAGGCCACCAAAAACCCTGAAATTTCCATCCCTAAGTATAACATTTTCTGACAAGATAAAACTGCCAAAGGGGGCGGAGTTGCAATCTACTGCAGCGATAGCGTGCAGAGTTCTGTCTTACTCTCCAGGTCTGTGCCCAAACAATTTGAGCTTCTACATTTAAAAATCCACCTTTCCAGGAACAAGTCTCTCACAGTTGCCGCTTGCCCCCAGCTGTGCCCTGGACACTATATGTGAATTGATTGCCCCCCATCTATCTTCAGAGCTCATGCTGTTAGGTGACCCAAACTTAACACCCCGGCCATCCTACAATGCCCTCAATCTCACACAAATGATCAATGAACCCACCAGGTACAACCCCAAATCCGTAAATCCGGCACCCTCATAGATAACCTGCCCTCCAAATACACCTCTGCTGTCGTCAACCAGGATCTCAGCGATCACTGCCTCATTGCCTGCGTCCGTAATGGGTCTGCGGTCAAATGACCACCCCTCATCACTGTCAAACGCTCCCTAAAACACTTCAGCGAGCAGGCCTTTCTAATCGACCTGGCCCAAGTATCCTGGAAGGATATTGACCTTATCGCGTCAGTAGAGTATGCCTGGTTATTCTTTAAAAGTGCTTTCCTCACCATCTTAAATAAGCATGCCCCATTCAAAAAATTTAGAACCAGGAACAGATTTAGCCCTTGGTTCACTCCAGACCTGACTGCCCTTGACCAGCACAAAAACATCCTGTGGCGTACTGCATTAGCATCGAATAGCCCCCGCGATATGCAACTTCTCAGAAAAGTTAGGAACCAATATTCACAGGCAGTTAGGAATCCAAAGGATAGCTTTTTCAAACAGAAATGTGCATCCTGTAGCACGAACTCCAAAATGTTCTGGGACACTGTAAAGTCTATGGAGGATAAGAGCACCTCCTCCCAGCTGCCCACTGCACTGAGGCTAGGAAACACTGTCACCACCGATGAATCCACGATAATTGAGAATTTCAATAAGCATTTGTCTACGGCTGACCATGCTTTCCACCTGGCTAGCCCTACCCCGGTCAACAGCCCTGCAGCCCCACAGCAACTTGCCCAAGCCTCCTCCATTTCTCCTTCCCCCAAATCCAGATAGCTGATGTTCTGAAAGAGTTGCAAAATCTGGACCCATAATAATCTGGACCCTCTCTTTCTAAAACTATCCGCTGAAATTGTTGCAACCCCTGTTCAACCTCTCTTTGAGATCCCCAAAGATTGGAAAGCTGCTGCGGTCATCCCCCTTTTCAAAGGGGGAGACACTCTAGACCCAAACTGCTACAGACCTACAGTATATCTATCCTACCCTGCCTTTCTAAGGTCTTCGAAGCCTTTGATGCAAGTCAAATTAAATGCATGCTCTTCAACCGATTGCTGCCCGCAACTGCCCGCCCGTCCAGCGTCACTACTCTCGAGGGTTTTGACTTAGAATATGTGGAAAATTACAAATACCTAGGTGTCTGGTTAGACTGTAAACTCTCCTTCCAGACTCACATTAAGCATCTCCAATCCAAAATTAAATCTAGAAATAGCTTCCTATTTCATCCTTCACTCCAAACATACCCTCGTAAAACTGACTATCCTGGGCCTCCCGGGTGGCGCAGTGGTTAAGGGCGCTGTGCCATCAGAGTCCCTGGGTTCGCGCCCAGGCTCTGTCGTAACCGGCTGCGACCGGGAGGTCCGTGGGGCGACGCACAATTGGCCTAGCGTCGTCCGGGTTAGGGAGGGATTGGTCGGTAGGGATCTCCTACCGACTCCTGTGGCGGGCCAGCGACTCCTGTGGCGGGCCGGGCGCAGTGCGCGCTAACCAAGGTTGCACGGTGTAGCCTCCAACACATTGGTGCCTGTGTTAAGAAGCAGTACGGCTGGTTGGGTTGTGTATCGGAGGACGCATGACATTCAGCCTTCGTCTCTCCCGAGCTCGTACGGGAGTTGTAGCAATGAGACAAGATATTAGCTACTACATCAATTGGATACCACGAAAATGGGGAGAAAAAGGGGTAAAATTCAAATAAAAAAAATAAATACCAAAAAAACGGACTATCCTGCCGATCCTTGACTTCAGCGATGTCATTTACAAAATAGCCTCCAGCACTACTCAGCAAATTGGATGCAGTCTATCACAGTGCCATCCATTTTGTCACCAAAGCCCCATATACTACCCACCATTGCGACCTGTATTCTCTAGTTGGCTGGCCCTCGCTTCATATTTGTCGCCAAACCCACTGGCTCCAGTCTAGGTCTTTGCTAGGTAATGCCCCGCCTTATCTCAGCTCACTGGTCACCATAGCAGCACCCACCCGTAGCACATGCTCCAGCAGTTATGTTTCACTGGTCACATACAAAGCCAATTCCTACTTTGGCCGCCTTTCAGTTATTTTCTGACAATGACTGGAACGAATTGCACATTCATCTTCTGCACATCTATCACTCCAGTGTTTAATTGCTAAATTGTAATTATTTTGCCACTATGGCCTATTTATTGCCTTACCTCTCTTATCTTACCTCATTTGCACACACTGTATATATACTTTTTCTATTGTGCTATTGACTGTATGTTTGTTTATTCCATGTGTAACTCTGTGTTGTTGTTTGTGTCGCACTGCTTTGCTTCATCTTGGCCAGGTCACAGGTCTACCTGGTCTACCTGGTTAAATAAAGGTGAAATAAAAATAAACCCAAAATAATTATCTCAATTATCTTAAGGCTTAATTATTATTTTTTTTTTACCTTTTTCTTCCCCCAAAGAATGGAGTTTGATTCACCTGGTATTGGATATGACTGAAAAAGAATGTCTCACAGAGATTCATACCTGAACCACACCGTTATTTGCCAAGGAAGAGTACATGATCAGTGAATATATTCAATGTACAGGCTACAATCTGGGAATCTCATGCGTGGTAATAACTACAGTACATGTATATAGGACTTGCATTATTGGCACAATAAAGTGATTATATTCTTCTCAATCCTTAGGCTTCATTAATGCCATTCAGACTTGAAGTTGATACAACAACTATGATAGCTGAGGTTCATACAGTGGGGCAAAAAAGTATTTAGTCAGCCACCAAATGTGCAAGTTATCCCACTTAAAAAGATGAGAGAGTCCTGTGATTTTCATCATAGGTACACTTCAACTATGACAGACAAAATGAAAAAAAAAATCCAGAAAATCACATTGTAGGATTTTTAATGAATTTATTTGCAAATTATGGTGGAAAATAAGTATTTGGTCAATAACAAAAGTTTATCTCAATACTTTGTTATATATCCTTTGTTGGCAATGACAGAGGTCAAACGTTTTCTGTATGTCTTCACAAGGTTTTCACACACTGTTGCTGGTATTTTGGCCCATTCCTCCATGCAGAACCCCTCTAGAGCAGTGATGTTTTGGGGCTGTTGCTGGGCAACACAGACTTTCAACTCCCTCCAAAGATTTTCTATGGGGTTGAGATCTGGAGACCGGCTAGGCCACTCCAGGACCTTGAAATGCTTCTTACGAAGCCTCCTTCGTTGCCCGGGCGGTGTGTTTGGGATCATTGTCATGCTGAAAATCTCACGATACATGGCCCCATTCATTATTTCCTTTACACGGATCAGTCGTCCTGGTCCCTTTGCAGAAAAACAGCCCCAGAGCATGATGTTTCCACCCCCATGCTTCACAGTAGGTATGGTGTTATTTGGATGCAACTCAGCATTCTTTGTCCTCCAAACACGACGAGTTGAGTTTTTACCAAAAAGTTATATTTTGGTTTCATCTGACCATATGACATTCTCCCAATCTTCTTCTGGATCATCCAAATGCTCTCTCGGGCCTGGACATGTACTGGCTTAAGCAGGGGGACACATCTGACACTGCAGGATTTGAGTCCCTGGCGGCGTAGTGTGTTACTGATGGTAGGCTTTGTTACTTTGGTCCCAGCTCTCTGCAGCTCATTCACTAGGTCCCCCCGTGTGGTTCTGGGATTTTTGCTCACCGTTCTTGTGATCATTTTGACCCCACGGGGTGAGATCTTGCGTGGAGCCCCAGATCGAGGGAGATTATCAGTGGTCTTGTATGTCTTCCATTTCCTAATAATTGCTCCCACAGTTGATTTCTTCAAACCAAGCTGCTTACCTATTGCAGATTCAGTCTTCCCAGCCTGGTGCAGGTCTACAATTTTGTTTCTGGTGTCCTTTGACAGCTCTTTGGTCTTGGCCATAGTGGAGTTTGGAGTGTGACTGTTTGAGGTTGTGGACAGGTGTCTTTTATACTGATAACAAGCTCAAACAGGTGCCATTAATACAGGTAACTAGTGGAGGACAGAGGAACCTCTTAAAGAAGAAGTTACAGGTCTGTGAGAGCCAGAAATCTTGCTTGTTTGTAGGTGACCAAATACTTATTTTCCACCATAATTTGCAAATAAATTCATAAAAAATCCTACAATGTGATTTTCTGGATTTTTTTCCCTCATTTTGTCTGTCATAGTTGAAGTGTATGATGAAAATGAATGAAAATTACAGGCCTCTCTCATCTTTTTAAGTGGGAGAACTTGCACAATTGGTGGCTGACTAAATACTTTTTTGCCCCACAGTATATGGTAGAAGGTACTCTGGTCAGATGAGACTAAAATTGAGCTTTTTGCCCATCAAGGAAAACACTATGTCTGGCACAAACCCTACTCCTCTCATCACCCAAGAATACCATCCCCACAGTGAAGCATGGTGGAGGCAGCATCATGCTGTGCGGATGTTTTTCATCGGCAGGGACTGGGAAACTGGTCAGAATTTAAGGAATGATGGATGGCTCTAAATACAGTTAAATTCTTGAGGGGAACCTGTTTCAGTTTTCCAGAGATTTAAGACTGGGACGGAGGTTCACCTTCCAGCAGGACAATGACCCTAAGCATAATGCTAAAGCAACACTAGAGTGGTTTAATAACCTCTCTGGGATAGGGGGACGCAAATGTCCCACTTGGACAATTGCCAGGGAAAATGCAGAGCGCCAGATTCAAATAAAATACTATAAAATTCAAACTTTCATTAAATCACACATGCAAGATAGCAAATTAAAGCTACACTCGTTGTGAATCCAGCCAACATGTCAGATTTCAAAAAGGCTTTTGGCGAAAGCATAAGAAGCTATTATCTGATGATAGCACAGCAGTAAACAAAGAGAGTGGCATATTTCAACCCTGCAGGCGCTACACAAAACATAGAATTAAAATATAAAACATGCCTTACCTTTGACGAGCTTCTTTTGTTGGCACTCCAATATGTCCCATAAACATCACAAATGGTCATTTTATTCGATTAATTCCGTCCATATATATCCAAAATGTCTATTTATTTGGCGCGTTTGATCCAGAAAAAAACAGCTTCCAATTTGCGCAAAGTCACTACAAAATATTTCAAAAGTTACCTGTAAACTTTGCCAAAACATTTCAAAATACTTTCGTAATACAACTTTAGGTTTTTTTAAACGTTAATAATCGATCAAATTGAAGACGGGTCTATCAGTTTTCAATAGAGGACGAGAGGAAACTAACGCTACTTTTCAAGTCTTGGCCAACTCTCAACAGCGTTACCCTTTTCCAGGATGGCCGTACTTCTTCATTGCACAAAGGAATAACCTCAACCGAATTCCAAAGACTGGTGACATCCAGTGGAAGCGGTAGGAACTGAAAACAAGTGCCTAAGAAATATTGTTTCCCAATGAGAATCCACTGAATAGACAGAGACCTAAAAACAAAAAAATTCTGAACGGTTAGTCCTCGGGTTTTTGCCTGCTACATAAGTTCTGTTATACTCACAGACATGATTCAAGCAGTTTTAGAAACGTCAGAGTGTTTTCTATCCAAATCTACTAATAATATGCATATCTTATATTCCTGGCATGAGTAGCAGGAAGTTGAAATTGGGCACGCTATTTATCCAAAAGTGAAAATGTTGCCCCCTATACCTTACGAAGGAAACATTTAAATGTCTTGGAATTGTCTATTAAAGTCCACACCTCAATCCAATTGAGAATCTGTGGTATGGCTTAAAGATTGCTGTACACCAGCGGAACCCATCCAACGTGAAGGAGAATAGGCTAAATTCCCAGTGACTAGATGTGCCAAGCTTATAGAGACATACCCCAAGAGACTTGCAGCTGTAATTGCGGCAAAAGGTGGCTCTACAAATGATTGACTTTGGGGATAGTTATGCACACTCAAGTTTTTAGTTTTTTGTCTTATTTCTTGTTTGTTTCAGAATAAAAAATATTTAGCATCTTCAAAGTGGTAAGCATGTTGTGTAAATCAAATGATCCAAACCCCCCAAAAAATCTATTTTAATTCCAGGTTGTAAGGCAACAAAATAGGAAAAATTGCAAGAGGGGTGAATACTATATTGTTAGGCACATTTTTGTAGGGGAAAATTATATTTTAATGGTGTCACCATAATTATATTTTTATTCATTTTGGAGTTGAAAAGTCACCAGGGCTGCGTTCAGTACAAAATAACGTAATGCAACGTTCAAATAAATGGAAACGGTGCTATTCTGAACGACCAGTTGAAAAAGTTGGTTGTGTGTTCAAAATGCACGCAAAGTCTATTTAAGAAAGTTGAAGAACGTTTTGGGGAAAGATGTCGTTCAGTACAAGCCGTTACACAATGTAGCAAATGTTCAATCAAACTGAACACACCCCAGAACTGACTTTCTCACAGTTATTCTACAAATAAATTGCCAAGCGTGGTTACTTTCTGAATTGTTAGAGTTAGACCAACAGTTTAAACCATTAAAGTAATACAGAAAAGATTGGTATTGTATTTCATTTGTTGTTGGGATATATTGACCAAATTATCAGTAACGTTTTGGATGTATTTTCTCTTCAAAATGGCACAGAAATAACCATTTCACAACATGCCCCTGGATGCCCTTGGACACCCAAGGTGTGTTGAGCCCGGAACCCATTGACCCCAGACCCCCCCCCCCTCCCCCAATATGCAATACAAAGTTACACCCTTGCTGTCAACAGGGACTTCACGATATGACATTATCAGTGGCATGTATCCATGCATGCCAAGGGAGGCCAGGCTTCCCCAAAAACTGTATTTGACCAATACAAAATTAGAATTATAAAATAGTGTCTCTTTCGTCTCTCTGTGTTTTCGTAATTTTCTGTCTATTCGCAAGTGGCTGAATCTCACGGGAGAAATCATCCTAAATCATAAAAAATCATCCATGATTTGCTGGTGTTTTTATAGTCTTATGTCCAACAATTTATGTCCAGCAGTGCATAGCCTACTCCATTTGGCTTGTATCTATCCCCATTTCCAAAGAGTGCCTCTTGTCCGGTGCCTCTTGACAAAGACGCACCGAGTAATACTGTTGCTATTACTCGTTACTGTGCTATTTAATAAACTGTATTAATCCACAATGGACTAGGAAGAGAATATTCCATGCCCCCAGCTGAATTGGAGTTGATGCCAATGCAAAGACTGTCAATAACCTACGGCATGTATTAAGCCATGAAGTGTGTTGATTGGCCATTGAGTAGCCAAGCCTTCATCACAACTATAATTACTTTTTTCATCAAAACCCAACCCTTTTCGCACCCCTGCCAGCTATTTGTGCTCATAATTCACGCAGTGAAAATAGCTCAAATATCTCTGACATGAAATATATAGCCCTACCGCCAGTGCTAAGATTTACCACTACATTAGGTTTGTTAAAATAGACCCCAGAATGTTAAAATTAGGTTTAATTCACCACGTTATACTACTCAAAAGGCACTTAAATGGTGGAACAACTCGACCAGAGGTGTTCATAATTGTTCTCTTGAGGTGAGAGATGATGCTTGTCACCTGTAGTGTACAGCTGTCTGGATTGGGCAGCTCAAGCCATTGCTGTGGTGTCCCCCCTAAGCTCTGGGGAGTGACCGTGTCACACCCTGACCTTAGTTATCTTTGTTTTCTTTATTATTTTGGTTAGGTCAGGGTGTGACAAGGGTGGTTAGTTTAGTTTTTGTATCGTCTAGGTGTTTTTGTCTTGTCTAGGGGTATTGTATATCTATGGGGTTTTAGTATGCCTAGGTATATGTAGGTCTATGGTGGCCTGAATTGGTTCCCAATCAGATACAGCTGTTTATCGTTGTCTCTGATTGGGGATCCTATTTAGGTTGCCATTTTTCCATTTTGGTTTGTGGGTTATTATCTATGGTTAGTTGCATGCCAGCACTCGTTATATATATATATATATATATATATATATATATATATATATATATATATATATATATATATATATATATATATATATATATATATATACAGTGCCTTGCGAAAGTATTCGGCCCCCTTGAACTTTGCGACCTTTTGCCACATTTCAGGCTTCAAACATAAAGATATAAAACTGTATTTTTTTGTGAAGAATCAACAACAAGTGGGACACAATCATGAAGTGGAACGACATTTATTGGATATTTCAAACTTTTTTAACAAATCAAAAACTGAAAAATTGGGCGCGCAAAATTATTCAGCCCTTTTACTTTCAGTGCAGCAAACTCTCTCCAGAAGTTCAGTGAGGATCTCTGAATGATCCAATGTTGACCTAAATGACTAATGATGATAAATACAATCCACCTGTGTGTAATCAAGTCTCCGTATAAATGCACCTGCACTGTGATAGTCTCAGAGGTCCGTTAAAAGCGCAGAGAGCATCATGAAGAACAAGGAACACACCAGGCAGGTCCGAGATACTGTTGTGAAGAAGTTTAAAGCCGGATTTGGATACAAAAAGATTTCCCAAGCTTTAAACATCCCAAGGAGCACTGTGCAAGCGATAATATTGAAATGGAAGGAGTATCAGACCACTGCAAATCTACCAAGACCTGGCCGTCCCTCTAAACTTTCAGCTCATACAAGGAGAAGAGTGATCAGAGATGCAGCCAAGAGGCCCATGATCACTCTGGATGAACTGCAGAGATCTACAGCTGAGGTGGGAGACTCTGTCCATAGGACAACAATCAGTCGTATATTGCACAAATCTGGCCTTTATGGAAGAGTGGCAAGAAGAAAGCCATTTCTTAAAGATATCCATAAAAAGTGTTGTTTAAAGTTTGCCACAAGCCACCTGGGAGACACACCAAACATGTGGAAGAAGGTGCTCTGGTCAGATGAAACCAAAATTGAACTTTTTGGCAACAATGCAAAACGTTATGTTTGGCGTAAAAGCAACACAGCTCATCACTCTGAACACACCATCCCCACTGTCAAACATGGTGGTGGCAGCATCATGGTTTGGGCCTGCTTTTCTTCAGCAGGGACAGGGAAGATGGTTAAAATTGATGGGAAGATGGATGGAGCCAAATACAGGACCATTCTGGAAGAAAACCTGATGGAGTCTGCAAAAGACCTGAGACTGGGACGGAGATTTGTCTTCCAACAAGACAATGATCCAAAACATAAAGCAAAATCTACAATGGAATGGTTCAAAAATAAACATATCCAGGTGTTAGAATGGCCAAGTCAAAGTCCAGACCTGAATCCAATCGAAAATCTGTGGAAAGAACTGAAAACTGCTGTTCACAAATGCTCTCCATCCAACCTCACTGAGCTCGAGCTGTTTTGCAAGTAGGAATGGGAAAAAATGTCAGTCTCTCGATGTGCAAAACTGATAGAGACATACCCCAAGCGACTTACAGCTGTAATCGCAGCAAAAGGTGGCGCTACAAAGTATTAACTTAAGGGGGCTGAATAATTTTGCACGCCCAATTTTTCAGTTTTTGATTTGTTAAAAAAGTTTGAAATATCCAATAAATGTCGTTCCACTTCATGATTGTGTCCCACTTGTTGTTGATTCTTCACAAAAAAATACAGTTTTATATCTTTATGTTTGAAGCCTGAAATGTGGCAAAAAGTTGCAAAGTTCAAGGGGGCCGAATACTTTCGCAAGGCACTGTATATATACAACAAAATGACCGTGCCGCTATATATATATATATATAGCGGCACAGTCATTTTGTTGTTTTGTATAGTTTGTTCAGTGTTCTCTTTCATTAAAGAGGAATGTATTCATATCACGCTGCGCCTTCGTCTCCTCGTTATGACAAACGTGACAGACCGTTGTTTGTCTACTAGGATTAGGTGATGGTATGCTGTCAGCATCAGATGCCTCCTCTGAATCCAGTCGGACTCCATTAGATCATCTGATCCCCTGCTGGGCTTTCATTCCAAACCAGATTAACCTGTGCCTCACCTCCATGAACCATGACCCTTACCCACCAACCCATCCACCAACTCCCTGTCTGACTGCAGGCATGGTTAATGGACACAATGCACATGCCTTACATATTTAACATAAAGACATTCATAGGTAAAGGATTAGAGCCAGTGATACTGTTGAAAAACTGATACAAAACGTATAGTCTGTTGAAAAACTGATACAAAACGTATGGTCTGTTGAAAAACTTATACATGACTACACATGCAAGGTTGGCTCACCATGTGTTAGCATTAGGCAGCAGTAGTATGTTTAAATTCCCAAATCATGTGCTGTATGAGGACTGTGATTGATACAATATGGGTATGGGATGGCTTGGCTTGACTATGCAAAATGTTCTGTTTCCAGACTAGAGTAACGAGGCTCAGTGAGATAATGTCTGAGCAGGGGCTTTTCTGGTGAAATGAGTCCATAATGGCTGGAAAAACAACTGTGCACTTATTCCTCCAGCATTATCAGCAATTCAAGAGATATCACTGGCTGTTTCTACTGGAAGAGACAATGGGAAGTGTGTGTTTGTGGGGGGGGGGGGGGGGGGGGGGGCATTGTGACTTTGGAGAAGTCTGTGTGTCGTTATGCCAACATGACTAATAACAGGCAGCCACCCATGTGCGGCCGTGGTCAATGGCAGCCTGTGGGAACCTGGTCGTAGCCAATAGGAGACGTCTGTATTAATGTACGCTTCAAGTTAAAAGGCCCCATTCCCTTGAGAGTCTCAAGATTTTTCTAAATAGAAAAAGAAGAGATATTTGCCTTAAATCTATACATTTATTTATAATGCCTGTGCTGATATATTTTGGGCTCAGCTGTACTGTATACATCACTTGTAAAATGGTATTGGGTGGGACATTCCAGTCTTTTTCTCAGGCCCTGGATCGAGTCCCCCCCACTGTGTCCCCATGGGTATGTTCCTGCCACAGAACAAGCCACAGTTGAATCCAGTTCAAATACACTGTGAGTTGAACCAACTTAAAGGAATTGGAACCAGTTGTTGGAGATATTGAGAGATCCCTTGTCACACAAATGAGGAAAAGGTGTAAGCAGAGGCACGGTGTAGATCAGAGATGATAGATACAACTATCTCCCCAGGTCAGAGGACATGCTGTGAGAATGAGCAGGTGGTAACTCTTGTTACAGGTATAATTGGACAGGCAGGTGTTACTCTCTGTGTGATGTTACACATCAAGTTAACATTGTCGAAAACTAACCGTTTAGTTTGAAGTTGTGTTTTATGGTGTAAAATTATGTAATTTATATGTTCAATGAAAGCAGCTACTTTTGGAAAATACAGTATGTGATCCTGATCTGCGGTGCATAATAAATGTCCCTTTTTCAGGACCCTTTTTCAGGACCCTGTCTTTCAAAGATCATTCGTAAAAATCAAAATAACTTCACAGATCTTCATTGTAAAAGGGTTTAAACACTGTTTCACATGCTTGTTCAATGAGCCATAAACAATTGATGAACATACACCTGTGGAACGGTCGTCAAGACAGTAACAGCTTACAGACAGTAGGCAATTAAGGTCACAGTTATGAAAGCTTAGGACACTAAAGAGGCCTTTCTACTGACTCTGAAAAACACCAAAAGAAAGATGCTCAGGGTCCCTGCTCATCTGCTTGAACGTGCCTTAGGCATGCTGCAAGGAGGCATGAAGACTGTAAATGTGGCCAGGGCAATAAATTGCAATGTCCGTACTCTGAGACGCCTAAGACAGCGCTACAGGGAGACAGGACGGACAGCTGACCATCCTCGCTGGCGGCAGACCACATGTAGCAACACCTGCACAGGATTGGTACATCCAAACATCACACCTGCGGGACAGGTACAGGATGGCAACAACAACACCTTGAGTTATAACAGGAATGCACAATCCCTCCATCAGTGCGCAGACTGTCCACAATAGGCTGAGAGAGGCTAGACTGAGGGCTTGTATGCCTGTTGTAAGGCAGGTCCTCACCAGACATCACCGGCAACCACGTCGCCTAAGGGCACAAACCCACCCTCGCTGGACCAGACAGGACTGGCAAAACGTGCTCTTCACTGACGAGCTGCGGTTTTGTCTCGCCAGGGGTGATGGTCAGATTCTCGTTTATCGTCGAAAAAATGAGCGTTACACAGAAGCCAGTACTCTGGAGTGGGATCGATTTGGAGGTGGAGGGTCTGTTATGGTCTGGGGCGGTGTGTCACAGTATCATCGGACTGAGTTTTCTGTCATTGCAGGCAATCTCAACGCTGTGCGTTACAGGGAAGACATCCTCCTCCCTCATGTGGTACCCTTCCTGCAGGCTCATCCTGACATGACCCTCCAGAATGACAATGCCACCAGCCATACTGCTTGTTCTGTCTGTGATTTCCTGCAAGACAGGAATGTCAGTGTTCTGCCATTGAGCACGTCTGGGACCTGTTGGATCGGAGGGTGAGGGCTAGGGCCATTCCCCCCAGAAATGTACAGGAACTTGCAGGTTCCTTGGTGGACGAGTGGGGTAACATCTCACAGCAAGAACTGGCAAATCTGATGCAGCCTATGAGGAGGAGATGTACTGCAGTACTTAATGCAGCTGGTGGCCACACCAGATACTGACTGTTACTTTTGATTTTGACCCCCCCCCCCCCCCCCCCCCCCCCCTTTGTTCAGGGACACCTTACTCCATTTCTGTTAGTCACATGTCTGTAGAACATGTTCAGTTTATGTCTGTTGTTGAATCTTGTTATGTTCATACACATATTTACACATGTTAAATTTGCTGAAAATAAACACAGTTGACAGTGAGAGGACGTTTCTTTTTTTGCTGAGTTTGTTTTATCTTTATACAGAGCATTAGAAAAGTTTGGATCCACCTTGGACCAATTGGCTGCTTGGCCTTTTTGGCTTCTGATTCATGGAGTGTTTAGTGCAGCAAAAATACCAGCATACCTAAAAGCCTCAAAATAGAGCTTTCCAGTTTTTTACAGGTCAGAGAGAGAGAGCTCTGGAGCTGTGGGATTTATTGTGTTGTCTTAAATGATCTTCTCTCCTCTTTAACAAATTAGTCTTGATTGTTAAAGCAAAACAACAGATTAGACTTCTGTGTTTGCGTTCAGGCACACTGCTTTGAAGTCTCTGCCTGGCTTACTATGGACATAGTGCCAAGCTCACTCTCTCTCTTTCTCTCATTCTGTCTCTCTCTCACTCAACTCCATTGCACTGATTATCTCTCTCTTCCCAGTTCTTTTTTTTCTGTCGCTTGGTTACAGTACACAAACATAGGATTCCATGTGATTGCTAAGTCTATATGGGTTGTTTTATCTATTTATAGAAAAATTCTCTTTAATGTACTGTAATGACGGTTTCTTTACCACAGACTACAAATACTCCATGCAGGTCAAATGAAAGGTAACACAGCACATGACCAGCTGCTGTCAACTTAATCTTGCAATAACAGGCAACTGTCAAACACTCCACACCAAAACCACCAAAGTGGTTCTCTCTGATCAGATAAGTGCAGATATTTGAGAAAAATCTTGTCTGTGACAAATTATACTGATCAGTGCAAGTATAATTTTGCAACATACTGTAGCAATACTCATTACAATATTTTATTGTGTTCATTTTATAGTGCAATCTTATGGGCCAAGCAGAACACTCGCTGAGATTACATAATGCTCTGTACCATTATCAGCAAGAACAATATAAACACGTGCTTTTTCCTTGACATAGACTGACTGACCAGGTGAATCCAGGTGAAAGCTATGATCCCTTATTGATGTACCTTCTTAAATCCATTTCCATTAGTGTAGATGAAGGGGAGGAGACAGGTTAAAGAAGGATTTTTAAGCCTTGAGACAATTGAGACATGGATTGTGTATGCGTGCCGTTCAGAGGGTGTATGGGCAAAAAATATTTAAGTGCCTTTGAATGGGATATGGTAGTAAGTGCCAGGCGCACCGGTTTGTGTCCAGAACTGCAATGCTGCTGTGTTTTTCACGCCCAACAGTTTCCCGTTTGTATCAATAATGTTCTACCACCCAAAGGACATCCAGCCACGACACCTTGTAGAGGGGGAGGTTCAACTGGGGTGACAGATAACCTAGCGGTTAAGAGCGTTGGGCCAGTAACTGAAAGGTCGCTGGTTTTAATCCCCAAGACAACTAGGTGAAAAAAAATCTGTCAATGTGCCCTTGATCAAGGCACTTAACCCTAATTACTCCTCTGCTAAATGACTCAAATGTAATATTAGGAAGGTGTTCTTAATGTTTTGTACACTAAGTGTATCTTGGCCATAGTACCTCTCTGCTCTCTGCTCCCATGGGCTAGCACTTCCCCCATAGTAATTTAGGTAATTACTAGACATTTAGACGTTCTGTACTTGGTTGGGAAATGGCAGTCGCTTATTTGAGGCATTTTAAAAATGCTCTGTGATATCACTCTCATGCCGTGCCATTAGGGTTCCTAAATGTAGTGAACAATTACGTCAACTTTTTGTATTGGTTAAAGGTCTAGTTCCGCTGTTTTTATCTCAATATCAAATCATTTCTGGATAACAATTAAGTACCTTATTGTTTTCAATTAAAATAATCAAAAATAGCTTCTAAGCAAAGAGCAATTTATCAAGCTAGAATTTAGTTAGGTCTTTCTGGTAGTGGTCTAAGTGGGGAGGGGAAAACTGAACACTAGCTGTTATTGGCAGAGAGGTTTGGAACTTTCTATCTTATTGGTCTCAACTCATTTGATGGTGGTGTCACCAGGCAGGCCAAAACTCCATCCCAACAAATCAGGCTGAAATTGGAGGGGTTTTTTTTCAAACAAGGCCTTCAAACAATTAGAAGGGCATTAATGATAATTTCACACAAAAAAACAAACATGTTTTACCCCATTTTCCCAATTTTGTGGTATCCAATTGTTTAGTAGCTACTATCTTGTCTCATCGCTACAGCTCCCGTACGGGCTCAGGAGAGACGAAGGTTGAAAGTCATGCGTCCTCCAATACACAACCCAACCAAGCCGCACTGCTTCTTAACACACCGCGCATCCAACCCAGAAGCCAGCCGCACCTGGCAACCTTGGTTAGTGCGCACAGCGCCCAGGCCAGCCACAGGAGTTGCTGGTGCGAGACAAGGATATCCCTACCGGTCAACCCCTCCCTAACCCGGACGACGCTAGGCCAATTGTGAGTCGCCCCACGGACCTCCCGGTCGCGGCCGGTCACGACAGAGCCTGGGCACGAACCAGCTGGTGCTGCAGTACAGCGCCCTTAACCACTGCGCCACCCAGGAGGCCCATAATTTTGACAATTTGACAATAGTGACATTTAATAGTGACTGTTGCTGATCCTGTTGCTGACCTTTTGTCAGCAATACAAGGGAGCTGATGGTGGACTTTAGGAAACGGAGGGACGAGCACGCCATTAACATCGACGGGGCTGTAGTGGAGTGGGTCGAGAGCTTAAAGTTCCTCGGTGTCCACATCACTAAGGACGTATCATGGTCCAAACACACCAACACAATAATGAAAAGGCCACAACAATGCCTCTTCCCCCTCAGGAGGCTGAAAATATTTGTTATGGGCCATCAGATCCTCAAAACGTTCTACAGCTGCACCATAGAGAGCATCTTGACTGGCTGCATCACTGATTGGTATGGCAACTGCTTGGCATCCGACCACAAGGCATACGACCCAGTACATCATTGGAGCCGAGCTCCCTGCCATCCAGGACCTCTATACCAGGCGGTGTCAGGGGAAGGCCCTAAAAATGGTTAAAGACTCCAGCCATCCAAGTCATAGACTGTTCTTTCTGCTACCACATGGCAAGAGATACTGGCGTGCCAAGTCTGGGACCAAAATACTCCTGAATAGCTTTTACTCCCAAGTCATAAGACTGCTGAACAGTTTATCAAATGGCCACCCAGACTATTTGCATTCACCCCCTATTATTTATTATTATTGTTTTTTATTATTGTTTGTTGCAGTGACTCTCTTGCACTGCCTATAAACTCACTGGACTCTACCCACACACTCAAACAAACTACACTGACACTCCAACACACACACACACACACTGTTATTTACACACACACACACACACACAAAACACACACATGCATATTGACACCACACACACACTCACACATAAGATGGTGTCGGAGACAAAGGCAGACATTTTACGTGCCCCCAACCGATTGTGTTTTTCTTTTCATTTATTTGCGTTGTTTGTAACTTATTTTTTTACTTGTTTTGTACATAATGTTGCCGCTACCGTCTCTTATGACCGAAAATACCTTCTGGATATCAGGACTGCGATTACTTACCACGGACTGGCAAAATCCTTTGTTTCCTTTAACGAGTCTGATGAGGCCGACGCAAACGATATACCGCTTTCTCGGGAATAGGCCCAGATCCCTGTGATTTGTGTGAAGAGGAATTTGTAGGCTATCGAATAAACCCCCACTTCCTTCCAATCTGCTAGCAAAGGTGCAATCTTTGGACAATAAAATAGATGACTAACGCGGAAGATTAAACTACCAACGGGACATTCAAAACTGTAATATCTTATGATTCACGGAGACGTGGCTGAATGACGACACTATCAACATACAGCTGGCTGGTTATATGCTTGCAGGATAGAACAGAGGACTCTGGTAAGACAAGGGGTGGCATACTATGCATTTTTGTAAATAACAGCTGGTGCACGATATCGAAGGAAGGCTCGAGCTATTGCTCGCCTGAAGTAGAGTACCTCATGATAAACTGTAGACCACACTACCCACTGAGAGTTTTCATTTGTATTTTTCTGTTACGGGGTCGGATTCTTCTGTTACGGTGAGTGAATGAGGACCCAAAAGCGAACTAACTTAAACAGAGCTTCTTTAATAACCAAACTGTGGTAGGCTCAGATAGACCGGCAGATTCCGACAGGACAGGACAAGGTTACAGCAAACATGACGATAGTCTGGCTCAGGCATGAAACACAACAAACAAGAATCCGACAAGGACAGGAACAAAAACAGAGAGAGATATAGGGACCTAATCAGAGGGAAAAAGGGAACAGGTGGGAAACGGGGTGAATGGGTAGTTAGGAGGAGACAAGGAACAGCTGGGGGAAAGCGGGGGAGCGGGGGTAACCTAATAACGACCAGCAGAGGGAGACAGGGTGAAGGGAAAGGACAGAGACAAGACACAACATGACAGTACATGACAGTACCCCCCCACTCACCGAGCGCCTCCTGGCGCACTCGAGGAGGAAACCTGGCGGCAACGGAGGAAATCCTCGATCAGCGCACGGTCCAGCACGTCCCGAGAGGGAACCCAACTCCTCTCCTCAGGACCGTACCCCTCCCAATCTACGAGGTACTGGTGACCACGGCCCCGAGGACGCATGTCCAAAATTCTACGGACCCTGTAGATGGGTGCGCCCTCGACAAGGATGGGGGGGGGGGGGGAAGACGAGCGGGGGCGCGAAGGACGGGCTTGATGCAGGAGACATGGAAGACCGGGTGGACGCGACGAAGGTATCGCGGAAGAAGAAGTCGAACTGCGACAGGATTAATGACCCGAGAAATACGGAACGGACCAATGAACCGCGGGGTCAACTTGCGAGAAGCCGTCTTAAGGGGAAGGTTCTGAGTGGAGAGCCAAACTCTCTGACCGCGACAATATCTAGGACTCTTAGTTCTACGCTTATTAGCAGCCCTCACAGTCTGCGTCCTATAACGGCAAAGTGCAGACCTGACCCTCTTCCAGGTGCGCTCGCAACGTTGGACAAAAGCCTGAGTGGAGGGGACGCTGGACTCGGCGAACTGAGATGAGAACAGCGGAGGCTGGTACCCGAGGCTACTCTGAAAAGGAGATAGCCCGGTCGCAGACGAAGGAAGCGAGTTGTGGGCGTATTCTGCCCAGGGGAGCTGTTCTGACCAAGACGCAGGGTTACGAAAAGAAAGACTGCGTAAGATGCGACCAATAGTCTGATTGGCCCGTTCTGCTTGACCGTTAGACTGGGGGTGAAAGCCGGAAGAGAGACTGACGGAAGCCCGAATCAAACGGCAAAACTCCCTCCAAAATTGAGACGTGAATTGCGGACCTCTGTCCGAAACGACGTCCGACGGAAGGCCATGAATTCTGAAAACATTCTCGATGATGATTTGTGCCGTCTCCTTAGCAGAAGGAAGCTTAGCAAGGGGAATGAAATGAGCCGCCTTAGAGAACCTATCGACAACCGTAAGAATAACAGTCTTCCCCGCTGACGAAGGCAGTCCGGTGACAAAATCTAAGGCGATGTGAGACCACGGTCGAGAGGGAATAGGAAGCGGCCTGAGACGGCCGGCAGGAGGAGAGTTACCGGACTTAGTCTGCGCGCAGACCGAACAAGCAGCCACGAAACGACGCGTGTCATGCTCCCGGGTGGGCCACCAAAAACGCTGGCGAATGGAAGCAAGCGTACCCCGAACGCCAGGGTGGCCGGCTAACTTGGCAGAGTGAGCCCACTGAAGAACGGCCAGACGAGTAGGAACGGGAACGAAAAGAAGGTTCCTAGGACAAGCGCGCGGCGACGGAGTGTGAGTGAGCGCTTGTTTTACCTGCCTCTCAATTCCCCAGACAGTCAACCCGACAACACGCCCCTCAGGGAGAATCCCCTCGGGGTCAGTGGAGGCTACTGAAGAACTGAAGAGACGAGATAAAGCATCAGGCTTGGTGTTCTTAGAGCCCGGACGATAAGAAATCACGAACTCGAAACGAGCGAAAAACAGCGCCCAACGCGCCTGACGCGCATTAAGTCGTTTGGCAGAACGGATGTACTCAAGGTTCCTATGGTCAGTCCAAACGACAAAAGGAACGGTCGCCCCCTCCAACCACTGTCGCCATTCGCCTAGGGCTA
This sequence comes from Oncorhynchus mykiss, assembly GCF_057628025.1. Classification (NCBI taxonomy): domain Eukaryota; kingdom Metazoa; phylum Chordata; class Actinopteri; order Salmoniformes; family Salmonidae; genus Oncorhynchus; species Oncorhynchus mykiss. The sequence goes on along the minus strand of NC_143032.1, from coordinate 58,592,402 downwards.
ACCGGATGGCGAGCAGTTCGCGGTTACCCACATCATAGTTACGTTCCGACGGCGACAGGCGATGAGAAAAATACGCGCATGGGTGGACCTTGTCGTCAGAGAGGGAGCGCTGAGAAAGAATGGCTCCCACGCCCACCTCTGACGCGTCAACCTCGACAACGAACTGTCTAGAGACGTCAGGTGTAACAAGGATAGGAGCGGATGTAAAACGATTCTTGAGGAGATCAAAAGCTCCCTGGGCGGAAACGGACCACTTAAAGCACGTCTTGACAGAAGTAAGGGCTGTGAGAGGAGCTGCCACCTGACCGAAATTACGGATGAAACGACGATAGAAGTTCGCGAAGCCGAGAAAGCGCTGCAGCTCGACGCGTGACTTAGGGACGGGCCAATCAATGACAGCTTGGACCTTAGCGGGATCCATCTTAATGCCTTCAGCGGAAATAACAGAACCGAGAAATGTGACGGAGGAGGCATGAAAAGTGCACTTCTCAGCCTTCACAAAAAGACAATTCTCTAAAAGGCGCTGGAGGACACGTCGAACGTGCTGAACATGAATCTGGAGTGACGGTGAAAAAATCAGGATATCGTCAAGGTAAACGAAAACAAAGATGTTCAGCATGTCTCTCAGGACATCATTGACTAATGCCTGAAAGACAGCTGGAGCGTTAGCGAGGCCGAAAGGAAGAACCCGGTATTCAAAGTGCCCTAACGGAGTGTTAAACGCCGTCTTCCACTCGTCCCCCTCCCTGATGCGCACGAGATGGTAAGCGTTACGAAGGTCCAACTTAGTGAAAAACCTGGCTCCCTGCAGGATCTCGAAGGCTGAAGACATAAGAGGAAGCGGATAACGATTCTTCACTGTTATGTCATTCAGCCCTCGATAATCTATGCAGGGGCGCAGAGACCCGTCCTTCTTCTTGACAAAAAAAAACCCCGCTCCGGCGGGAGAGGAGGAGGGGACTATGGTACCGGCGTCAAGAGCTACAGACAAATAATCTTCGAGAGCCTTACGTTCGGGAGCCGACAGAGAGTATAGTCTACCCCGGGGGGGGGGTGGTTCCCGGAAGGAGATCAATACTACAATCATACGACCGGTGTGGAGGAAGAGAGGTGGCCCTGGACCGACTGAACACCGTGCGCAGATCGTGATATTCCTCCGGCACCCCTGTCAAATCACCAGGCTCCTCCTGTGAAGAAGAGACAGAGGAAACAGGAGGGATAGCAGACATTAAACATTTCACATGACAAGAGACGTTCCAGGAGAGGATAGAATTACTAGACCAATTAATGGAAGGATTATGACAAACTAGCCAGGGATGGCCCAAAACAACAGGTGTAAAAGGTGAACGAAAAATTTAAAAAGAAATGGTTTCACTATGATTACCAGAAACAGTGAGGGTTAAAGGTAGCGTCTCACGCTGAATCCTGGGGAGAGGACTACCATCCAGGGCGAACAAGGCCGTGGGCTCCTTTAACTGTCTGAGAGGAATGTCATGTTCCCGAGCCCAGGTCTCGTCCATAAAACAGCCCTCCGCCCCAGAGTCTATTAAGGCACTGCAGGAAGCTGACGAACCGGTCCAGCGTAGATGGACCGACAAGGTAGTGCAGGATCTTGAAGGAGAGACAGGAGTAGTAGCGCTCACCAGTAGCCCTCCGCTTACTGACGAGCTCTGGCCTTTTACTGGACATGAAGTGACAAAATGACCAGCGGAACCGCAATAGAGACAGAGGCGGTTGGTGATTCTCCGTTCCCTCTCCTTAGTCGAGATGCGGATACCTCCCAGCTGCATGGGCTCAGCACCCGAGCCGGCAGAGGAAGATGGTAGTGATGCGGAGAGGGGGGCGACGGAGAGCGCGAGCTCCTTTCCACGAGCTCGGTGACGAAGATCAACCCGTCGCTCAATGCGAATAGCGAGTTCAATCAAGGAATCCACGCTGGAAGGAACCTCCCGGGAGAGAATCTCATCCTTTACCTCTGCGCGGAAACCCTCCAGAAGACGAGCGAGCAAGGCCGGCTCGTTCCAGCCACTGGAGACAGCAAGAGTGCGAAACTCAATAGAGTAGTCTGTTATGGATCGATTGCCTTGACATAGGGAAGACAGGGCCCTGGAAGCCTCCTCCCCAAAAACAGATCGATCAAAAACCCGTATCATCTCCTCCTTAAAGTCCTGATACTGGTTAGTACACTCAGCCCTTGCCTCCCAGATTGCCGTGCCCCACTCACGAGCCCGTCCAATAAGGAGAGATATGACGTAGGCGACACGAGCAGTGCTCCTGGAGTAAGTGTTGGGCTGGAGAGAAAACACAATATCACACTGGGTGAGGAACGAGCGGCATTCAGTGGGCTCCCCAGAGTAACACGGCGGGTTATTGATTCTGGGCTCCGGAGATTCGAAAGCCCTGGAAGTGGCCGGTGGATCGAGGCGGAGATGGTGAACCTGTTCTGTGAGGTTGGAGACTTGGGTGGCCAGGGTCTCAACGGCATGTCGAGCAGCAGACACTTCCTGCTCGTGTCTGCCTAGCATCGCTCCCTGGATCCCGACGGCTGAGTGGAGAGGATCCGAAGTCGCTGGGTCCATTCTTGGTCGGATTCTTCTGTTACGGGGTCGGATTCTTCTGTTACGGTGAGTGAATGAGGACCCAAAAGCGAACTAACTTAAACAGAGCTTCTTTAATAACCAAACTGTGGTAGGCTCAGATAGACCGGCAGATTCCGACAGGACAGGACAAGGTTACAGCAAACATGACGATAGTCTGGCTCAGGCATGAAACACAACAAACAAGAATCCGACAAGGACAGGAACAAAAACAGAGAGAGATATAGGGACCTAATCAGAGGGAAAAAGGGAACAGGTGGGAAACGGGGTGAATGGGTAGTTAGGAGGAGACAAGGAACAGCTGGGGGAAAGCGGGGGAGAAAAGGTAACCTAATAACGACCAGCAGAGGGAGACAGGGTGAAGGGAAAGGACAGAGACAAGACACAACATGACAGTACATGACATTTTCATAGATGTTTACATACCACCACCGTCAAGAGGCTGGCACAAAGACAACATTGAATGAGCTGTATTCCGCCATAAGCAAATAAGAAAATGTTTAGCCAGAGGCGGCGCTCCATGTAGCCGGGGACTTTAATGCAGGGAAATTTCTATCAGCATGTTAAATGTGTAACCAGAGGCTTTACTCCACACACAGAGACGCTTACAAAGCTCTCCTTCACCCTCTATTTGGCAAATCTGACCATAATTATATCCTCCTGATTCCTGCTTACAAGAAAAATTAAAGCAGGAAGCACCAGTGATTAGATCAATAAAAAAGTGGTCAGATGAAGCAGATGCTAAGCTACAGGACTGTTTTGCTAGCAAAGACTGGAATATGTCCCGGGATTCCTCCGATGGCATTGACGAGTACACCACATCAGTCATTGGCTTCATCAATAAGTGCATCGATGATGTTGTCCACACAGGGCCAGTACGTATATACCCCAACAAGAAGCCATGGATTACAGGCAACATCCGCACTGAGCTAAAGGCTAGAGCTGCCGCTTTCAAGGAGCGGGACTCTAACCCGGAAGCTTATAAGAAATCCCGATATGCCCTCCGACGAACCATCAAACAGGCAATCGTCAATACAGGACTAAGATCAAATCGTACTACACTGGCTCTGACGCTCGGCAGATGTGGCAGGGCTTGCAAACTCTTACAAACTACAAAGGGAAGCACAGCCGAGAGCTGCCCAGTGACGCAAGCCTACCAGATGAGTTAAACTACTTCTATGCTCACTTCGAGGCAAATAACACTGAAACATGCATTAGAGAACTGGCTGTTCTGGAAGACTGTAATCACGTTCTCCGCGGCCGATGTGAGGAAGACCTTTAAACAGGTCAACATTCACAAGGCTGCAGGGCCAGACGGATTACCAGGACGTATACTGTGAGCATGTGCTGACTAACTGATCAAGTGTCTTCACTGAAATGTTCAACCTCTCCCTGTCTGAGTCTGTAATATCAACATGTTATAAGCAGACCACCATAGTCCCAGTGCCCAAGAACACTAAGGTAACTTGCCTAAACGACTATCGACCCGTAGCACCCACGTCTGTAGCCATGAAGTGCTTCGAAAGGCTGGTCATGGCTCACATCAACACCCTTATTCCATAATCCCTAGACCCACTCCAATTTGCATACCGCCCCAACAGATCCACAGATGATGCAATCTCTATTGCACTCCACACTACCCTTTCCCACCTGGACAAAAAGAACACCTATGTGAGAATGCTATTCATTGAATACAGCTCAGTGTTAAACACCATCGTGCCCTCGAAGTTCATCAATAAGCTAAGGACCCTGGGACTAAACACCTCCCTCTGCAACTGGATCCTGGACTTCCTGACGGGTCACCCCCAGGTGGTAAGGGTAGGTAACAACATATCCGCCACACTGATCCTCAACACAGGAGCCCCTCAGGGGTGCGTGCTCAGTCCCCTCCCGTGCTCCCTGTTCACTCATGACTGCACAGCCTGGCACGGCCTGGCACGACTCCAAAACCATCATTCAGTTTGCAGATGACACAACAGTGGTAGGCCTAATCACTGACAACAACGAGACAGCCTATAGGGAGGAGGTCAGAGACCTGACCGTGTGGTGCATTGACAACAACCTCTCCCTCAATGTGATCAAGACAAAGGATATTATTGTGGACAACAGGAAAAATAGGACCAAGCATGTCAAAGACTCCAGCCACCCTAGTCATAGACTGTTCTCTCTGCTACCGAACGGCAAGCGGTACCAGAGCGCCAAGTCTAGGTCCAAGAGGCTTCTAAACAGCTTCTAGCCCCAACCCATAAGACTCCTGAACATCTAATCAAATGGCTACCCAGACTATTTGCCTTGCCCAGCCCCCGTTTTACACCGCTTCTACTCTCTGTTGTTATCATCTATGCATAGTCACTTTAATAACTCTACCTACATGTACTTATTTCCCCAATTACACTACCGTTCAAATGTTTGGGATCACTTAGAAATGTCCTTATTTTTGAAAGAAAAGAAAAATAACATCAAATCGATCAGAAATACAGAGTAAACATTGTTAATGTTGTAAATGACTATTGTAGCTGGAAACGGCAGATGTTTTTGTGAAATATCTACATAGGCGTAATGAGGCCCATTATCAGCAACCATAACTTCTGTGTTCCAATGGAATGTTGTGTTACCTAATCCAAGTTTATCACTTTAAAAGGCTAATTGATTATTAGAAAACCCTTTTGCAAGTATGTTAGCACAGCTGAAAACTGTTGTTCTGATTAAATAAGAAATAAAACTGTCCTTCTTTAGACTAGTTGAGTATCTGGAGCATCAGCATTTGTGGGTTCGATTACAGGCTCAAAATGGCCAGAAACAAATAACTTTCTTCTGAAACTTATCAGTCTATTCTTGTTCTGAGAAATGAAGGCTATTCCATGTGAGAAATTGGCAAGAAACTGAAGATCTCGTACAACGATGCTGTGTACTACTCCCTTCACAAAACAGTGTAAACTGTCTCTAACCAGAATAGAAAGAGGAGTGGGAGGCCCCTGTGCACAACTGAGCAAGAGGACAAGTACATTAGAGTGTCTAGTTTGAGAAACAGAACCCTCACAAGTCCTCAACTGGCAGCTTCATTAAATAGTCACAATTGAAGAGTCGACTCCGGGATGCTGGCCTTCTAGGCAGAGTTCCTCTGTCCAGTGTCTGTGCTCTTTGCCCATCTTAGTCTTTTCTTTTTATTGGCCAGTCTGAGATATAGCTTTTTCTTTGCAAGCGTTGTACGAGATCTTTAAAAATCTTCCATTTCCAGCTACAATAATCATTTACACCATTAACAATGTCTACACTGTATTTCTGATCAATTTTATGTTTATTTTAATGGACAAAAAAAATGTGCTTTTCTTTCAAAAACAAGGACATTTCTAAGTGTCCCCAAACTTTTGAACGGTAGTGTTCCTCAACTACCTCGTACTCCTGCACATTGAAACTGTACTAGTACGTGGTACTGAGTCAAAGTCGCTCACACAGGACCAATAAAGGCCCAGTGTGTAACGGCTGTTGGTGGAAGAAGGTGAGGACCAAGGTGCAGCGTGGTACGTGTTCATCATTATTTAATAGAACAGAACACTGAATGACAAAACAACAACGAGAACAACCAAAACAGTTCTCTCTGGTGCAGACACAAAAACAGAAAGCAACTACCCACAAATCATAGTGGGAACACAGGCTACCTAAGTATGGTTCTCAATCAGAGACAACGATTGACAGCTGCCTCTGATTGGGAACCATACCAGGCCAAAAGCAGAAATACAAAACATAGAACAAAAACATTGAATGCCCACCCCAACTCACGCCCTGACCAAATTAAAACAGAGACATAAAAAAGGAACTAAGGTCAGGACGTGACACAGTGCACTACTTTTGTGAAAGAAAATTCTGATTTATCAGGGAGTGCTGCAGCACCCTCAACACCCCTTTTCCCGCGGCTATGAGTACGGGGTCAGACTCGGACCTCCCTTTGCCTCCAGAATAGCCATAATTTTCCGGCCATGGATTCTACAAGTCGGAAACTATCCACAGGGATGTTGGTCCATGCCGACGAGATGGCATCGCGCAGTTGCTGCAGATTGGATGCCGGTACGCTACCGCCCCTAGTCTGTACCGTTGACAACAGTCAAGACTCATGTTTCTTCTGCCAAATCCTGACTCTGCCATCAGCATGACACAACAGGAACTATGATTGGTCGGACCAGGTAATTTTTTTCCACTCCTCAGATGGAAGCCGCTTCTTCTTATTTTTAGCTCATAGGAGTGGAATCCGGTGTGGTCGTCTGCTGCAGTAGCCCATCAATGACAAGGACCGATGAGTTGTGTGTTTCGAGATGCCGTTCTGCACACCACTGTTGTACTGCGTCGTTATTTGTATGTTTGTGGCCCTCCTGTTAGCATGAACGATTCTTGCCATCCTCTTTCGACCTCTCGCGTCAACGAGCTGTTTTCACCCACAGAACTGCCACTGACCGACACCTAGACACTGTCATGCGTGAAAAGCCCAGGAAGGGCCTGTTTCTGAGATGGTGGATTTGGCATGCCAGGGACCAATGATCATCCCACGCTCAAAGTCGCTTAGGTAACTCATTTGAACCATTCTAACGTTCAATCGAACAGTAAGTGAATGCCTCGATGCCTGTCTGCCTGCTTTATATATAAAACCACAGCCATGTGACCATTTTCGTGAACGTGGTGGTGTACCTAATAAGTGCCTTGTAATTGTTATTGTTTAACTAAGCATTTCACTGTAAATTACACGCATGTTGTATTTGGCGCATGTGACAAATACAATTTGGTTTTATTTGATCAGATAATCTTTTAATGAACTATGGCCAGTTTAAGGCACAGAGGCTTATGTTTGACTACATTATGACTCTCTGTCTCCCAATGAGATTAGAGACTGGAGGATGGAGTGAGGCAGAGAGAGATGTTCCACTGGAGTCTCCTTGGTGTCTTGACCACTGCAGGGCTGTTAAAGGGAGCCGGAGGCTATAGTCTTGGGCCCACTGCCCAATCTCAAACCTCATTAATCCTTTCCCAGCCTGACGCTGCCTGGACCCATGATGTATTGGGAGGGTCATTTGAAATAGTCACCACTTCACCCACTCATCCGAGCGGGATTGTGATTAATACGACCCAAGAACCAAGGAAAAACACTGGGAAATTGATTCTGTGCGGTTAAGTTTGGAGAACCTTATTGACATATTAAGGCGCAACTCACAACCTCATCCACCCACAATGTGTTCATAGTTAGATTCAGTGTTACAATTACTTTCCCACCTGTAGGAATTTCAGAAAGCACATGTATCAGATTATCAGACGCAATGCTTGTATTCCATATCTCTTCTGAATAATCCCCATCTCCCCTGAAAAGGGAGAAGGGATCATTGGCAAACATCTTCACCTAAACTTGGAGCCTCAGGTTAGCTATAGCTGACAAAACCATATATCACTCCTATGAATAAGTGTCACATAGGAGCCAGTAGCGTGGAAATAGATAATAGCTTCTCCAGCGCTAACCACAATGACATAAGTAATTGTCATTATGAGGACACAATCATTTGTTTCCTTTCTCTTTAGTAACCAATCCGTCAGTAGTCCCCTGAACCCTGCAGAAAAGTAACTTCCTTTCTGAAACGTCTGTGAAATGTCTGATTAATGTAACTATCTACGCCGACTCTGCCGAGTCAGACTTTGACACCATGACAAGGCACTATTATCTCCCCAGGTGTGAGTCTACAGAAGCAGCTATGGACTATTCTCCTAAAAAGCACATGGCCTGAGATTAAATTGAAGATTAAATTTGTACTAGTTGAGACTAGTTGAGATTAAATTTGTACTAGTCAGGGCACAGAGCTCTATCACAGACTTTTCAAGACATGCCTCCCACTTCCTTACAATTTGATCAGCTTTTTATGTGGAAGGAAACAAACAAGACAGTCTGGGTGAAATAATCCATCTCCAATGCAGCATGAAGATTACCCTTTCCTGACTGGGGCGCGTGCACACCAGGTTTAGCCTATGAATGAGGTCAACCAGTAGGCTTTCAGAGGCTGGCTCTGCAGAGTGGGACTCGCTGCCAGTGAGTGAATCTAAGGCTCATTACTCATCTCTGGGCAGCTCAGAGGAATCCTCTGGTCTAGAGGTCAGATCCAGGGTCAGTAGACCAGACTCCTATCTGAAGGACACAACTGGTAGGTGACTGACTGTTCCTAAAATACTATGATTGCAAGACAATAATTATAATGTAATATATCAGAAATCAGCTCCCCTGGTCCAGGTATGCCTAACAGGATTGGTACTGGGATTGATGGTCAACGTCTTGCCTTGCTCTTGAAGTACACTGCAAATACTGACACAGAGTGCACACATGCTGAAGAGGGAAGTATTCAGAATGTCATAAACACTCACAGCCTGACGTTGGTATTGCACTCGTCCTCAGTTTAAGGAAAACAAAGAAAAATTATGAAAAAGACAGAAGAAATGCATAAAAAATAAGCAACAGAAGACATTTCCTTGTCAAATTGTATTTCAGTCAGAACAAGCAATATGTATGAGAGAGAGAAGAAATGGCAATCACACCACATCACTGTTAATGCAGGACAAATAAAAATAGAATATTCAAATCTGAATGAGTGTTATGCACAATATTAAGTGTAAAGAATGGTGGTAAAAAGGTTTTTAATTAGTAGGCTATTAATGCACATAACGTGAACGTGAAGAAGCATTTCTATTATAGCCTTCAATGAGTTTCATTGTTTATAAGGTGCGTGGGACTGACATTATGGGACAGATGGGAAGAACAGGCAAACATGTTGTCAATTAAATTTATTTTTACCTTTACAGGAAAACAGGTAAGTAAATACAGGAAGATTTTAGCACTTCGTCCTTTTTGGGGTCACACTGGTTGAGATTGATAGATACTGTCATTTTTTTTCTTGACTACATTTGTTTACTCCATGTGTAACTCTGTGTTGTTGTTTGCGTCGCAGTGCTTTGCTTTATCTTGGCCAGGTCGCGGTTGTAAATGAGAACTTGACTGGCCTACCTGGTTAAATAAAGGTGAAAGAAAAAAGAAAAGCCTCAAACTTGAAATGTGTGGTGCACAATGTGAAGTGGAAAGTTATAGCAATTCTATGTAATGACTAATGATCTAGGGAAAGAAGGGAAAGTCTCTGAAGTGGAATCGGAGTGAGAAAGCATATCCTCCAACAGCTTGTTATTTCAAGTTGGAGCTCTGTTTTGTCTGCCAGTATCTTTTGTGTTATTTTTGTGAGCACAATGATTAATATTCTAACGTGCCAGGATTGTAGTAGCATCTGCGTCATGAGTTCACAATCCTCGGCTCATTTTACAGTAGTTGGCCATTTGTCTCGTGTTTGTCAACATATGGTCCTCAGATAGGCACACAGTGTGTTCCTGCATGCAGCAAGCCTCCCCTGTGATCCCCTTCCCTGTCTGCATGTACACCTCCAAAGTGCCTCGTGCAGTTGAACGTCTCCCATGACGCTCTTGGCCTCGTCTCTTGTAATGAAAGAATTTCTGTCTGTGACCTCTAGAGGTGGGGTCTCTCATGAAAGACCTGCTGCCCACACTGTTAACAGCCTGTTAGAGCATTAAGTTACTTTCTGTGCATCTACATTGTATTATAGCTGGGGATTACAGGTGTGTTTAATTATTTAATTCTCGGGAAGGATGTTTATGTTACCCACAAGAGGCTCGTTAACAGAATATGTTGCCCCTCCGAGCATTGCTTAGACACCCATAGGATTAGGATACAATCACATTATAACTGTTGATAAAACTACACAGATGAGTATCAACAATGCTGGTTTCCACTGTGTTTTATTATGGTTGATTGCTTGGGACAAGCTGCTATCCAGCCCTGAGGGAGCCACTACTCAGATCCATCCGGGGTCTTCCCCTCCCCACTCAATACTGTGGTATTAGGGTCCACTGAGGTCGGTGTATATTTGGTAAATGCAGTGTGACATGCCAAAGGATGGGATGAAAGTAGCAGGGATATCTGTATCAGTCACACATGGGAACAGGGAGCTTTATTCTGGTCTATGAGATTTCTAAGTAGAGTGGGAACTTTCCGCTTAAAATGAATTCCATTTGATCACTAAGATCCCATGGTTCTACTAGGCCTACCTCCTGACTACTTCTGTGCCTTGTGACCTTGACATGACCTTATGGTGTCATTTTCATTGTATTCAGATTTCCTGTTCTCAGACGTCTACACAAGTTTCAAGTAGTACACTAAAAAGGATACTGTATTATGATTAGGGCTGTTGTGGTGACTGTATGACCTCTAATCACTCTTACATCAATGCAAATGTGTTCAAAATTGAAGCAAACACTTCATGAGAGCCCATGAGCTCATGTTGTGTAACATTTCAATAGCCTATGCAATTGCGCAAGAAAACAGAGTGATGGCCTCTACTAACAATAGGATCAGCTTTCTATAGACTAGGCCTACTATATTTATTTCTCAACTTTCCAAATATTAAGCACATTGCTTATATTTACAAGAGGAGTATAGCATACCTGGTTGGAATTAACATAAACCACAATGAAAAATGTCCTCCATTCGCTATTTAAGTGCATAGATAACATGTTTTTTCCGCCGACCCTGTTTCAGTACAGGTGCATGATAATGGTCCATTCTAAATTTCACAAATATATTATTTAGTATATGTAAAGACAAGATTAAATCAAGAATAGTCTGATGGGTGACAATATTAGCCTATCACTTGTGAATGATATACAGTTGAAGTTGGAAATGTACATACACCTTAGCCAAATACATTTAAACTCAGTTTTTCACAATTCATTACCTTTAATCCTAGTAAAAATGTCCTGTCTTAGGTCAGTTAGGATCACCACTTTATTTTAAGAATGTGAAATGTCAGAATAATAGTGAGAGAGAATTATTTATTTCAGCTTTGATTTCTTTCATCACGTTCCCAGTGGGTCAGAAGTTTACATACACTCAATTAGTATTTGGTAGCATTGCCTTTAAATTGTTTAACTTGGGTCAAACGTTTCGGGAAGCTTTCCACAAGCTTCTCACACTAAGTTGGGTGAATTTTGGCCCACTCCTCCTGACCGAGCTGGTGTAACTGAGTCAGGTTTGTAGGATCCTTGCTCGCACACACATTTTCAGTTCTGCCCACAAATTTTCTATATGATTGAGGTCAGGGCTTTGTGATGGCCACTCCAATACCTTGACTTTGTTGTCCTTAAGCCATTTTGCCACAACTTTGGAAGTATGCTTGGGGTCATTGTCCATTTGGAAGACCTATTTGCAACCAAGCTTTAACTTCCTGTCTGATGTCTTAAGATTTTGCTTCAATATATCCACATAATTTTCCATCATCATGATGCCATCTATTTTGTGAAGTTCACCAGCCCTCCTGCAGCAAAGCACCCCCACAACATGATGCTGCCACCCCCGTGCTTCACGGTTGGGATGGTGTTCTTCGGGCTTGTGAGCGCCCCCCTTTTTCCTTCCAATATCTTCAATCTACACTTCGGAATTGGATAAGGACGCACACAGTTGCGTCCCGGATGTCTGTCTTCATGTAGCCTGTGAGAAAGGCTCGATCACGTGATGGAGCATGCAGTACTCAGGGGGAAGCACACAACCGCCACTGGCTGCAAGAGGCATGGATTCTTTTAGGGTGCGTTATGGCCACACTAAGGGGATGCCGCTGTGAAATTCAAGGCATTATCAATTGCTGGTGTAGTGTGTACAGCCTGCCCAAGAACCTTACCTTTCAAGCAACTTTTTTCAAAGTATAATTTGAGTCGCATCATGCAGCCTTACAATTATTAAAAATCAAAACATATAGCCCAACGTTTGTAAAACAACTAAAGTTACATGAATTACTCTAAATTAATCATTTAGGGAGATAAATGTCTTTGTTAACATGTGTGGAAGCCAGGAGATGCTACATGTGTTTATGTAAATTAATGGTCAATTAATCATGAGACCGACAGTTATTTGCTTGACATACACAGGCTGACGAAATGTTGTGACAGCCACAGCCCTAATTTATAATTATTAATTTGGGGAATCATAAAATGGAAAACAAAGTGTCATTATGAATATATATGGATGCATTGTCAGAGGAAACAATTGACTCCCATGAGCAAAGCTAATCCACCATTAATGACCACTGAGTAGTGACATGGAGGACTCTTGTTAGTTTTCTTGCATCACAGCATACCATCTGTTTTCACTTGATTTAATACAAATAGATGTTACTCTGTCCTTTAGAACATAAACATATGGCAAAATGTCCAATGAGGAGCACATTCTAGATGTCACCCCCACACTTTTCCTGAAGCAGGGGGCACAACCTTAAGTTAATCACATTACAGTTTAATTATTGTGGAAGGACCACAAGAGGGCAGGCTGGGCTCACGGATAGTAGCCTAACAAGGCATGGGAGACAAGGTAACCAGAGGCAATTAAGCACAGCTGACGGTACTAATGACATATTCTCCTTCCCCTATAAGAGAGAGTATGGAACCAGCAGAGAAGGGGGAAAAACTATCTCTGGAAGATGGCCACCGAGACAGAGGAGCTATCCATGAAGAACCACTAAGATGGTGACATTCCCGTGACTTTTGTTGTAGTTTAAAGATAATCGTATGGTGTTCCTGTTTGATCTGGAGAAGAAGATGTATGTTTTTTTCATTGGGAGATTTTCATTGATTATGTTGGAGTGTTTGTATTGACCAAATGCCCTCAATAGAGAACTGTGTTCAATCAAGAAAACCTACTCCTGACTCGTTTATTCCACCTTTCCGCTTTAGAGAGACGCCCAATTACTCGGTCCGCTCACATTGGTGGAGGATGCGGGCATTAGGTGGACGAGTGAAACAAGGATAAGTGAGTAAATCAAGATTATTCTAGTGGACCCGGAGGAACCATTCAAGAACGATGGATAACGCCCTGCTACAACAATTGATCACGGCACAGCAGACAACCATAGAACTCCTGCAACAACAGCTGAGCCGGCGAGAAGAACCTAGAGTTAAGCCAAGAGCGGCTGCTCACGCCATCTTACCTTGTCTCTCCAAGGAGGATGATATTGAGGCCTTCCTCATGACCTTCGAAAGGACGGCCACCTTGGAAGAGTGGCCGCCCACAGAATGGACGAGCGCATTAGCCCCTCTTTTGACCGGGGTGGCTCAGGAAGCCTATTTTGACCTGGGTTCCCGTGAAGCTGCGGACTATGGGCGACTAAAAACCGAGATCCTGTCCCGGTACCAGCTGACTGCCAGAGATAGGGCCATGAAGTTCCATCAATGGACCTATACAGCTGACCAACCCGTCCGTGCACAGATCTTCGCATTAATACGACTGATGAAACAGTGGCTAGAACCTGGAAAGGGAGTAGGACATGTGATAGAGACCCTCGTAGTGGACAAGATATTGAGGGAATTACCCAGTGACTTAAAAAGGGTCGTGGGGCAAGCCAACCCGTTGTCAGCCGACGACATAGCCCAGGCGGTGGAAACATATCGGTCTACAGGGGAGTTGTTAAAAAGTGACAAGGAGGAACTGAAGGATTCTTCCAATCCCATACCACGATTCACCCCGGCGTGTCCGCCACCGAAACGTCCAAACCCCCTCCAGAGGTGGGAGAAGTCAGCCCCCACACAGCAGGGTCGGTGTTATAAATGTCAGTCTCCCGACCATTATGCCCCACAATGTCCTAGCAAGGACGAGCCCATGGTCACGGAGTCATCACTGCCCACCCCCACACATCCCGGTTTGAGGGGGCAGGATTAGCACTGTTGGTTAGCAGAAATAACCCCAGCCCCAGAGATTCTGGTTCGAGTCGAAGGACAAGATATGGTAGCCATTCTCGACTCGGGAAGTATGGTTTTTCCAGGAAACCACCGATGAAAACACCTGCGACGGGTTATACACAACGCAGGAAGGAAAGAGCAACCAGGCGCTAAGGGATATATTTGGAGCTCTATCCGAGGAGGGAACCTGGAAGGGATTCTCCTCGGTCACCCCTGATGGGGATGGGGAAAAACCTCCACATCCCTCTACCGAGGTCGACCTGCCCCAGGAATTAAAGGGACAGTTCGGCACCTCGCAGCATAGAGACCCAGACCTAAGGGAGGCCATGAGGAAGGTGAAGGTGATCGACGGGAGGAACGTCGACGGATCAGGTGAGCCCCCTCTTCCTTACTATGCAATCAGGCGGGGTCTCTTATACTGGGTCGTACGACAAAGGGGGAAAACCAGGAATTACTAATGGTGCCTAGACCATACAGGGATACAGTTCTACAGTTAGCCCATTACCACGTCCTAGGAGGACACCTGGCACGAGACAAGACTATTGACAGAATCATGCAGAGATTCTATTGGCCCCGGGTCACCCAGGATGTGGCCAGGTATTGTAGGACGTGTGATCAATGTCAACGTACAGCTCCACGGCCACACCTACGTAACCCTTTGATTCCTCTCCCCATCATAGAGACTCCCTTTGAACGCATAGCTATGGACCTCGTAGGACCCCTCCCAAAATCCACCAGAGGACACGAGTACATCCTAGTGGTCATAGATTATGCTACAAAGTTCCCAGAGGCCATACCCCTGCGTAACATGTCGTCAAAGGGAATTGCCAAGGAGTTATTCATGATGTTCTCTCGGGTGGGCCTCCCCTAGGCGATCTTAACCGATCAGGGAACCCCGTTCATGTCCTGGTTGATGAAGGACTTGTGTCGGTTATATCAGGTTCAACGTACAAGTATATTCCACCTTCAAACAGACGGGTTGTGTGAACGCTTGAACAAAATGATTAAAAGCATGTTGAGAAGAGTGGTGGCCCGAGACGGGAAAAACTGGGACATGCTTCTCCCACACTTAATGTTTGCCCTGAGAGAAGTACCCCAGGCATCCACTGGATTCTCTCCGTTTGAATTGCTCTATGGCAGACCCTGTCGAGGGATCCTCGACTTAGCTAAGGAGACCTGGGAGACCCAACCATGCCCCTTTCGATCTACAATAGAACATATTACCGTGATGAGAGACCGCCTGTCAGCAGTGTGGCCCATAGTCAAGGAGCATATGGAGAAGGCACAAAGGACCCAAGGCCGGGCCTATGATAAGTACGTGATCCCCTGTGAGTTCCCCGTGGGAGAGAAAGTGATGGTGCTCGTGCCCACGGCCGAACACCGCTTGCTGGCGCAGTGGAGGGGTCCCTACGAGGTAATAAAAAGGGTCTCACCGGTCAATTACCTCATCAAGCAACCTGACAGGAGGAAGAAGGTCCAACTCTATCACATAAACCTGTTGAAGAAGTACCATGGAAGAGAGGAGGAGGTGGCTTTGATGGCCCTGGAGGGCAAAGGAAAAGAGGAGGCTCTACCACAGGTGTGCCGTGGCCAAACTCTCCTGCCGGAGCAGTCAAGACAGCTAGACAAGCTGATTATGATCTTCGGTCGAATATTCTCTCCATTCCCAGGACAAACAGATGTCCTGTTCCACCATATCCACACTGAATCTTGTAAGGTTCCGTCCTTACAGTATTCCTGAGGCTCGCCAAGTCATCGCTAAGAACGAGGTAAGGGAGATGTTGAGGATGGGTGTGATCGAGCCATCGACGAGTGAGTGGTCCAGTCCCATAGTCCTGGTCCCCAAATCCTATGGTAGTATGAGACTCTGCAACGACTTTAGGGGTGTGAATGCCATCTCTACATTCGATGCGTATCCCATGCCCCGCGTGGATGAACTCTTGGAGCGCTTAGGAAAGGTCAAGTTCATCACCACCTTGGATTTGATGAAGGGATATTGGCAAGTGCCGGTGGCTCCGGAGGATCACCTAAAGACTGCCTTCGCCACACCAGAGGGGCTTTTCCAGTATGTGAGGATGCCCTTCGGACTGCATGGTGCCGCTGCAACTGCCATTCTACGGCCCCATCAAGATTATGCAGCATCGTACATAGACGATGTGGTCATCCACAGCGAGGACTTGGATAGTCACCTCCTGTGATTACGGGCGGTGCTCGTGAGTTTGGAAGCCACAGGGTTGACAGCCAATCCAAATAAATGCTGCCTGGGCCTGTCCGAAGCGGAATATCTGGGGTACATCGTTGGGAATGGGAAAATGCTCCCACAGGCAGAGAAGACCAGGGCAATTCGGGACTGGCCTCGACCCCGGACCAAGCGGGACGTTCGGGCCTTCTTAGGGATAACGGGATATTTTCGCCGTTTTATCCCGGGATATGCAACCATTGCCAACCTCCTCACAAACCTCATCAAGAAAAACTTGCCAAACCAAGTGGAGTGGAAAGACGAGACAGAAGAGGCCTTTCAATTGCTAAAAGATGGCCTGTGTTCTGATCCCGTTCTACAGGCTCCGGACTTCTCACAAGAGTTCATTGTGCAGGTCGACACCTCGGATACAGGGCTCGGGGCCGTACTAGCTCAGGGTAAAGGTAAAGCAGAGAAGCCGATGCTCTTCATAAGTAGGAAGCTCAGCGATCGGGAACAGAGATATGCTACCGTATAGAAAGAGGCCTTAGCCATTAAGTGGGCCCTCGATTATCTCCGGTACTACCTACTGGGGCGGAGGTTTTCATTAGTTACTGACCATGCGCCCCTCATGTGGATGGCTGGTAAGAGAAACAATAACAACAGAATAGCCAGATGGTTTTTGTCTTTACAACCGTTCTCTTTCCATGTCATCCACAGGGCCGGATCGAGGAACGGGAATGCAGACGCGCTGTCCCGACGCGACCAAGACGGTGTGTCTGGCGCCCGACCCTCCGGTTCGGCCCTGAGGGGGAAGGTATGTTGAAGGACCACCAGAGGGCAGGCTGGGCTCACGGATAGTAGCCCAACAAGGCATGGGAGACAAGGTAACCAGAGGCAATTAAGCACAGCTGACGGTACTAATGACATATTCTCCTTCCCCTATAAGAGAGAGTATGGAACCAGCAGAGAAGGGGGAAAAACTATCTCTGGAAGATGGCCACCGAGACAGAGGAGCTATCCATGAAGAACCACTAAGACGGTGACAATCCCGTGACTTTTGTTGTAGTTTAAAGACAATCGTATGGTGTTCCTGTTTGATCTGGAGAAGAAGATGTATGTTTTTTTCCTTGGAAGATTTTCATTGATTATGTTGTAGTTTTTGTGTTGACCAAATTCCCTCAATAGAGAACTGTGTTCAATCAAGAAAACCTACACCTGACTCGTTTATTCCACCTTTCCACTTTAGAGAGACGCCCAATTACTTGGTCCGCTCACATTTTACTCCTCAAAACATCAATGATATAGTTTAGTTCTGAGAATTTTATATCTTTAATACGTTTTATCCGTTTTTACATTATTTCACTACTTTGTCAATTCAAGCTTGTGTGGTTAGCTATAATGGAGGAATTCAAGATTGTGATAAACATTCCCACAGAGTCCATTGATCTCTCTGTATTGTTTTCACTACAAGAACCTTAGCAACTCAGAAACCTGCATGGCTCTACCTGTCTACCCCCTTTTCTGTGCTATCAAGCCCTTTATAGGACCTTGCAGTCAGGTGCTTGTGAAGTTAAATTCTATCTTAAACCACCTCTCAAATCCTTGCCTTCAATTATGTAGGGTTTTCACCAAACATAGACATTTTCTAAAGAGACTGCTCTCGAAGATCTGACCCTCACGATGCTGGCTCAGAATAAAAAGCCTCCATTATCTGTGATTGCAACCTAACAAGGACTAAAAGGGCTTTGTTTTGTGAGCCAGGGCTGATATTGATCTGCAGCTAGGTAGGCAGCTGTGATTGTGGAGTGGAGCTGGACTGACCTGAGCAAATCAGGAATCAAGGTAAGACCCAAGTGCAGACTGTGTGAAGTAACGATGTTTATTGTAACAGGGGCAGGCAAACTACAGGTCAAGGCATGCAGAGGTCGATATTCCAGAGTAGAGGCCAAGGTACAGGACGGCAGGCAGGTTCAGGGTCAGGTCAGGCAGAGGTCGGTAATCCAGAGGTGGAGCAAAGGTAGCAGGCAGGCTCAGGTACAGGGTCAGGACAGGCAAAGGTCAAAAACCAGGAGGATGAGAAAAAGAGACAAAAGAAACATGAGCAGAGACAAATGCTGGTTGACTTGAACAAACAAGACAAACTGGCACAGACAGACAGACAGAAAACACAGGTGTAAATACCGAAAGGATAAGTGGGGAAGATGGGCAACACCTGGAGGGGGTGGAGACAAGCACAAGGACAAGTGAAACAGATCAGGGCTTGACAGAGCAAAGCAAAGAGTGCTCAGTATACGGCCAGGGGTAGCCTTAGTTATAATCACTAACAGGACCTGTGGCTGCAGATGGAGAACTAGGGCACCTGCTCTTTCTGTGCATGGCCAATGATAATCGAAGACAGATGGTCTTGGCATTAGCTGATTTAAAAGCTCCTCACTCACTGTCTTGAAGAAGGATGTATGTTGGTGTCTATTTCCAACCTGATTGAAGGCTGTATGCTGGTGTCTATATCCAAAGTGGCTGAAGTCTGTATGCTGGTGTCTATATCCAAAGTGTCTGAAGTCTGTATGCTGGTGTCTATATCCAAAGTGGCTGAAGTCTATGCTGGTGTCTATATCCAAAGTGTCTGAAGTCTGTATGCTGGTGTCTATATCCAAAGTGGCTGAAGTCTATGCTGGTGTCTATATCCAAAGTGTCTGAAGTCTGTATGCTGGTGTCTATATCCAAAGTGGCTGAAGTCTATGCTGGTGTCTATATACAAACTGTCTGAAGGCTGTATGCTGGTGTCTATATCCAAACTGTCTGAAGTCTGTATGCTGGTGTCTATATCCAAAGTGTCTGAAGGCTATATGCTGGTGTCTATATCCAAAGTGTCTGAATGCTGTATGCTGGTGTCTATATCCAAACTGTCTGAAGGCTGTATGCTGGTGTCTATATCCAACGTGTCTGAAGGCTGTATGCTGGTGTCTATATCCAAAGTGTCTGAAGGCTGTATGCTGGTGTCTATATCCAAAGTGTCGGAATGCTCAGGTGGAGACATGAGGATATAGTATGAGCTAAATAGTCCTGCGGAGAAGAGGGCCTTATTTGACACACACTTGCCTCTCCTTCTCTGGGCAGTCTGTTAGGAGTGCCACACCCTGTGCTATAGGAAAGAGGCACATTCCACAGGAAGTTTACTCTTCCCCTCTTCCCTCTCTCTTCCTGTCCACTCTCTGATTTGTGCTGATTGTTGTGAACTGGGTGGGCTGATAAGAGAATGAGTTGGGGAGACCCCTGGCCTGCATACATACAGTAATGGTGTGGACCAACTTAATATTGTTCTGAAGAAAGCCTCAATGACTCAATGCGCCAAGATAATCAGTGTCTGTATTATAAAGCAAATGAGAGGTTATTGCATCAGTGGTGATAATGAAATTGAATAAAGTTTTATCAGCGATATCCAATCAATTCTATCAGAAAGGAGCAACTAAATCAAAATCGATGTGATAGCAGCACCTGCCAGGCTGCTATAAGTGCTTACAATAGATATAATCGTTGTTCCTGTTACCTGTGCTGGCTTTGTCACGGAGTCCATCAACACCTTCACCTTCCTAGTTAATGCAGCTGCCACTGCTATCAGCAGCAGCAGTCCACCAGCTGAGGCTGCATTGTGTGGGGCTAACAGCTTGCCTCCAGCTTTTATTGGACCTCTGTGACAGAGAGCACGTCCCTGAGCTAGATCAATAAACATGCTCTGACATATTTCATTCACATACAAAATTCTTGGTGTACAAAACAGTATTAGTGTACAAAACATGTACAAAACATGCTCTTTCCATGACATAGACTGACCAGGTGAATACGGGTGAAAGCTATGATCCTTTATTCACTTGTTAAATCCACTTCAATCAGTGTAGATGAAGGGGAGGAGACAGGTTAAAGAATATATTTTTAAGCCTCGAGACAATTGAGACACCACCCAAAGGATATTTAGCCAACTTGACACAACTGTGCAAAGCATTGGTGTCAACATGAGCCAGCATCCCTGTGGAACGCTTTCGACACTTTGTCCATGCCCGGATGAATTAAGGCTGTACACAACTCAAAGCTTATAAATGTTTGTGCAAGCGCAGAGCTGTACGTTTATTTTTGGATGCCAAGTATTCCCTTATGCAGCTTGCTGTTTTTTTGTATTAGGCCAGAAAACGGAAGACATAGGCCTACTCGGCTGCAAAGGAAAACAGCTGGAATAATGTGTCAATTCCCTAATGTGCTCATTTGTCATTTCTGTGGGATTAGCACTCAGATGGTTAGACAGAGGAATGACCTTGTGTTGGCTAGTGAGGATTCTTTATAGTAGGCAGAACAGAACACTTAAACATCATGGTCTTTCTTGGATAGTAGCCTATGCAGCAGAGAAATCTACATTAGATTTTCTGCCTTGTTGATTTCTCTGTTTGCTTTTTTTGAGGTGTGTGTTCACAGTTTTGGAAGAGAAGAGACTGAAATTTGTTGAAGACAGCTGTAATAGCATGAGGTTTTTCGAAGCGCACTTGTAAGAGGAATATTGTATGATCTTATCAACTGGGGGAATGTAATCGCACCATTAAAGCTTGTCAAATGTTCTTCTTTAACCTCAAACACAATGTAACCATTCACCATACCATTTAAAAGGCACCTTTATTACAAAGTATCTGTCACAATGTCAGGAACCAGCTGCGATTAGCCATGCCGTTTACCCTCTTCCCTAGATTTCAGAATTTCGAGATTCTAGAGGAATGTCAGATTTTTGGCTGTGTCTGTGGAAGTCATTAGCTTCTGACAAATGGCTTCAGTAATTATAGCTTGAACCTCTTGTAGGAGAAGCCCAACAAGTCAAGTGGGGCTGCTCAAGTACGTGCTGATTGACCCTGTCTTAGAGTGGGATGAGATCCAGATGTGGCAGAGTGACTGCTATTGGAGGGAAGGACACTCCATCCTCTTGATTTGGTACACCATGTCTACTCCTTCTCCCAAAAGTCGAACCATCATGTAAAATAGAGCGGCACCAACTAGTGATGGACTCTGAAAGTAAGGTGTCAGTTAAGGTACGATCGCTGCGGTTAGAGGCACAAAGATGAATCGCACAGAGACTCGAGTTTAACAATTTATGGTGGATAAATTAATAGGATTTCATCTTCAACGCATTCATACACACCAGTGATGGTTCAGAGTTTATAATCCAGTTATTGGAAAGAAGGTCCAGTTCTTTGTTGGTAATCCCTTCTCTGGAAAGTGAGAATGACTTCTGACGTCAGCCTGGGTGAGATCACCTCTTATGTACTGGGCCTGGCCTAACCTTGTAATTGGCCAAGGTTTGGCATGGTTAGGGGTGATTATTGGCTTGTCAAAGGTCCCATGAGAGGTCAGAGTTGTGACCTGTAACCGGATACTTGGCACACTCTGAGGAGGAGGATGAGGTGCTCTCCCACTACAGCAGATTTGCCTTAAACAAGATCTAGCTGAGAGGGGATAGGGTTTTCCTCAAACCAGCTGCACTAAAATAATGCCTGGGGAAGCTAAAGCAAACCTCAAGATGAGAGCTGGAAGTCTGGGGCTGCTTAACGATGGTGGGAGATTTGCTTTTCAAAAACGAAACCCCTTTTTATCAGGGATAGGAAGGGCTGCTGCAGGCTGTTTGATTTCTATTTAAAGCTCACTTACATTGTCTGTGCAACACGATTGTCTATAATTGACAAGCTACAACTTGTTGCCGTGTTTAAGTCTTTGATTGTTCAAGTATTGAGTACAAAAACCTGTTCTACAGGGGCAAATTGATATCAGTGCTCTGTGAATGACAACAAACAGAAAAACCTTAGGAACACCTACTCTTTCCATGGCATACACTGACCAGGTGATTCCAGGTGAAAGCTAAAGTCCCTTTATTGATGTCACTTGTTAAATCCACTTCAATCAGTGTAGATGAGGCAGAGGAGACCGGTTAAAGAATGATTTTTAAGCCTTGAGACAATTGAGACATGGATTGTGTATGTGTGCCATTCTGAGGGTGAATGGACAAGACAAAATATTTAAGTGCCTTTGAACAGGGTATGGTAGTGGGTGCCAGGCGCACCGGTTTGAGTGTGACAACAACTGCAACGCTGCTTGGTATTTCATGCTCAACAGTTCCCTGTGTGTATCAAAATGGTCCACCACCCAAAGGACATCCAGCAAACTTGACACAACTGTGGGAAGCACAGGAGTCAACATGGGCCAGCATCCCTGTGGAATGCTTTCGACACCTTGTAGAGTCCATTCCCTGACGAATTGAGGCTGTTCTGAGGGCAAAGGGGGGTGCAACTCAATGTTAGGGAGGTGTTCCTAATGTTTTGTACACTCAGTGTACAGTATATGTCAGCAGCATCTTCATTCTTTGTGGCACGGACAGGGCTGTGGAGCCCTGTGAATCTCTGAGGAATTATACTTTAAATTACCTTGCATCCTGCCTTTCTCAACGTGTAAACACTATTGCACTGAAGCATTTCTTTTGTTGTATACTTATATAACTACAGCTGTAGTAGAAAGCATTATGATTTCCTGACAGGGAATAGGTCCCTAAATTATACTGAACAAAAATATAAACGTAACATTTAAAGTGTTGATCCCATGTTCATGAGCTGAAATAAAAGATCCCAGAACTGTTCCATGTGCACAAAAAGCTTATTTCTCTCAAATTTTGGGCACAAATTGGTTTACATCACTGTTAGTGAGCATTTGTCCTTTGCCTAGATAATCCAGCAACCTGACAGATGTGGCATATCTAGAAGCTGATTAAACAGCATGTGTACCTTGTGCTGGGGACAATAAAAGGCCACTCTAAAATGTTCCATCTTGGTCACATAACACAATGCCTCAGATGTCTCAGGTTTTGAGGAAGCTTGCAATTGGCATGCTGACTGCAGGTATGAACACCAGAGCTGTTGTCAGATAATTTAATGTTAATCCAAACTGCAACGGTGCTGATGTCAACGTTGTGAACAGAGATCCCCATGGTGGTGGTGGAGTTATGGTATGGGCAGGCATAAGCTACGGACAACGAACACAATTGTATTTTATCAATGACAATTTGAATGCACAGAGATACCGTGGCAAGATCCTGAGGCCCATTGTCGTGCCATTCATCTGCCGCCGTCACCTCATGTTTCAGCATGACAATGCAATACAATTCCTGTCCCAGTTCTTCCATGGTCTGCATACTCACCAGATATATTACCCATTGAGCATGTTTGGGATGCTCTGGATCGACTTGTACGACATCGTGTTCCAGTTCCCGTCAATATCCAGAAACTTTGAACAGCCATTGAAGAGGAGTGGAACAACATTCCACAGGCTACAATCAACAGCCTGATAAACTCTATGTGAAGGAGATGTGTTGCGCATAAGGCAAATGGTGGTCACACCAGATACTGACTGTTTTTCTGATCCACGCCCCTACCTTTTTTTCAGGTATCTGTGACCAACAGATGCATATATGTATTCCCAGTCATGTGAAATCCATTGATTAGGGCCTAAAATTTTTATTTTTATTGACTGATTTCCTTATAAGAACTGTAACTCTGTAAAATCTTTGAAATTGTTGCATGTTGCGTTTATATTTTTGTTCAGTGTTTAATAACCTTTCTCCATGTTATAGCCTACCTGATTAATAAGAATCCCTTTATCAAACATTGATAATAATGCACACAGTAGTTCCATCCAAAGTGAAAAAGATCTTCTTGATAAACTGTAACTTCCAGAGCAGGAACCAGCTTTAACAGCATCAAGCTACTAAATCCTTGGTGGTTTATGGATATTGTTTTATAAGGAAGCCTTTGGCTCTCAGAAACTTGGACATTGTCGGATATCTTTTAATTAATTGAATCATGAGGCTTTTTCGGGGAATTAGGATATTGAAGTGAACTTGAGGTGAATCACTTATTAATAAAGCTTCAAATAATGAATTTGGTTTCAGTTTAGTTCTTTGGGAGTTACAAGATAAGTGTTTACACTGAAATGGCAATACCAGTTCACTATATTTTCCCTACCTTCCTGTTTCCCAGGCTAGTAGTGGAGTGCCATGGGTTTTACTGTACCACAAATCCATTGGGCCTCAGTCTGCTGTTTCACGAGGAGGAAATGAAATGTCAGTGCAGTGTCAAGACCTGCCACAGTCTCACAGAGGGACTATAGCTCTCCCGTGTGCTCATGTTGGGATTAACAGCTATTAGAATTCATGCTGTGAGAGCAGTGAGCAGAGGGACTATAGCTCTCCCGTGTGCTCATGTTGGGATTAACAGCTCATTCATGCTGTGAGAGCAGTGAGCAGAGGGACTATAGCTCTCCCGTGTGCTCATGTTGGGATTAACAGCTCATTCATGCTGTGAGAGCAGTGAGCAGAGGGTAAGTAAAGAAAATGACTTTGTTTCCCTTCCTATGACTTTGTTTTTGTCTTCACATTGAATGATCATTTTGTTACCATTACACGATAGGCTATATTAATAAAGTATGTGGACCATTTACTTTCAACATCATCATATATCAAAGGGCTTGATGTTAATTCAACACACAATCACATACAGTACACTATACACAAACACAGAGAACAGAACTCTATCACTTTTTCATATTTCACCAAAACACCACCAACCATCATCATCAACTGTTTAATGCAGCATTAATTACATTTTGTTTATCCACACATTCTTAAGCATTAGTCATGGCAGAGTAAATGTACTATATATACACACCGACTATATATACATCTAGGTGAGGAGAAAATAATGAGAACATTATTTTTACCAAAGAATGTCTGTTACCTGTAAGGTCATTTCTATGGTATAAGTAATTATTTAAACCATTTCCTCTGAATCAAGATATGTGTTCTGGTCATGTTTGCATTCCTAGAAGTGACCACATGTACAGTTGAAGTTGGAAGTTCACATACACCTTACTCAAATACATTTAAACTCAGTTTTTTTACCATTCCTGACATTTAATCCTAGTAAAGATTCCCTGTCTTAGGTCAGTTAGGATCACCACTTTATTTTAAGAATGTGAAATGTCAGAATAATAGTAGAGAGGATTTCACGACTTCCACCGAAGTCGGTTCCTCTCCTTGTTCGGGCAGCGTTCGGCGGTCGACGTCACTGGTCTTCTAGCCATCGCCGATCCACCTTTCATTTTGTCTTGTTTTCCCACACACCTGGTTTACATTCACTCATTACTTGTCATGTATTTAACCCTCTGTTCCCCCCCATGTCTGTGTGTGAAATTGTTTGTTGTAAAGTGTTTGTGCACTCTGACTGGTTCGCGACGGGTTATTTTGTACCCATATTTTGTTGTTCTGGGTGCCGTTGGTTTTGCTTATTAAACTGCTCCGGTTATGGCCCAGTTCTGCTCTCCTGCGCCTGACTTCTCTGCAGCCAGTCACGCACGTCTTACAGAGGAAGATTTATTTCAGCTTTTATTTTGTTCACATTCCCAGTGGGTCAGAAGTTTACGTACACTCAAATAGTATTTGGTAGCGTTGCTTTTAAATTGTTTAGCTTGGGTCAAACGTTTTGGGTAGCCTTCAACAAGCTTCCCACAATAATTTGGGTGAATTGTGACCCATTCCTCCTGACAGAGCTGGTGTAACTGAGTCAGGTTTGTAGTCCTCTTTGCTCGCACACGCTTTTTCAGTTCTGCCCACAAATGTCTATAGGATTGAGGTCAGGGCTTTCTGACGGCCACTCCAGTACCTTGACTTTGTTGTCCGTAAGCCATTTTGCCATAACTTTGGAAGTATGGTTGGGGTCACTGTCCATTTGGAAGACCCATTTGCAACCAAGCTTTAACTTCCTGACTGATGTCTTGAGATGTTGCTTCAATACATTCACATCATTTTCCTGCCTCATGATGCCATCTATTTTGTGAAGTGCACCAGTCCCTCCTGCAGCAAAGCACCCCCACAACATGATGCTGCCACCCCCGTGCTTCACGGTTGGGATGGTGTTCTTCGGCTAGCAAGCCTCCCCCTTTTGCAAGCCTCCCCCTTTTTCCTCCAAACATAACGATGGTCATTATGGCCAAACAGTTTTATTTTTGTTTCATCAGACCAGAGGACATTTCTCCAAAAAGTACGGTCTTTGTCCCCATGTGCAGTTGCAAACTGTAGTCTGGCTTTTTTATGGCGGTTTTGGAGCAGTGGCTTCTTCCTTGCTGATTGACCTTTCAGGTTATGTCGATATAGGACTCGTTTTACTGTGGATATAGATACTTTTGTACCTGTTTCCTCCAGCATCTTCACAAGGTCCTATGCTGTTGTTCTGGGATTGATTTGCACTTTTCACACCAAAGTATGTTCATCTCTAGGAGACAGCACGCGTCTCCTTCCTGAGAAGTATGACAGCTGCGTGGTCCCATGGTGTTTATACTTGCGTACTATTGGCTGATTTCTTTTGATTTTCCCATGATGTCAAGCAAAAAGTAGTATGTAGTTCCAGTAGTTTAACTATTGAAAACAGTAACAAGATTTGAATTTAGTTTAACTACCACCAGCTACTGCAAAATCTACATAAATTACCAGTTGAACTACATGTAGTTCACCACTCCCCAACACTAGAAGTAGTTCAGATGAAGTATCAGGAGTCCGCCATGAAAAAGCAGAGCATGCCACGCACCACTGGGATTGCACCAGAACTTCCTAAAAAAAAAAAGAATTATAGTTATTGAACAAATTATGCAAATAGTAGTGTACTGTGTTTATGATATGGGACTCCATAAAAACACGGCACTTCGATACAGCTATGACCGGAAGTTACTTTTCGAAGCAGGTAAGGAGAGCAATTTTACTAACCCTAACCCTTTTCTTAACCATAACCGAATTCTCCTAACCTGCTATGTTAATTCTCCTAACCTGCTACGTTAATTCTCCTAACCTGCTACGTTAATTATCCTAACCTGCTGCGTAAGTTGTCCTAAAGTGCTATGAAAAAGTAACTTCCGGTTGTAGCTGTATCCAAGTGGAGTGTTTTTAGGGAATCCCTTCATGATATGTTAGCTAGAGAAAAATGGCATTCATCATTTGTTTTCTAATGTAACAGTGACCCCATGTGGACGATTGTAATCATTATAGGACTGATAGGACATTTTGGGGGTGTTTATTATCTCTATCTCATATTCATTTCGTAGGTTTTAAATTATTTGAGCACATTGAATTAATCATAGGCAATGAGCTACAGCGATCTTTTTCAGTGCCTCCCACGTTTAGCTTGCGTAATAGAACTTCCTTAAAGGTTCACTGCTGTTGTTTAGGGTCGGGGTTATACCTTGTCAGAACTACATTTCCCAGGTCTCATTTAGGTCAATTTGACTCACTCATATCAACCTGGACTCAGGGATAGACGTAACATAGTAAATGTAAATCTGAGATGTGCAATTAGTATGATATGTCATGCTTTGTATGGTATGTATTAATTTGTGGATGTCCATCATCCATTTCGTATGATATGTTACGAATTACAGTACAAATAAAATAAAATTAAATGTTATAGGTCACATACACATATTTAGCAGATGTTATTGCAGGTGTAGCGAAATGCTTGTGTTCCTAGCTCCAACTGTTTTATTTATTTATTTTATTTTTATTTCACCTTTATTTAACCAGGTAGGCAAGTTGAGAACAAGTTCTCATTTACAATTGCGGCCTGGCCACGATAAAGCAAAGCAGTTCGACACATACAACGACACAGAGTTACACATGGAGTAAAACAAACATACAGTCAATAATACAGTATAAACAAGTCTATATACGATGTGAGCAAATGAGGTGAGATAAGGGAGGTAAAGGCAAAAAAAAAAAGCCCATAGTGGCGAAGTAAATACAATATAGCAAGTAAAATACTGGAATGGTAGATTTGCAGTGGAAGAATGTGTAAAGTAGAAATAAAAATAATGGGGTGCAAAGGAGCAAAAATAAATAAATAAAATAAAATAAATACAGTAGGGAAAGAGGTAGTTGTTTGGGCTAAATTATAGATGGGCTATGTACAGGTGTAGTAATCTGTGAGCTGCTCTGACAGCTGGTGCTTAAAGCTAGTGAGGGATATAAGTGTTTCCAGTTTCAGAGATTTTTGTAGTTTGTTCCAGTCATTGGCAGCAGAGAACTGGAAGGAGAGGCGGCCAAAGAAAGAATTGGTTTTGTGGGTGACCAGAGACATACCTGCTTGAGCGCGTGCTACAGGTGCGTGATGCTATGGTGACCAGCGAGCTGAGATAAGTGGGGACTTTACCTAGCAGGGTCTTGTAGATGACATGGAGCTTTTGGGTTTGGCGATGAGTATGAAGCGAGGGCCAGCCAACGAGAGAGTACAGGTCGCAATGGTGGGTAGTATATGAGGCTTTGGTGACAAAACGGATGGCACTGTGATAGACGGCATCCAATTGGTAGAGTAGGGTATTGGAGGCTATTTTGTAAATGACATCGCCGAAGTCGAGGATTGGTAGGATGGTCAGTTTGACAAGGGTATGTTTGGCAGCATGAGTGAAGGATGCTTTGTTCCGAAATAGGAAGCCAATTCTAGATTTAACTTTGGATTGGAGATGTTTGATGTGGGTCTGTAAGGAGAGTTTACAGTCTAACCAGACACCTAGGTATTTGTAGTTGTCCACGTATTCTAAGTCTGAGCCGTCCAGAGTAGTGATGTTGGACAGGCGGGCAGGTGCAGGCAGCTATCGGTTGAAGAGCATGCATTTAGTTTTACTTGTATTTAAGAGCAATTGGAGGCCACGGAAGGAGAGTTGTATGGTATTGAAGCTTGCCTGGAAGGTTGTTAACACAGTGTCCAAAGAAGGGCCAGAAGTATACAGAATGTGTCGTCTGCGTAGAGGTGGGTCAGAGACTCACCAGCAGCAAGAGCGACATCATTGATGTGTACAGAGAAGAGAGTCGGTCCAAGAATTGAACCCTGTGGCACCCTCATAGAGACTGCCAGAGGTCCGGACAACAACGACCCTCCGATTTGACACACTGAACTCTATCAGAGAAGTAGTTGGTGAACCAGAGGCAATCATTTGAGAAACCAAGGCTGTCGAGTCTGCCGATGAGGATGTGGTGATTGACAGAGTCGAAAGCCTTGGCCAGATCAATGAATATGGCTGCACAGTAATGTTTCTTATCGATGGCGGTTAAGATATCGTTTAGGACCTTGAGCGTGGCTGAGTTGCACCCATGACCAGCTCTGAAACCAGATTGCATAGCAGAGAGGGTATGGTGAGATTCGAAATGGTCGGTAATCTGTTTGTTGACTTGGCTTTCAAAGACCTAGGTTAGCCTGACCTAGGTTAGGCTTTCAAAGACCTATATCTAGGTTAGATATAGGTCTGTAGCAGTTTGGGTCAAGAGTGTCCCCCCCCCCTTTGAAGAGGAGGATGACCGCAGCTGCTTTCCAATCTTTGGGAATCTCAGACGACACGAACAAGAGATTGAATAGGCTAGTAATAGGGGTGGCAACAATTTTGGCAGATAATTTTAGAAAGAAAGGGTCCAGATTGTCTAGATTGTCCAACTGTGCAGTAATAGCTAACAATTCACAACAATACACACATCTAAAAGTAAAATAATGGAATTAAGAAATATATAAATATTAGGATGAGCAATGTTGGAGTGGCATGGACTAAAATACAGTAGAATAGAATATAGTAAATACATATGAAATGAGTAAAGCAGTATGTAAACATTATTAAAGTGACTCGTGTTCCATTATTAAAGTGACCAGTGATTCTATGTATATAGGCCTGCTCTAATGTGCAGGATTGAGTAACCGGGTGGTAGCTGGCTAATTGGTATGATATGTTAAGAATTCCATTTCCTTGCAGCTAAACGTTACTGGTATCGCCACCCAATACCCTGGTATTGCCTTAGGTAACCTTTGGTCTTATGTAACCATACCAAACATAACATATCATACCAATGTTAGTGTCCCGGATGTACTTTAATATGTTACGTCTAGTGTATGAGACCAGTCTGCCCAGATTACTGTAGCTACGCTATTTATTAGCATTTTCCAAATGTAGCACACATAGTACATGGTACTACTGCAGTGGAGAACCACGCTAGAGAGCTTTTCTCAGATTGCTGCCAATATTCTTTCCGGTTGCCTTTTTCCATGGATGTTGCACGACTCACGATCTACCTGTTATGGGGAAGCAGCAACATTAGCGTCCCTGCAGTAACAAGACTTCCGGTTTTCCAATGTTGCCTTCAAAATAAAAGTCTGCAGTAAAAACGCCATGTGTATGATGCAAAATCAATATTTATACTATACTTTGTATAGTCATGGTGCATAATGCTAAAATTATGTTACAAAATCATAACTACATGAGGGACAAATCCAAACTCAAGGGAATTACTACTTACTATAAGATAAATAATACTATAAGGTGGAGCACATTGAGAAATGGCTATGTTTTTCATATGTCATTGTATGTTATGTACAGTGCCTTGCAAAAGTATTCGGCCCCCTTGAACTTTGCGACCTTTTGCCACATTTCAGGCTTCAAACATAAAGATATAAAACTGTATTTTTTTGTGAAGAATCAACAACAAGTGGGACACAATCATGAAGTGGAACGACATTTATTGGATATTTCAAACTTTTTTAACAAATCAAAAACTGAAAAATTGGGCGTGCAAAATTATTCAGCCCCTTTACTTTCAGTGCAGCAAACTCTCTCCAGAAGTTCAGTGAGGATCTCTGAATGATCCAATGTTGACCTAAATGACTAATGATGATAAATACAATCCACCTGTGTGTAATCAAGTCTCCGTATAAATGCACCTGCACTGTGATAGTCTCAGAGGTCTGTTAAAAGCGCAGAGAGCATCATGAAGAACAAGGGTAGCACCCTCTAGTTGCTGAAAACATAATGTCTTATCCTAGAATTACCCTCCAGTGGCTTAAAAATTAACAAGGGGTCTGAATACTTTCCGAATGCACTGTATATACAGGGTCCGTGCCAGTACCAAATGTACAATGTGCAGGGATCCTTGAGTGGTTAATGTAGATATGTACATGTGGGCAGGGATAAGGAGAAACTGTCTGGTAGCAGGATAAATATTATTATTATTATTATTATTATTATTATTATTAATCAATATAGCTAGCAGCAGCATAAGTGGTGAGTCTGTGTGTGTATGTGTGTTGGTGTCAGTGCGTGTGTGAGTTTGTATGTGTGTGCGTGCATGCGTGTGTGAGTGTATGGGTAGAGACCCATGATTGGCATATAGTCAGTGCAGATAGACCGTGGGTGATGGTGGGCTGCCATTGCCTAGCTGTTCAAAAGTCGCAGTGCCTGGAGTCTTTGGCTGTTCAAAAGTCTTTGTGCTTGGGGATAGAAGCTGTCTCGGAGCCTGTTGGTCCGGGACGCAAATCTCCGGTACTGCCTGCCGGACGGTAGCAGAGAGAGCAGTCCATGGCTGGGGTGACTGGAGTCTTTGGACAGTTTTCCGGCCTTCCTCAGACACCGCCTGGTATTGTATGTATGTCCTGGATGTCCTTATGTGCAAGGTTAGGGTTCAGGATATCAACTCCTGAAATACACCAAACAATCTGAGAACCATTGTACATGTGCAAGTTACACCACTTAATCAGATCAGTGCAGATTTTTCTTCTTTTGACAATGTACTTGGAAGCATTCTTTCATGGCGATCACCATTAAAGGAATCTTTCAAGGTATTCACCATTATACTCAATCAATCTGATATACACGTGCTTGCAATAATCTTTTTTCTGATGATTCATACAAAATACCACATCTCATGTTGTTGTGAATGAATGAATTGATGTTATCTCCAAATAGGACTGCTTTAGTAAACAAACACACATAGGGACCACAACGATGAGAAAATTAATATTTCAGAACTATGTCCGCAACCTTTCCATGTAATGCCAAATACTGTAGTGCCAGATAGTTATGTAGTGAGTGAAGAATGCCCTCCAGTTCCTTCTCATACTGGTTTAAGGAGTCCATTATTTTAACACTCAATGTTATCCTATTGCGAGCACATACAGTGCCTTGCAAAATTATTTGTTTTACCTATTTTGTTGCATTATAACCTGTAATTTAAATGGATTTTTATTTGTGTTTCATGTAATGGACATACACAAAATAGTCCAAATTGGTGAAGTCAATTTTTAGAAATTACTTGTTTTAAAAAATTTAATTTTAAAAACTGAAAAGTGGTGCGTGCATATGTATTCATCCCCTTTGCTAGGAAGCCCCTAAATAAGATCTGGTGCAACCAATTACCTTCAGAAGTCACATAATTAGTTAAATAAAGTCCACCTGTGTGCAATCTAAGTGTCACATGATCTCAGTATACACCTGTTCTGAAAGGCCCCAGAGTCTGCAACACCACTAAGCGGCACCACCAAGCAAGCGGCACGATGAAGACCAAGGAGCTCTCCAAATAGGTCAGGGACAAAGTTGTGGAGAAGTACAGATCAGGGTTGGGTTATAAAAAAAGATTGTAACTTTGAACATCCCACGGAGCACCATTAAATCCATTATTAAAAAATGGAAAGAATATGGCACCACAACAAACTTGCCAAGAGAGGGCTGCCCACCAAAACTCACGGACCAGGCAAGGAGGGCATTAATCAGAGAGGCAACAAAGAGACCAAAGATAACCCTGAAGGAGCTGCAAAGCTGCACAGCGGAGATTGGAGTATCTGTCCATATGACCACTTTAAGCCGTACACTCCACAGAGCTGGGCTTTACGGAAGAGAGGCCAGAAAAAAAGCCATTGCTTAAAGAAAAAAATAAGCAAACACGTTTGGTGTTTGCCAAAAGGCATGTGAGAGACTCCCCAAACATTTGGAAGAAGGTCCTCTGATCAGATGAGACTAAAATTGAAGACTAAAAACGCTATGTCTGGCACAAACCCAACACCTCTCATCACCCCGAGAACACCATCCCCACAGTGAAACATGGTGGGGGAAGCATCATGCTGTGGGGATGTTTTTCATCGACAGGGACTGAGAAACTGGTCAGAATTGAAGGAATGATGGATGGAGCTAAATACAGGGAAATTCTTGAGGGAAACCTGTTTCAGTCTTCCAGAGATTTGAGACTGGGATGGAGGTTCACCTTCCAGAAGGACAGTGACCCTAAGCATACTGCTAAAGCAACACTAGAGTGGTTTAAGGGGAAACATCTATATGTCTTAGAATGGCTGCTGGAGGCTGTTTGCCCATGTGAGAGACGCAGACTCAGCCTCATCCTTTACGTTTTTACTGAAGACTCATCTCTTCAGTAGGTCATATGATTGAGTGTAGTCTGGCCCAGGAGTGTGAAGGTTAACAAAAGAAGTGGGGCACATCAACACAAAGTGATCGTCCAAATGAGACTTTACAAGATCAATGTACACATCAATTATCTTATCACTGAACCAATTTCCATTGCTTATTGCATCAAAATCCTCAGCTTGTTAAGACATTTTCCTCTGAGTTGGCTTAGGAATGAATGTCTTTATGTTGAGAGGAATCACATTCCTTGCATTTGACAGTGCATAAGTGAATGACTTCTTTCAGACCAAAGAGGCAAAACTTTTGATTGATTGCTATTGTGTTGGTTACCAAGGTAGATTTAAGAAAATCTTTGGAAGGGTATGCATAATTGGGGTGATATAAACCTATGGCAACATGATTTTAGGATACTGCCTAAAAAAGTGTATTTGTGTGGCCAAGCGATTGACCTAATGCATTTTATGGCACTTGGCTGGCAATTGCCTGATTTTAAATATGTAAAGGAGCGCAGACGGCTCATCACCACTATGATTATCTAGGTTGTTTGCAGCAGGTTTTCCCAAAGGTCCAGCAAAAAAATATGTGAAACACAACCAAAACAAATAGCAAGTGCATCCAACAAGTTTGTAGAGTTGCAAGCTTGACGTAGTCATTGCGTTCTAGGAATATGGGACCACACAATAAACGTTTGACTACTTTAATACACATAAAAGTTCATTTCTCCCGATACTTTTGGTCCCCTAGAATTTGGTCCCCTAGAATGCTGTAATTTCTAAACGGTTCACACAATATGAGGAAAATACCCTCAAAATAAAGCTGCAGTCCGTACTTTAACTTTAATTATGGTCATTGTATCACTTCAAATCCAAAGTGCTGGAGTACAGAGCCAAAACAACAAAAATGTGTCACTGTCCCAATACTTTTGGAGCTCACTGTACATTCTACAGACCCTACTGGCTATTCTCTACAATACTTTTATTTGGCACCTATCTATTTCATATACAGGGATTTGCATTAGGGGCATTTATTTGACCTTGGGACAAGTTTAAAACCCAAATGTAATGAAAATGTCATTATGTCACTTAAATACGAACAAATATGAATCATTGTTCATGTTTAGACAATTATTGTTCATATAACATGAATAAATACAGGCTAATGACACTTTTCTACTATTACGTGGGGGACTTTTATTTAGAAAACTTACCGAAATTCCGTGACCCGGAAGTACTTTTTTAGTGTCGCTGACGAGACGCTGATTGCACCAAGTTGTTGTACTACGGGAGCAAATCGGGCAATGAATTACTAGCTAGTAGCTAGAACACCAAAGTAGCTAGATAGGCAGCTAATTATCGAATATAAACCAGGGAGGAGATTCAGGAGTTAACACCAAGAAAGAGCTCTCGATAAACTAGTGAAATAAATGCCTTTACGCTGAAAAATGGGTGGAGATGTGTGTAAATAGAAGCTAGTAACTTAGCAGGCTGTCAACCCAATTTTCAAAGCCAGATAGGTTTTTTTTGTTTGTTGTTGATATCATTAGCTAATTGGTTGGCAAACATTAACTAGAAATTTATAAATCGATTAACCGTGTCATCTCGTGTGTTGATAGCTAGTTAACTATTTAACTAGCTTGCTATTATGACAGTCGAAACATTGGTAACTAGTTGCGCTTGGAAATCGAACGAGCAGGCTCTTCAAGAGGATAGCTTTAGTTAGCCTAAGGTGGCTACGGTCATTCAATTATCCAAAGCTGATAGTAAACAACATCTACGCGTTATTGTGAATAGGTATTGATTGCAAACCACTCGACACTTGGCAAACATCACCGGGAAATGAAGAAGTTCTTCGATTCACGCCGGGAACTTGTGAGTTCCGGGCCTGGTTCTGGAGCGGGTGGAGGAGGCACTGGGTCCGGCAGCAGCGGTGGCAGTTTCATTGGACGGGTATTCACCATTGGACGGTATCAAGTGACCGTTGATGAAACTGTTGCTGAAGGTGAGGGAACGTTAGAGTAATTGATCTGCTTTTTCATTAATTACATCCCAGGCAAGCTAATTTATCACTAAATTGCCATATCTATCGCTAGTGACAATAATGCTCTTGCTTTGGGTTGGAAACAAGCTTACCCTGACATGACCTCCATCCTATGGTCAGGCATACTGTTAAATTCTGATAACTGAATTCTTGATAACCCCAAGAATGTATCTACGTCAATTTATTTCACAATTTGCAAACAAAAACAGCTAGGCTAGCAAGATACCATAGAATTGAGGCCATTTCAGGGTAAGCTTGTTTCCAACCCAATGCATTGGGGCATGGTCTACAACTGTATCAGCTGTGAGCTCCTCAGACAGCTGTACTGTCACTGCTGGTGTCAGGATTCATTTGGAATGTATCTACCAGACTGATAAGAATGATGGAAATCTAAAAACTGGTCAGCCTGCATCCTGAAAGAGATCCTGAAAGGGATCTAGGGTGTGGGCGCGGGTGTGAGGAACATGGAATTGGAATCTCACCTCATCATGAATTGCGAACATTATAGGCTAACTTTTCTAACCCCCTTTGCTCAAGGCTAGGAGGAACAACGTTTTCATTTTAAGGCTGATCAGACATATCACATTCAAAGTCTCAGCTCTCGATGACAAATGGAGAGGGAACCAAACATATGAGTTTCTGATGGGGGGGGGGGGCAGGGTAGCCTAGTGGTTAGAGCGTTGGACTAGTAACCGAAAGGTTGCAAGTTCAAACCCCCGAGCTGACAAGGTACAAATCTGTCGTTCTGCCCCTGAACAGGCAGTTAACCCACTGTTCCTAGGCCATCATTGAAAATAAGAATGTGTTCTTAACTGACTTGCCTAGTTAAATAAAGGTAAAATAAAAAATAAAATAAAATGAGGGTATAAATGTAATTTGCTACATGGGGGAAGTCAACAGGGAGTGGTGAGGCCTATCACTTAATGTTAGCACCTGCTCCACACCATACATTATCTTTCAGATTAGATTGGGAGTGTTCTGGTGGTTAGCCTCTTGTTTCTGGTCACTGACTGATATGGGTGTGTGCATTTGTCAGTGTTGGTTGGGACATTGAGGGGGATTCGATTAGTGCCCCGGGTGAACCAGGTCAGCGTTGATTGCATTCGTTTTGGAATCGGGCTGCGTGAGCCAGGTGCCCCGTTTTGGCTGACAGCGAAGTCGTCTCGAAACAAAAATGGCACAGGTTAAGCGTGTGGAATAATGACTAGGATTCTGTGTTTTCACATGCAAATGTGATTGCTTTTGATAAAAATGCCTTGTTTGCCTTCCCAATAAAACATAGTGTACTTCCCTATATTTGAAGGTGTCATAAGTATTTGGACAAATTCACTTAGTGTATCACATTTATTTCAAAGTTAAGTATTTGGTCCCATATTCCTAGCACGTGATGACTACATCAAGCTTGTGACTCTACAAACTTGTTGGATGCATTTGCAGTTTGTTCAGGTTATTCTGGATTATGTTGTCCCTAATAGAAATTAATGATAAATAATGTATTGTCAAAAAAAGCTAGCCATTTGCGTGCGGATATGGGGACACTTCAGGCTGAGGAGTAAGTTTCAGGCTGAGGACTACCTTCGACCCCTAAAACATGGTCAACAGCGACCCCAGCATTGAGCTCAGCACAACTGTAGATCTGAGTCACTAGGCACCACTGTAAAGGACATCACGCTGCTTGCTTAGAGAGTACTACTTCCTCTTTGCTTCAAATTCCCAAGACGTGTCTCCGAACGATGGGTGACCAAGCCTTCTGCTCCCTTGCCCCCTCGCCTATGGAGAGCCGTTCCATCACTCATAACTTTTAAAACGGTCCTTAAAACCCACTTCTACATGCTCTATTTCATAGTCCTAGTCTAAAATGTATTTAGCACCTAGCCCACTATTGCTATTATACCTGACGGGGCAGCAGGTAGCCTAGAGTGTTGGGCCAGTAACCGGAAGGTTGTTGGATCGAATCCCTGAGCTGACAAGGTGAAAATCTGTTCTGCCCCTGAGCAAGGCAGGTACCCAGCCCACATTGCCCCAGGCACCGTCGACATGGATGTCGACTAAAGCAGCCCCTCGCACCTCTGATTCAGAGGGGTTAAATGCGGAAGACACATTTCAGTTGAATACTTTCAGTTGGACAGCTGACTAGGTATCCCCTTTCCCCTAAATGTATGTTGTTTTTATTATATCTAATTTGTTTTTCCTCGGTAGAGCTTTGTAAGGAAAACCACCATACAAATTACATTTATTAATTATTATTATTTATATTGGGCACAACATAATCCAACACAAAACAAATCTGTAAATGCATCCAACAAGTTTGTAGTCACAAGATTGATGTAGTCATTGCGTGCATGGAATATGGGACCAATACACCAAATACTAAACTTTTGACGAACATTAAGGGAATAAGTCCAAATACTTATTACACCTTCAAATTGGGGGACTAGATGCATAAAGTGCATTCATTTCTAAATGGTCAAACAGACGTGGGAAAATACCCTAAAATAAAAGGTGACATTCTGTACTGTCACCTCCATATACAAAATGTATCTTAAATATAAAATGCTGGAGTATAGAGACAAATTCTAAGTTTTAGCTTCACTGTCCAAAAAAATATGTAGGGGAGTGTATTTTATGAAAAAAAGGTGTCTGTTTCTGAACGATGCATCATGCTGCTTTATTGACACATGACCCAGAGACGCAGATTACTGTTCAATTTGCGAAGGCCACTCCTCCCTCACCGCCTTTGCTCATTCAAGTCACGGGCCATATCCCAGTGCACCGCGGTTCACCTTACCTTTTTGAGCTTTGTATGTTCTTTTTAATCACAGGATGTTGATGAGCATCTTGCATTGTCTTTGTCATTCCTACAAAACACACAGATCCTGCCTCCTCAAAAGCCAGCTACTAGTGACTGTATAAGTATCTCTGACATCCCTGTTCTCATTGTTTTTACTGGGTCTTTTTTAATACATTTGGTACCTTTGTGAAATTGATGAGTGTACTTACTGTAATATTCCAAATATAGGACTAGCCTAGATCAGAATATTAATTGGCTCTGTTGCACTGTCAAGATGCATGCTAGCATTAGCTCTTTTGTAAAAAGACTCCAAGTCTTGCCTAATTTGATGGAATGTCCCTATTGTTTGTCAAGATTACAGCCTCAAGCCTTCTTTGGGTATGACGCTACAAGCTTGGCACACCTGTATTTGGGGAGTTTTTCCCATTCTTCTCTGCAAATCCTCTCAAGCTCTGTCAGGTTGGACGGGTAGTGTTGCTGCACAGCTATTTTCAGGTCTCTCCAGAGATGTTCGATCGGGCTCAAGTCCGGACTCTAGCTGGGCCCCTCAAGGACATTCAGAGACTTGTCCAGAATCCACGCCTGCATTGTCTTGGCTGTGTGCTTAGAGTGGTTGTCTTGTTGGAAGGTGAACCTTCGCCCCAGTCTGAGGTCCTGAGTGCTCAGGAGCAGGTTTTCATCAAGGATCTCTCTGTACTTTGCTACATTCGTCTTTCCTTCGATCCTGACTAGTCTCCCAGTCCCTGCTGCTGAAAAACATCACAGCAGCATGATGATGATGCTGCCACCACCATGCTTCCCCATCGGGATGGTATAGGCCAGGTGATGAGTTGTGCCTGGTTTCCTCCAGATGTGGCGCTTTGCATTCAGGCCAAATAGGGGTTTCATCAGACCAGAGAATCTTGTTTCTCATGGTCTGAGTCCTTTTAGGTGCCATTTGGAAAACTCCAAGCTCAAATCAAAGTTTATTTGTCACGAGAAGCCTCAGTCCTACCACTGTTGTGTCGTCTGCAAATGTAATGATGGTGTTGGAGTCGTGCCTGGCCATGCAGTCATGGGTGAACAGGGAGTACAGGAGGGGACTGAGCACGCACCCCTGTGGGGCTCCAGTGTTGAGGATCAGCGTGGCAGATGTGTTGCTACCTACCCTCATCACCTAGGGGGCGGCCCGCCAGGAAGTCCAGGATCCAGTTGCAGAGGGAGGTGTTTAGTCCCAGGATCCTTAACTTAGTGATGAAGCTGGCTGTCATGTGCCTTTTACTGAGGAGTGGCTTCCGCCTGGCCACTCTACCATTAAGGACTGATTGGTGGAGTGCTGCCGAGATGGTTGTCCTTCTGGAAGATTCTCCCATTTCCACAGAGGAACTCTAGAGCTCTGTCAGTGACCATCGGGTTCTTGATCACCTCCCTGACCAAGGTCCTTCTCCCCTGATTGCTCAGTTTGGCTGGGCGGCCAGCACTAGGAAGAGTCTTGGTGGTTCCAAACTTCTTCCATT
Organism: Oncorhynchus mykiss; assembly: GCF_057628025.1. NCBI lineage: Eukaryota > Metazoa > Chordata > Actinopteri > Salmoniformes > Salmonidae > Oncorhynchus > Oncorhynchus mykiss. The sequence continues at coordinate 58,552,205 of NC_143032.1, read as the reverse complement.
TAGGAATGGAGTCCACTGTGTTCTTGGGGACCTTCAATGCTGCAGACATTTTTTTGGTGCCCTTCCCCAGATCTGTGCCTCGACACAATCTTGTCTCGGAGCTCTACGGACAGTTCCTTCGACCTCATGGCTTGGTTTTTGCTTTGAAATGCACTGTTAACTGTGGGACCTTTTATATAGACAGGTGTGTGCCTTTCCAAATCATGTCCAATCAATTGAATTTACCACAGGTGGACTCCAATCACGTTGTAGAAATATTTCAAGGATGATCAATGGAAATGGAATTTTGAGTCTCATAGCAAAGGCTCTCAATACTTATGTAAATAATGTTGATAATAACGTAAATAATTATGTAACGTAACGTTCTGTTTGTTATTTTTAATATATTTGCTAACATTTCAAAAAACCTATTTTCGCTTTGACCTTATGGGGTATTGTGTGTAGATTGATGAGGGGAAAAAAAACAGTTTAATACATTTTTAGAATAAGGCTGCAATGTGAAAAAGTGAAATGGTCTGACTACTTTCTGAATGTGCTGTATACATGACATTACATTCACCACTAGCCTGTATCTTATTGATTGATGCTATTGGCTCGGTGTGCTGCTGTCTACGTTGCAGGGTTGAGTAATTAACTGAAATGTTGGTATTTTCTAGTTTTTTTTTTTTAAACAACTAATTGACCGAGGTCGGTTCAGTTATTTGAATTCCAATTTTTCTTTCTTTCTGTGAGCTCAAATCAAACACACACAATAGCACAATTGGTTAGGAGACTGTAAAACAGCAGCCATTCTCTCCGGTGCCATTCTTAACAAAGCTCAATGCGCACACTACAATGCTTTTACTCCTGCTATGTAAAAGAGACAAAGGGATATGGCATCGAGAGGGATAGAGAGCAGTTGCTTCATGGGGGGTATCTCTACCTGAAAATAATGATCTACATGATTGAAAGTTGATATTCAGCAGTCATAAAAGTATGCTTTCTTTACTTTGAAGAACTAATAGTGATTCTGTCCGACAGCATTGGCAGCTCTATAGAGATGAGTTGACTTGGAATTAAATAATAAAGTAATCAAATGAAACTACTTTAATACAATATTTCAGTTATGTACATTAATGTGAATAAATGATGGTTAACAGGTGATAAGCAGTAATGGGCCGTCACTAGGCCTACCATCATGAGACTGTTATGAATTGTTTTTATCCTGTTACAGCATAATAATCTAACCGAACCGACCTCAAAAAGCACTAAGAGCTCAGCACTACTACATTGTTTACTCTTCTAGACTTACATCATTAGGCTACTTTGCTCTCCACACCATAGCCCCAGAGCTATGCTCTAGACCAGAGTTATCCAACTCTTAGACCTGGAGCCTGCTGGTTTTCTGTTCTACCTGATAATTAATTGCACTCGCCGTGTCTCAGGTCTAAATCGGTCCCGGATTTTTAGAGGGGAACAATTTAAATGCACTGGAACTGGCTTCGAGGTCCAGAGTTGAGTTTTAGGGCTCTAGACAGTATTAGCCCATTGATGGGACATCTACACCCTCACTGTGTTGTCTAGTCTGCTGAGCCAGATGTTTGTCCCGCACGCTGGTGCTCTGCTTTAGGGACAATGCTATGATGATCCATAAACCATGGTCAAAGTGAATGTGCCATTTTGTCAGCTGAGATGGCCTGCTGCTGAATAATGGATGGACAGAGTATGATTTATTCATCACTGGTATAGATGGGCACCATCTGTCGGTCCGCACCACGCCTGGTTAAATGCCTGGATCATAGAATTAGGAATTAGAGTACTTAAAGTATGATAAATAAAAACATACTATTAAATAATCTCTCTGGCCTGGATATCCTCACATTCAGTCCTCCGCAGGCTTAGGACTACTCATCTATGAAAGTGAGTGTGCTGTTCAGAGGGGACAGTGACACATGGGGGTTGTTGGATGGTACAGTCAATTCACAGTGAAACAGCTCAGTATATCATTAAATTGATAACTTTCTGTATATTCTCAAACCATGCATGAACAGGCTGCTTTCTGTATGCTGATGTGGTTTACCGGTCTGGGTCCAGTGGTGGAACTAGCTGAGCTGACTTCCTCAAACCGCTCCTGCTCTCCATTAGAGATGGTGCATTTTGAGAAATTACAGTTGGAATGTTTTTTTGAGGGATCATATTTTCTGGCTGTAGATTTGCTCAACCAGGTTGTTTGTTCAGATGGTTTTGAGGTATTGCTTGGTCACATTTGCAGGAATGTTCACTCAGCAAACCAGAAAGCTGCAACTAGGCATGTTAACTGTTAATTAGACTGGTCATGCTTATCGGTCTATAGTGTAATTTGTGGAATTTAAATTGGGATGTGTGTGTTTCTGTTAGTTTTCATGCATTCTATTCATCACACATGCACAGCATACAGAGTGTAGTTTGAGGAGCAGAATAACCTACCACCTGTCAGACAGCTCAAGAGTAGCTCCTCAAAAGCCTGTAGGCTACTGGAGTGAAATCTGCTTTTGTAATCCCAGTCATTGTGGAACAAACACCAATTCTAAATGCAATCGCCTGCCACGATTTAAAAGAAGCTATTTTTATACCTCAATCTCAACTCTTAATTAAAGTGTGCCTCCCATTCGGGTGTATAGGCTATAGCCTGCCTACCGTTGACTCTATCTGCGAGTCACCCACCACTTTGCAATGTGAGCCTCAAGCAGTATAATTGTTTGAAACCTGAATGCTTTACTTTACTTCAAATAATGAAGCATGCCTTGCTTCAAAGTAGCCTTGTGAAAATCTGTCCGTAGAGACAATTATTTTATAAGGACTTCTTTATGCCATTAATCAGCATTTAGCTCCTGTTCTATTGGTTTTCATATCAACTTTCTTTCGTTGTCCAAAAGCCAAAGGCACAATCCTAGTCATATTAGCAACCCATCATAGTTGTTGCTATTAAATTCCCCCTCTTTCTAAATTTCTAACAGAGATTTTAATATTTGTCACAACTGCTCACATTAGGTGCACTGTTTAGAATGGTGTTTTCCATTAATTGCATTTTGGCAAATGTTTAAAATGTTTTATTAGCAGCTTTTTTACAGGATTTGCATGTTCAATAATAAGCTATAGCCTTTTGAACTTTAAGACGATAGGCTTGCGATTGGTGCACATTTCCATTAAGTTCTCACTAAAAAATGTCCGGTCCTTGTATTGGATGCGTAGTATCAGAGAGGAAGAGGCAAAGCGAGAGGTTTCACTCTCTTCAAAATCTGTCCAAAAAAGCCCAAATGTGTTTCTTTGGGCCTAAGCTTCCTTTTCCTGCACTATATTCAAATGTCAGTATGTGTTCTACAAACAGTGGAATAGGAAAAGTATAATAACACAACTGATGGCAGTAGCTAACTAGCCAGAAAATCTCTGTAGCTAGCAAGCAACGCTAAAGGGATTGCAAACGGCTTAGCATAACTTTAGAAAAAACAATTTTGTAAGAATTTGTGGGAGTGCTGATGACATCGCACACTGTATGCACTTTCGGTAGCCTGATTAGTGTCCAGGCTGAGGATAAATCTGCACACATTGCATCCCTGACCACCTCCTGAAGTGGTAAGCCAGATCTGTACACAATCTGACCACAAACTTTTGTTTGCATTGAAAAGACATGTCTAGACAATCTTCGTATTCTGATCGCAGAAGTCGCATGTACACTACCGGTCAAAAGTTTTCTAACACCTACTCATTAAAGGGTTTTTCTGTATTTTTACTATTTTCTACATTGTAGAATAATAGTGAATACATCAAAACTGTGAAGTAACACATGGATTCATGTAGTAACCAAAAAAGTGTTAAACAAATAAACATTTTCTTTTATATATTTAAGTTTTGTCATTGATGGTGCAGCAGCCGGCAGGCTTCCTCCATGAGGAGAGAGTGATGGAGTGCTGCATCAGATGACCTGGCCTCCACAATCACCCAACCTCAACCCAATTGAGTTGGTTTGGGATGAGTTGAACTGCAGAGTGAAGGAAAAGCAGCCAACAAGTGCTCAGCATATGTGGGAACTCCTTTCAAGACTGTTGGAATAGCATTCCAGGTGAAGCTGGTTGAGTGAATGCCAAGAGTGCACAAAGCTTTCATCAAGGCAAAGGGTGGCTATTTGAAGAATATCAACTATATTTTAACATTTTATTTTGGTTACTACATGATTCCATATGGATTGTTTCATAGATTTGATGTCTTCACTATTATTCTACAATGTAGAAAATAGTACAAATTAAGAACTACTCTTGAATGACTAGGTGTTCTAAAGCTTTTGACCAGTAATGTAAGTGTCAAGTGTAGACACAACCATATATGACTGGCATTGTCATGGAGGAAGCCTGCCTGCTGCTGCACCATCACACACACAATGCAGCCACTGGGGCATGCTAGGAAAATGCAAGGCTTGAATTTTAATCTGACTGCCTTTCATTTTTCTATTTACCGATGAGTATCAGCTGGTGCAAGCTGGTTTAATATTAATGCCTACTGGAGACAAGACTTTGCCAGTAGAATTGTCTGCTCAATGCAGGATGCAGGGTAACGCATACTCCTCAGTGAGCGTGTTTGTAAACAATGTAGTAGTTTATTTTATTTTATAGTAGGCTACATGCTGTTACACAAGCTCCATTTCAGTGATGACGACCCTTTGTTTACTGAACTGTATTCAAAAATTGTTCATTTGTGTATGTTTGGTTGAGTGGACAACAACGTATTATACTGACTCATCAGTGTTGGGGGGTATTTTGTAGCTCTTGTTGTTGACCTGTCCAGTCCAGTAAATCAGTGTGCTGGTGCATGTAATTTTAGAAGGTTGCTAATCCCTCTAAATTCACGCAGGCGCCCGAGATTAGACGGCGCGAACTAGCAGGTGCTTGGCACGGCAAACCCAACATCAGCTGTGGCAGGAACGCACACACACTCTCTCTCTCTGTAGTGTGTACATGTTTGTGTGCTTGCCCTCGCAGTATATTCTGATGTTCAATTTGATTCAGGCACAAAATAAGCTTTGCTGGATACACTATTTTGCATACATTTGCATAAATGTGTTTGAACTTGTTCATGTGAGACAGCATATTTAAAAAAAACTTCTCAATGCAGTCAATCATAAATAAGCATCATGGGGTTTCTTTCAGCCCATTTTCCTCATTATTTAATACTTAATTAATCACCATAGGACTAAGTATTATGGTGCGGGTATGATGAATAGAAAATACGTAAGGGAGTTGATTTTAGCCTGACCCATGGGTCATACATTTACCAATATCATGTGTATGTATGTAGAATACCATTCTGCTGAGTGTACGTAATATTCCCTCGAAGCCTCATTGGACAGCAGCAGCACCTACCGAACTGAAGGCTGTGGTGGAAAGCATCAGATGATCAAACAGACTGATCACGTGGAGGGAGCTGTCCTTGGCTTAGTGATGAGACGCGAGCTGGATGACTCAGCCCAGGGCATGGCTCAGCGCAAGCAACAACACATGGCATTCTGGCCTGGGAGAGCATGGGGCTGGCTACCCACAGGCCTCTCTGAGCAGCTGCAGCAGCCTCCTCTAGTAGGACTGACTGTGTGTCTGTCCGAGTGAGTAATAAAGATGGAGGCCTGTGTCTGAATGCCCATACTTGCGTCCTAAATAGTACGCTGTTTGAGTATGTGAAAATAGGAAGTGTTATCGTATGTGTTTTTAAAAAATCTATTATGGTTTAAATGCCAGGATGTTCTCATTTCGGCTTTTCATCTAGTAGAATTCGCTGCACACTTTTCAGGAATTTAAAATGTATTTGTTTTGATAGCTAGATCTCTTTGAGTAAACAACTTGCAAGACAGTAAATAGTGAAGCTTCTGCGGTGGTCTTCAAATGGAAGTCACTTTTTTTCTCATTAAAATGATCACAACTATTTTCATTGTAACGATACTACTTTGGAAACAGATCTGCTGCCTGCCATGCCTTTAGTAAAGCTAGCTACATGCTTTAGCAGGACTCAAAGTTGCGTTAACGAGCATCAGCCATAGAGGCAGCATTTTCACTTTTTGATGAATAGCATGCCCAAATTGAACTGCCTGCTACACATCCCCAGAATATAAGAAATTCATATTATTAGTAGGTTTGGATAGAAAACACTCTGAAGTTTCTAAAACTGTTTGAATCATGTCTGTGAGTATAACAGAACGTATGTAGCAGGCAAAACCCTGAGGACAAACCATTCAGATTTTCTTTTTTGAGGTCACTGTCTTTTCAACTAATATTCATTGGGAAACCAGATTTCTAAGGGACTTGCTTGCAGTTCCTACCGCTTCCACTGGATGTCACCAGTCTTTAGAAATTGGTTGGGGTTTTTCCTTTGTGTAATAAAGATTACGGCCATCTTGAATGAGAGTCACTTGAAGTGGACTGAATGAGAGAGGCGCGTGACCAGAAAAGTAGCGTCAGTTTGTTTTCTTTTTGTATTGAACACGGATCATCCCGTCTTCAATTTTATTGATTATTTACGTTTAAAAATACCTAAAGTTGTATGACAAAAGTAGTTTGAAATGTTTTGGCAAAGTTTACAGGTAACTTTTGAGATATTTTGTAGTGACGTTGGTCAAGTTGGAACCAGTGTTTTTCTGGATCAAACGTGCCAAATAAATGGACATTTTGGATATATATCGACGGAATTAATCAAACAAAAGGACCATTTGTGATGTTTATGGAACATATTGGAGTGCCAACAAAATAAGCTTGTCAAAGGTAAGGCATGAATTATAGTTTATTTCTGCGTTTTGTCGCGCCTGCATGGTTGAAATATGCTACTCTCATTGTTTACTGTTGTGCTATCCTCAGATAATAGCATCGTTTGCTTTAGCCGAAAAGCCTTTTTGAAATCTGACATGTCGGCTGGATTCACAACGAGTGTAGCTTTAATTTGGTATCTTACATGTGTGATTTAATGAAAGTTAGATTTTTATAGTAATTTATTTTAATTTGGCGCTCTGCATTTTCCCTGGCTTTTGGCCAGGTGGGACACAAGCATCCCGCCTATCCCAGAGAGGTTAAAATGATCACAACTATTTTAATTGTAACGTTACTTCTTTGAAAACAGATCTTCTGCCTGCCATGCCTTTAGTAAAGCTAGCTACATGCTTTAGCAGGACTCAAAGTTGTGTTAACGAGCATCAGCCATAGACTCCCAGTCATTGTGTGATCTGCTAGCATGCTAGTAGATACCCATATAATTAGTCATTGTGCTAATGTTAGTTTAACGTCCTTCATACTAGACACAGAGACACAAAAATGGTATCCATAAGTTCATCTGACTCTGAGGAAGTAGATAAAGGGCCTCATTGCCAACATCCAGAAGTATCCTTTACATTAATTCATTTTCTACTGTTTTTGGTGAAGTCCTTTTGTAAAACCCAAAGTGGATTTCAGTTTTCTCATCAAAAAGTGTTTATTTGTAATAAATAAATAAAAATTGATACCAGTACATCTACTGTTGGTGTTTTACTTTCAACATTTCAACATAAAAAAATTAGCTCGCACGTCTGAGGTATCTTGTTGCAGGTGCATGGTTAAGCAATAAAGCCAGAGGGGGGTGTGGTATATGACCAATATACCACGGCTAAGGGACAACGCAATGCGGAGTGCCATATACCACAAACCCCCAAAGTGCCTTATTGCTATTATAAACTGGTTACCAACTTAATTGGAGCAGTAAAAATACATGTTTTGTCATACCCGTGGTATACGGTCTGATATACCACAGCTGTCAGCCAATCAGCATTCAGAGATCGAACCACACAGTTTATAAGTGGAAACAAAAAAGAAACCCGCACACTGCTCTTGCTAGTATCACTTTTGTATTGAATCTTACATGTTGGCCTCTTGGCCTTCGTCAGAGCTTTTTGCTCTACTAAACTAAATAAGCCATCTTTTGATATAATAATTGATTACATGTCAATAGCACTTTTCATAATTTCAAAAGCAAACAAGCAATACATCATGAGTAGCAGAGCTATAGTTGACTAGTTCAACCGATAGAGGCCAAGTCTGAGTGCATGCATCCTCCAACGATGGAGAGGGACAGTTCCTGGCTTGATCAGAGGAAGGTTATTAGGGAGATGGTTGATGAAGATTGAGTCTGGTAATGATCTTGTAGAGGGCTACTGGACTTCTCCTTCACAATGTATGGCACCCACTTGGGTGGTGCCTCATTAGCTCTGGGCGCCAGTAAGCTCACCACACACAGTTCATAGTAGTAGCCAGTCATCCTCATTTATGAGCCCCCTGCTTCAGCATTGCATTCCTCCACTGCATCTCCCATTCCTCTCAAGCTTCAGGTGACTCTTCAGTTCATACATGCCTATGGTACACTCAAGATTACTCAAAATACTTCATTCCAAATGCTAGGTACTTGGCTAATGTTAGCCCAAAACAACATGAAATGTCACTGGGTGGGGCTACAAACGATCCTTTCCACTTCATATGAAGCAATAACTGCTAAATAGTATGTGTACTACACACTGCTGTTTAATTTAGTAGCAGGCAAGCCAGATTGTGTACATGGCCAGAGACTTTCTGCAGGGTTGAAATGCTTTTGCTGTGCTAGCAGTAGAAATAAACAAGGAAGCAGTTGTCCAATAAAATGCTCTCAAAGGCTTGATTTGGACCTTGCTTGTTTTACAGACTGCAGGTGCTCTGCATTCACATACATTCACATTCACAACAGGCTTGTCTGTACTCATGAATTTTGTAGATTATTCTTTAAAAAAGAGCCTTCATGCTCTGGGCAGAATACAAACTGGGAGATGGCTATCTCCCAGTTTGTATTCTGCCCAGAGCATGAAGGCCCCTTTTTTAAAGAATAATCTACAAAATTCTTGAGTACAGACAAGCCTGTTGTATGGTGCAGGGTGAGGAGCCACTGTGAAGTGTTTATGGTGCTTGTGTGTGGGATGCAGAAGATGGGACTCAACGGATGAGATGTCTGCCGTTTTGCGGGCTCCTAACCAATTGTGCTATTTTGTGTGGGTTTTTTCTGCATTATTTGTAACTTATTTTGTACATGTTTCTGCCACTGTCTCTTATGACTGAAATTAGCTTCTGTATATCAGAACAGCGATTCCTCACCTCGAACTGCACAAAGATGTTTTTTCTTTTAACGAGTCGGACGCGAATGAATTAATCCCGACACCCGACCAGGCCCAAATCCCCGTCATTCGGCTAAAGAGAAGACTCGGATGCAGGACTGGGTGCCTTGTGAGAATTTGTCGGCAAGTGGGTAACCCGCCTCTACCATCCGTCCTATTGGCCAATGTGCAATCATTGGAGAATAAACTGGGTTAGCTCCGTTCAAGACTATCCTACCAATGGGACATTTAACTGTAACGTCTTATGTATCACGAATCGTAGCTGAACGACGACATGGATAATATACAGTTGGCTGGTTTTTCCGTGCATTGGCAAGACAGAACAGCTGCCTCTGGTAAGACAAGGGGTTGCAGTCTGTCTATTTGCCAATAACAGCTGGTGTGCAAAATCAATATTAAGGAAGTCTCAAGGTTTTGCTCACCTGAAGTAAAGTATTTAATGATAAGCTGTGGACCACATTATCTACCAAGAGAGCTCTCATCTATATTATTCGTAGCTGTCTATTTACCACCACAAACCAATGCTGGCCCTAAGACCACGCTCAACGAGCTGTATAAAGCCATAAGCAAACAAGAAAATGCTCATCCAGAGGTGGTGTTCCGAGTGGCTGGGGACTTTAATGCAGGGACACTTGAATCCGTTTTACCTAATTTCTAACAACAAGATGGAAAAAAAACTCTACACTACCTTTACTCCACACACAGAGATGCATACAAAGCTCTCCCTCGCCCTCCATTTGGCAAATCTGACCATAATGCTTTCCTTTTGATTCCTGCTTACAAGCAAACACTAAAGCAGGAAGTACCAGTGACTCGCTCAATACGGAAGTGATCAGATGGTGCAGATGTTAAGCTACAGGACTGTTTTGCTACCACAGACTGGAATATGTTCCAGGACTCATCCGATGGCATTGAGGAGTATACCACATCAGTCACTGGCTTCATCAATAACTGCATTTATGACGTTGTCCACACAGTGACCGTACGCACAGTTGAAGTCGGAAGTTTACATACACCTTAGCCAAATACATTTACACTCCAATTTGCATACTGCCACAACAGATCCACAGATGACACAATATCAATCCTACTCCACACTGCCCTTTCCTACCTGGACAAAAGGAACACCTATGGGAGAATGCTGTTCATTGACTTTAGCTCAGCGTTCAACACCATCGTGCCCACAAAGCTCATCATTTAGCTAAGGACCCTGGGACTAAACACCTCCCTCTGCAATTGGATCCTGGACTTCCTGACTGGCCACCCCCAGGTAGTAAGGGTAGGACAAAACACATCTGCCACGCTCATCCATAACACGGGTGCCCCTTGTGTGTGTGTCTGCTTAGTCCCCTCCTGTACTCCCTGTTCCATGACTGCTTGGCCAAGCACGACTCCAATACCATTAAGTGTGCCGACACTACAACTGTGGTATGCCTGATCACCGACAACGATGAGACAGCCTATAGGGAGGAGGTCAAAGTGTGGAAGTGTGGTGCCAGGACAACAACTTCTCCCTCAACGTGATCAAGACAAAGGAGGTGATTGTGGACTACAGGAAAAGGAGGGCCGAGCACGCCCACATTCTCATCAACAGGGTTGTAGTGGAGCTTCAAGTTCCTTGGTGTCCACATCACCAACAATGGTCCATGGTCCATACACACCAAGACAGTCGTGAATAGGGCACGCCAATGACTATTCCCACTCAGGAGACTGAGAAGATTTGGCATGGGTCCTCCAGACCCTCAAAGTTATACAGCTGCACCATCGAGAGCATGGTAACTGCTACAGAGGGTAGTGTGTATGGCCCAGTACATCACTGGGGCCAAGCTTCCTGCCACCCAGGACCTCTATACCTGGCTGTGTCAGAGGAAGGCCCAAAAAATTGCCAAAGCCTCCAGCCACCCTAGTGTTAGTGTTTTCTCTGCTACCGCACGGCGCGCGGTACCAGAGCGCCAAGTCTTGGTCCAAAAGGCTCCTAAACAAAAGCTACTCCCAAGCCATAAAGCCGCTGAACAGCTAATCAAATGGCTACCCAGACTATTCGCATTGACCCCCCCCCCCCCCCCCCGACTGCTGCTACTCGCTGTTTATTATTCACTTTACCTGGACCTACATGTAGATCACCGACCATTTTGAATCCCACCGTACCTTCTCCACTATGCAATCTGGTTTCTGAGCTTGTCATGGGTGTACCTCAGTCACACTCAAGGTCCTATACAATATCTTAACCGCCATTGATAAAAGATAGTATTGTGCAACCGTCCTCATCGACTTGGCCAATGCTTTCGACTTGGCTTCTCAAATGACTGTTCACCAGCTACTTCTCAGACAGAGTTCAGTGTGTCAAATCGGAGGGCCTGTTGTCCGGACCTCTGGCAGTCTCTATGTGGGTGCCACAGGGTTCAATTCTCGGGACGACTCTTTTCTCTGTATATATCAATGATGTCGCTCTTGCTGCTGGTGATTCTCTGATCCACCTCTACGCAGACGACACCATAATGTATACATCTGGCCCTTCTTTGGACACTGTGCTAACAAACCTCCAAACAAGCTTCAATGCCATACGACATTCCTTCTGTGGCCTCCAGCTACTTCAAAATGCTAGTAAAACTAAGTGCATGCTCTTCAACTGATTGCTGCCCGCATCCTCCCGCCCGACTAGCATCACTACTCTGGATGGTTCTGACTTAGAATATGTGGACATCTACAAATACCTAGGTGTCTGGTTAGACACAAACTCTCTTTCCAGACTCCCATTAACCATCTCCAATCCAAAATTAAATCTGGAATCGGCATCCTATTTCTTCAACAAAGCTGCCTTAACTCGTGCTGCTAAACATACCCTCGTAAAACTGACTATCCTACCGATCCTTGACCCGGCAAATAGCCTCCAACACTCTACTCAGCAAAATTGGATGTAGTCTACCAGAGTGCCATCCATTTGTCACCAAAGCCCCATATACTCTCCACCACTGCGACCTGTATGCTCTCGTTGGCTGGCCCTCACTACATATTCGTTGCCAAACCCACTGGCTCCAGGTCATCTATAAGTCTTTGCTAGGTAAAGCCCCGCCTTATCTCTGGTCACCATAGCAGCACCCACCCCTAGAACGCGCTCCAGCAAGTATATTTCACTGGTCATCCCCAAAGCCAACACTTCCTTTGGCCACCTTTCCTTCCAGTTCTCTGCTGCCAATGACTGGAACGAACTGCAAAATTCTCTGAAGCTGGAGACATTTACCTCCCTTACTAGCTTAAAGCACCAGCTGTCAGAGCAGCTCACAGATCACTGCACCTGTACATAGCTCATCTGTAAATAGCCCATCCAATCTACCTCATCCCCATACTGTATTTATTTATCTTGCTCCTTTGCACCCCAGTATCTGTACTTGCACATTCATCTTCTGCACATCCTACCATTCCAGTGTTTAATTGCTTTATTGTAATTACTTCGCCACCATGGCCTATTTATTGCCTTACCTCTCTTATCCTACCTCATTTGCATATGCTGTATATAGATGTTTCTATTGTATTATTGTATGTTTGTTTATTCCATGTGTAACTCTGTGTTGTATGTGTCGGACTGCTTTGCTTTATCTTGGCCAGGTCGCAGTTGAAAATGAGAACTTGTTCTTAACTGGCCTACCTGGTTAAATAAAGGTGAAATTGATTTAAAATGAACGTACATATTACCCCAACTAACCTGTACCCCTGCACATTGACCCGGTGGTACCCCTTGTATACAGCCTCGTTATTTTGTTACTCTTTTATTTTGTACATATTGTTTCTTAACCAGCAATGCAGTTTTAAGAAAAATAAGAGTCACGGTATATTCGGCATAAATCAAATTTGATTTGAGAACTACTAATAGAATGTGAATTTCTCATTCCGATTAGTGAAACTTGATCCTGGCCCATATCTGCTTCTGCTTTGATCAGAACCCTCCAGCTCAGCCAGTGGAGGCTGTGTGCCAGCCAGATGCAGGCCAGCCCGGGAGGTGCAGAGCCTAGTGCAGCAGCCCAGCAGAGCATTCAACCAACCCCTTCTACTGGCCTGTAATCAGACACAAATACTACCCACATCTTACAGCGCTGTGCTGCAATAACACTGTAGAGCCACCAGTCCTTCAAAACACTATCTGCATCACCAACATAATACACAACTGTTTTTTTCTCTTTGAACAATGTGAGATAATTCTAGCTAAAATACATGCTCAGTGTGTTTGGTTCCAGACAGTGCTTCTGCTGAACCCTGCCCTTTGGTGTTATTCTTTATGTAGGCAGAGCCAGCCCTCTCACTGTGTGAATGGTGTGTACATGAAAGAAACCAGTGTTGTATCACTCATGGATCACAGCAAGCCAGCACTGCCTCCTGGGTCACCAGAAACAAATAGTGTGCACAGCCAGCCACACAATCACTCATGGTTTTTTGTGTCTCCATATGTCTGAATTAGCAGGCAAGAGGGAGAGAAATGGAGAGGCCCAGACAAAAGGGCTGTTTTGGAGCCGTGCCGGCTACCCAATGTGTCAGCACAATGTGCCTCTAATAGTCGGATGATGGACTCACACTCCACCTTCTCCAGTCACAGTGCGGCTGCTACACTACCTGCAGTTTTCCTCTGATTCTCATCTCTACTGCTGACTCACCAATGCTATGTTGAGCCTTCTTTTACCACAGCTTCATCCACCCCTCTGACTTAACACAGATTTCACAGCATTTCTTCCCAGCTAGCTCTGCCACTGTTGATCTGGGGTCATACAGGGTGTGTTTATATGACAGAGAGGACAAACGTTGCCAGGGTTGTGTGGTGTGCTGCTATCAGGATGAGGTAATGGACAGACTGAAGGAGGCCTGCTCTGTTCTGCACACAGTCAGCCACTCCACAGTATCAGCAGCTTTGACTCATCCAGACTGACTGACCATGACTCAGGGCTAATTCAGTCACTGTTACTGATATTTGTCGAAGCAAAGCACGTCATTTAGCCGTTTGGCTTGAGGGGAAACCAGTGTCACGAAACACATTTTTGTCGCTCCATATTAAGCTGGTCTCTTGTTGTGTTTATTGTATTCTCTTGCTGTCAGGTTAGCTGACAAGGCCGCTGGCCTCAGTGGGGACCTGAGCCACTCAGTCACAGGTCAATGCTGAAATCTTTCTCTCTCTAGGAGGCTTTGCCATTGTGTTCCTGGTGCGGACCCACCAGGGGGTCCGCTGTGCCCTGAAGAGAATGTACGTCAACAACGAGCACGACTTGCATATCTGCAAGCTAGAGATCCAGATCATGGTGAGAACCGGTTCTGGGCTGGAGTTCTGCTCAGTCTGTCACCCAGTCTACCTTATAATGCACAGGCTTTCTCAGACAAATGGACTTCACAAAGGGGGCAAATCACTGTGCCACTGCTGTAGTGAAGCTGATGTAGAACCACATAGATAAAATGACACAAATTTAAAGAATAGGATTGTGTTTCTATTCTGGAAAAGGTGATATGGGAATGAGTTGCTGACTATGGAAGGGTTGACAAGACTAACTTAAACATATGTATGTATGTATGTATGTATGTATGTATGTATGTATGTATGTATGTATGTATGTATGTGTGTGTGTGTGTGTGTGTGTGTGTGGGGGGGAGCGGAAGGGTGGGTAGTAACTGAGTCATACATTCTTCACTTCATTAGAGCCTGCTGCTGAATATGTTGATTTGGACGTCATGCAGATAAACTCCCCCAACCCCTTGGGCCTCAGTTCCCTAACTGGAGGCCATGCTGTAAGATAACCAGCCCCTGCAGCTACACCCTGGGGGGGCGTAATTGGTACAGGATGGCTGTCGTTATTGGGTCGTTCCACGAAATTGGGTGCCTTTTGCCTCCCTTTGATCTTTTAAGTACACATTATGCACCAATATTTATTTTTTAAAAAGCCTGTCATATTAAATGAAGTGCACTATAATATAGACCACATGAAGAATTCAATACATCAGATTTTTTTTTTAATGAATAATGGCTTGCTAAAGTGCCAAAATTCAGCATTTTGACATGTCCCTCCATCAACACTGTCACTTCTAGGAAGATTTCAACTCACTTAATCCCAAAATGTCTCCATGTTTCACCATTGTAAAGGCCTATTTATTTTTGCTGCTTTGACAGTCATTTCTGTAGGTTATTATTGCTATTAATGTGATTGGTGATACATTTACGTATGTCCCTCATTTTAAGGCCAACCCTGTTATGCAAACAATTTATTCCTTTAAAATAATGGACCATTATTTGACTCACAGCAGGTGACATTGTTTGCGGCCTTTTCCACCATGAACAGCATGGTGGAAAAGGAAGTAAGTCTTGTGTATAATTCCTAATTTTATGAACACCATGTGGTCCCATTCTCTTCACCACATGAGGAGTAATGGCCGATCTTAAACCTAAACTGTGTTATTGTCAACCCTGTTAGAGGCCCAACGGTAACTTTATCCATTTGATATTATATGGGAGTTTATTTGTACAAGGGATACTTGATCAATGAGAACATTTGTGATTCATCTCAAACATGCTTTTAAATAATAGTTGTGGTTACATAAGTGTCCGTAACCGTTTTGACAGTGTGGTACAACTGCAGATAAAATGCTCTTAGTTTATAGGATTTTAATACCCGAGACTGGACAATCTGTTTTTCCGTAAACTCAACATATCCTCCATGCAACTGAAATGTTGAAAGAAGATATATTTTAAAGTGAATTTCCTAAACATTTGCATGTCCAAAAGGCACCCATTTTGTGGAACAACCCTATTACTTCCAGCCTTTTGGCAGATCCTCATAGTCAGCAAGCAGAAGCAGAATACACTTGGGCAATCCAAAAAACAAACAAAGATCACCATTGTTATGGCAGCCTGTTTGGAACTTGAAAGCAAACCAGAGACCTATGAGGTTCTTTATATTCTTTGTAATATTAACCAATTGTGTGTGTGCATGTGCAGAGGGACCTTGTGGGCCACAGGAACATTGTGGGGTTCCTGGACTCCAGTATAACTGCAGTGGGATCAGGAGATGTCTGGGAGGTCCTCATCCTCATGGACTTCTGTCGTGGTAATTCTGCCCCTCTTTCCTTATCAATCACTTTCGTAGTTTCATTCGTGTACAAACATCATACCATTACAGGAGCGTATCTACTTAGTTTCCAAACCCATTGTAAGCCCTCCCTGGTTTGTTACAGGCGGTCAGGTGGTGAACCTGATGAACCAGCGTTTGCAAACAGGCTTCACTGAGGCAGAAGTGCTGCAGATCTTCTGTGACACCTGCGAGGCTGTGGCCCGCCTCCACCAGTGCAAGACGCCAATCATCCATCGAGATCTCAAGGCACGAGCACTTGTCTTCACACACACACACACACACCCTCAGAGTCGACACCCTACTCACACTTGTCCTCTATCTGTTTGTCTTTAATACATGTCCAAGCTGCAAATGTGTGTTGCAGCATGAGAAGTGAACCATGAAGTGTATAAATATGTTACACACCATTCAAAGAGCAACTCAGGAGTCACCTGTCTCAGGAGTCCCCTGTCTCAGGAGTCACCTGTCTCAGGAGTCACCTGTCTCAGGAGTCACCTGTCTCAGGAGTCCCCTGTCTCAGGAGTCCCCTGTCTCAGGAGTCCCCTGTCTCAGGAGTCACCTGTCTCAGGAGTCACCTGTCTCAGGAGTCACCTGTCTCAGGAGTCACCTGTCTCAGGAGTCACCTGTCTCAGGAGTCACCTGTCTCAGGAGTCCCCTGTCTCAGGAGTCCCCTGTCTCAGGAGTCCCCTGTCTCAGGAGTCCCCTGTCTCAGGAGTCACCTGTCTCAGGAGTCACCTGTCTCAGGAGTCCCCTGTCTCAGGAGTCCCCTGTCTCAGGAGTCCCCTGTCTCAGGAGTCACCTGTCTCAGGAGTCCCCTGTCTCAGGAGTCCCCTGTCTCAGGAGTCCCCTGTCTCAGGAGTCACCTGTCTCAGGAGTCACCTGTCTCAGGAGTCACCTGTCTCAGGAGTCACCTGTCTCAGGAGTCACCTGTCTCAGGAGTCCCCTGTCTCAGGAGTCCCCTGTCTCAGGAGTCACCTGTCTCAGGAGTCATCTGTGTGTCGATCTCCTCTGCAGGTGGAGAATATCCTGCTCCATGACCGGGGACACTACGTGCTGTGTGACTTTGGTAGCGCCACCAACCGCTTCCAGGACCCTCAGACAGAGGGCGTTCCACTGGTGGAGGAGGAAATCAAGAAGTGAGTGATTCTGAAGAGCTTCACCTCAGCTAGAACACTGAACTCATGGGTGTGGTTTGATAGTTTTAGTCTAGTGAACCAACAAGTACAACAGGTTGGGATGTTGTGGATTTACTGTGCCCTTTCAAGTCCTTTCGTAAATGAGTGTGTTCCCTTCCCGTCTTAAGGTACACTACTCTGTCATACAGAGCCCCAGAGATGATCAACCTTTACAATGGCATGGTCATCACTACAAAGGCAGACATCTGGGTGAGTTGGCATACTGCTGAATCGATATTGGAGATTATGACTGGTTTCTCTCCACCAGAGTTATGTACAGTGTAACTGACTTGCTGGGTTGCAAGATTTTTGAGGTAAAACAAGGTGTGCTGATGTCCACTGTGCTGTCTCTACAGGCTATGGGCTGCCTACTGTATAAACTGTGCTACTTCACCCTGCCATTTGGGGAGAGCCAGGTGGCCATCTGTGACGGCAGCTTCACTATACCAGACAACTCCCGCTATTCCCCGGACATGCACTGCCTCATCAGTGAGTAGCCATCCTCCCTGTCAACTCCTACTGACTGGTCCATGCATTTGTATGTAAGAGAGTTGTCTTTCTGGCTCTGTCTTTCTCTCTGTGCCCCTTCTCGATTACACAGTGCAAGTCCTTTAGAGAAATATGCAGTGCATTCAGAAAGTATTCAGACCCCCTGACTTTTTTCATGTTTTGTCGTTATAGTTTTTCTCCCCTCGTCAATCTACACACTAGCCCATAATGACGAAGCAAAAACACATTTTGAGACATCTTTGCTAATTTATTCAAAATAAAATAACCTGAAATGTCACATTTACATAAGTATTCAGACCTTTACTCAGTACTTTGTTGAATCACCTTTGGCAGCGATTACAGCCTCAAGACTTCTTGGGTATGACGCTACAAGCCCGGCACACCTGTATTTGGGAGTTTCTCTCATTATTCTCAGCAGATTCTCTGAAGCTTTGTCAGGTTGGATGGGGAGCGTCGCTGCACAGCTATTTTCAGGTCTCTCAATAGATGTTAGATTGGGTTCAAGTCCGGGCTCTGGCTGGGCCACTCAAGGACATTCAGAGACTTGTCCCAAAGCCACTCCTGCGTTGTCTTGACTGTGTGCTTAGGGTCGTTGTCCTGTTGGAGGTGAATCTTCGCCCCAGTCTGAGGTCCTGAGGTCCTCTGTACTTTGCTCCTTTCATCTTTCCCTCGATTCTGACTAGTCTCCCAGTCAGTATGTTGCCACCACCATACTTCACCGTAGGGATGGTGCCAGGTTTCTTCCAGATGTGACGCTTTGCATTCAGGCCAAAGTGTTCATTCTTTGTTTCATCAGACCAGAGAATCTTGTTTCTCATGGTCTGAGAGTCCTTTAGGTGCCTTTTGGCAAACTTTAAGCGGGATGTAATGTGCCTTGTACTGAGTGGCTGCTTCTGTCTGGCCACTCTACCATAAAGGCTTGATTGGTGGAGTGCTGCAGCGATGGTTGTCCTTCTGGAAGGTTCTCCCATCTCCAAGGAGGAGCTCTGTCAGAGTGACCATTGGGTTCTTGGTCACCTTCCTGACCAAGGCCCTTCTCCTCCGATTGCTGAGATTGGCCGGGCGGCCAGCTCTATGAAGAGTCTTGGTGGTTCCAAACATCTTCAATTTAAGGATGATGGAGGCCACTGTGTTCTTGGGGAGCTTCAATGCTGCAGAAATGTTTTGGTACCCTTCCCCAGATCTGTGCCTCGATACAATCCTGTCTCGGAACTCATGGCTTGGTTTTTGCTTTGACATGCACTGACAACTGTGGGACCTTTATTTTGACAGGTGTGTGCCTTTCCAAATCATGTCGAACCAATTGAAGTTACTACATGTGGACTCCAATCACGTTGTAGAAACATCTTAAGGATGATCAATGGAAACAAGATGCACCTAAGCTCAATTTCGCGTCACTTGGCAAAGGGTCTGAAAACTAATGTAAATAAACTATTTCTGTTTTTATATTTAATAAATGTGCACATTTCTCTAAAAATCTGTTTTTGCTTTGTCATTATTGGTTATTGTGAGTAGATTTGGGGGTGTTATTTAATCAATTAATCAAGGCTGTAACGTAATCAAATGTGTAAAAGTCAAAGGGTCTGAATATTTTTCGAATGCACTGTGTCAGTATCATAATTACAACCACGTTTTCTTCCATTCATCAGGATACATGCTAGAGCCTGACCCAGAGCTGAGACCAGATATCTACCAAGTGTCCCACTTCTCCTTCAGGCTGGCCGGGATAGAATGCCCCATCCGGAACGTACATGTAAGTCACCTCACCCTCAGTAACGACAACAGGACTAGAACATCTCCCCGGAGACGAAGGTTACAACCAAATAATTCAAAGAGCGAAAATGGAGAGGAACTTTTAACTTTATTTGAATTGTTACCTTGCCCTCCAAAATGCCAGATGTAATGTTATTTCATTTCAAATGTAATAAGCTTCCACATTTTACTAAAGTTTTATTCATGTCTAATCTTTTTGGAAAGCAACATAAGTCTAGGGAAAATAAGTCTAGGATGGGGGAACAAGGAGCTTTGTGGTTGTTGCCAGTTGGCTGCCCTCCATCTCCCAGGCCCCTTTGCTTTGCATTGAAGGAGCAATGTCAGCACTCAAATCATCTGACACAGCACATTTCAGACGTCATTCCCAGTGGACATTCAAGGCCGATTCATGGAATCTTTAACTGATCATGACATTGCTGCAGTCATGTCATGCAGAAGTTATAATGATAAAGGAAAACCATTACACTAGAAATCGGAGTGAAGCTGATTGATTAAAATTGAGTAGCATATATAAGCATACTACTGAAACTCTTTTCACTTTCACAGAACTCTCCTATTCCTACAAAACTCCCTGAACCAATCAGAGCCAGTGACGCTGTGGCCAAAAAGAGTCAATCCAAAGCCAGGTAAGTGAGGGGCTTGAGAAACGGGGCTTTTTTATAGTTACAGATGTAAAGCTCCGGCAAAGGATAATCTGGCCTGCCCTTCCTCTCCCCTCCCAGGCTCTCAGATCCTGTCCCCACAATGGAGACGTCCATCACGCCCCGTTCACGCCCCAAAGCTGGAGGGGCCCAGTCCATAGGCATCCTGCCCATCCAGCCGGCCCTCACCCCACGCAAGAGACCCAACATGGCTGCAGGAGGGCCCCAGCCCATAGGTACGCATTAACTACCCTCTGTACCTGCTTTGTTTCTCAGTCACAGCTTGAACCACAACGACCTGATGATGTGGTGAGCAGAGAGGTGAGGCCTGCTAGCAGAGGAAGTCTCTTATCCTGTAACAAAACACTCACCAAGATAGACATCCTGTATTGAGCTTGATGTATTGAACTGTTCCAAGTGTTTGGCTGACATAACATGGCCTTGTAATCCCAGTGGTTCAATTTGTCCGTCCGGACAAGGCTTTAATAGTCTATTAATGTGAGCCCCTGTAGTCTCTCTGAGCCCTTCTGTCTATCTGCTTGTATAGAGACAGATAGTAGCTGCAAGCTTGTCTGCTTTAGTCAATTGTTATGTCACCCTTACAAGACGAGCATCGTTTCCCCTGTACTACAGGTGTTTTAGGCACCGCCCAGCCTGCAGTTGCTGTCCAATTAGTCCAGCAGGCCACACCCCCACTGGCTCAGGCCCCTTCGCAGCCCATTGCCACGCCCCAGCATCAGCAGGGTCTCTTCATGAAGCAGCAGGCTGCAGCCTTCTTCAGCCCACAGCAGCAGACCAACCAGGTGGGCATATTACTTTGTGTTTGGGCTTCTTAACATATCAGAGTATCTTTTTACCATTTGCCAATAATATTAAGTCATTTGTTTTTTATGAATCCGTTTATTGCCTTCTAACTTATGATATTTCTATGGAGTGCACATTTAGCAGGACCTCTAAATGACCTTGTGGTTTTGAATGAAATTGAATCCAACTGAATAACTTTATTGACTTTCCAGGAACTCCCATCTAATCTGTTCATTAAAATACACTGACATGTCATGTTTAACAAAAATCCAACTGCAAAAATGACAACTTTCATGAAAAACACAGAACAGAATACTATGCCTCCCATGCCGATCTTCCAGGGCTCTGTGGCTGTGCAGCCCAAAGCTAATCCTGTGGCTGCAGTTGCTCCCCTGCAAAAGCAGCCAGCTGGCCCTGCGGCAGACCTCCCCCCTCCCCCCAATCAGCAGCACCCCCTCAGCAGCCACAGGACATGCACTTGACTGACTCTGAGCCCACAGTAACCCCCCTCCCCTCTGGCAGTCTGCTGCCTTGTGGGACAGGGAAGGCTAACAGGCCCCTCCCTTCTGGCAGCCTGCTGCCTTGTGGGACAGGGAGGGATAACAGGCCCCTCCCCTCTGGCAGCCTGCTGGTCTGTAGGACAGGGAGGGCTAACATGCCCCTCCCCTCTGGCAGCCTGCTGCCTTGTGGGACAGGGAGGGCTAACAGGCCCCTCTCCTCTGGCAGCCTGCTGGTCTGTAGGACAGGCCCTGACTCTCTGTCTGGGGCCTTAGAATCTAGCTAATCACCTAACACTGAAGACAGCCATTTAATGCTTTGCATAGTGATCTTTGCATAGTGATCAAATAGGATTCAGAAGCTGTCTAGCTGCTTTTCCTTTCACTGTAGTTATAATGTTTAAAGTTGTCATGAAACGTCTGTCACTGGAACCTGTCAACACTCAGTTCTGTCTCCTTTAGAATGTGTTGTTCTAAATCCAATATGAATCAATAACATCCTGAATACCATCCTTTGGTATTTTTCCACTAATTAACCATGTCTTTTCACTAACCAATAGAATAGCTAATCAACTTGAATCAGCCTGTAATTTTCTTCCTTCTCTCACTGATATTGATATTTGGTGTGATATTTTTCTTATCTCCATATTAAACCCTTTCTCTCGCTCTCTTCTCCCAGCATCTGGCTCCTGGACGTGGGCTCCACAAGGTTGGCACCCTGACACCCCCCTCCTCCCCAAAGATGCCCCCCCGAGGCAGTCACAGACGCATCCTGAGTGACGTCACCCACAGTGCTGTGTTTGGGGTCCCAATCAGCAAGTCAACCCAGCTACTGCAGGCGGCTGCAGCCGAGGCCAGCCTCAACAAGTCCAAGTGAGCTGAATTAACCCATCTCAATGAACTGAGGAATCAACTGTCCATTCATTAGAGAGAGAGAACAAACAAACACACAGGCATTCATTCAGAGAACCCTTTAAACACTCCCTTTTTATAGTTCAACACAGGAATAAACAGTCCTTTCAATCTACAAATAACTCAATAGTCTTTTTAATCACCCATATTTGTATGCATGTTTTATATTTGGCACATACTTGTTTGTACTTGAGATACATGAGATGGATGGTTTCCACTGCAACCTTTTGTGTTTTCCTGTGTGTGTTGTAGGTCAGCAAGCACCACCCCCTCTGGCTCCCCCTGCTCCTCCCAGCAGAGTGTGTACCAGCCAGGGGAGGGCGGTGCCCAGACAGCCCCCTCTGTACCCACTGGCAGCTGGAACCCTTTTGGTGATGACAACTTCTCCAAGCTCTCTGCAGAGGAGCTGCTCAACAAGGACTTTGCCAAGCTGGCCGAGAGTAAGACCACAAAGTCCAGTCTGTGTATAGACATCTACAAGCACAATGGATAGATGGTAGATGGGTAAATTATCAGAGGTGATGTTGTTTTCTAATTGTGTTTGTCTTTATGATAGCTACAACAGGGGAGAGGGCCAGCCTCTCCACAGAGAACCTCATCTCAGGGCTGCAGCCTGTCTCTGCTGCTGGGGCCACATGCAAGGCTTTCTCAGGTAAGACCCCACGTGTTCACCTTCCTCTCTCTCCCTGTGTCATACAGACGTCATTATCCCTCTCCCTCATCTCTACATATTTCCATGTGTAGTCCTTGTGATTTTATCTGCCGGCTTCTTCTCTGTAAATCTTTATTTTGAAGGCAGATGTTTCTCCAGCTCTGTAGAATTCTTTCATAGAGATATATCGGTCTGAGCTGTTAAGTGAACCTTTCCAACCTTACTATGAGACAATTTTCTGAGCCCAACCCAAACCCAATTACTGTTGTGTAATTTGTTCTCCTCAGCGCTGTTGTCCTCTTACATCTTGTTGACTTTCTATTAGATCAGTAACTGTCACAACCTGACCATCCCGTCTTCTCCAACATCTTTCCTCTCCCTATTCTCCTGCTTTCTCTCCTCCTTTCTCTCGTTCTCCCTGTGTAATGTTAAGCTGAGAGAACTGCGGACATCCTGGGTTTGGATGCAGGCTCAGCGATGTTGAGTGTCCCGGACCCCTTTAACGCCCTCTCTCTCTCTGACACCACAGGTAACGCCCTTTCCCAGCATGCAACATTGTTGTGGAATGGGTTAGAAGGTTTCACTTCTCAGTCCTGCCAGGATCCATACTTTACCATTAATCCTCCATCCAGTGTGTTTCAATTCCTGCACATAGATGTTCCGGAGACACTCATGTTGGTGGATTGTATGTGTCCTATATCTAATGTTTTTAAAGCCATTGTTTATAACATGAGTCTGGGGTGACATGGCTTTGCTCATTAGTCCTATTGTCCCTGTCCTGTTAGTGTCATTGATTCCCTTTCTGTTCCTATGAATAGAGACCTTAGCTGGATCGCCTCACACTTGTGGACCCGTGCCTCTGACTACTGTTGCCTGGTTACCTGAAGGACACATTCTCCTTTGTTAATCGGATTGCTGTTCCTCTGGAGGTGCCTGCTTTAGAATGCCTCTCACTGAGAACATTGGGAAAGTTCAGCATCACATCTGAGCTCTTATTTCAGTTGGTAGTTGATTGCTTTTCAAAATGGCTCTGGGGCAATACTCTGTCCTCAGTTTTTCTTAGCCCGGGCTAGGCTGTATTCCCTGTATGGCCCACATAATCGCTCCAATGACAGTCAGTGGATGCCAGTGTTGTCAGTTAGTGGGGACTGAGCTGAGGGGTTAAAAGGCTGCCTGCGGCTGTTACATAATCTGGGTGTGGTTAATCTTTCCTGTCCTCTCCCCACACACACAGTCTTCTACACAGGGCACAAACAGAGTGAGAGCACTGAGGATTTACTGGCACACAGCACTGGTAGAGCCCACAACAGGAACTGCACCCCTGCTGTTGGAAAAGCACTGCACAGTGTCTACAGGAGTTCATATAGCCACAGGCCAGATGTAAAGCCCTTTCAGAAGGGATGGCCATACTGTCTAGTCTAGTTATTCAATTCTCATATGAAATGTGAGAAGCGATTGGAAAGAGAACCCGTTTCCTCACAGGTCAGTGCATGCTGCTGTTATATGGTGCCGCAAGAGCAGTACACCAGAGCCATACAGCTACACCAAACAAAAATATATAAACACAACATGACACAATTTCAAAGATTTTACTGAGTTACAATTCAAATAATTAATTAGGCCCTAATCTATGGATTTCACATGACTGGGAATACAGATATGCATCTGTTGGTCACAGATAGGGCTGTTGCGGTGAGCGTATTACCGTCACACCGGCGGTCACGAGGCAGTCAAATTCCACATGACCATTTAGTCACGGAAATTAGGCTTCTACAAGCTCTGATGTTGCTGATGGTCATTAGTAGCCTACTAAACATGCTAACTGCCTGGTACTCAGCACTCTAGTGTCCCTCTAATCACTCTGACATCAATGAAAATGTATTTGAAAATCTAATCAAACTTTTCATGAGAGCCCATGAGCTAATTTTGCGCAACATTTCTATAGGCTAA
Source organism: Oncorhynchus mykiss (assembly GCF_057628025.1). NCBI lineage: Eukaryota > Metazoa > Chordata > Actinopteri > Salmoniformes > Salmonidae > Oncorhynchus > Oncorhynchus mykiss. Next base: position 58,527,034 of record NC_143032.1, on the reverse strand, counting down.
GAAATTGCGGGAGATGTTGATGGCCTCTAATAATAAAACATGGATCCCATCAGCTTTCTATAGGCTAGGCCTACTGTATTTATTTCTCAACTTTCCTAATATTAGGCACATTGCTTATATTTACAACAGGAGTAATGCCTACCTGGCTGTAATTAAAATAAATCACGATGAAAAGCATCCTCCATTCGATATTTAAGTGCACAGATGACGTACAGTTGAAGTTGGAAGTTTACATACATCTTAGCCAACTACATTTAAACTCAGTTTTTCACAATTCCTGACATTTAATCTTAGTAAAAATTATATGTTTTAGGTCAGTTAGATCACCACTTTATTTTAAGAATGTGAAATGTCAGAATAATAATAGATTTATTTCAGCTTTTATTTCTTTCATCACATTCCCAGTGGGTCAGACGTTTACATACACTCAATTACAAATACAATTAGTATTTCGTAGCATTGCCTTTTAAATTGTTTAACTTGGGTCAAACCTTTTGTGGAGCCTTCCACAAGCTTCCCACAATAAGTTGGATTAATTTTGGCCCATTCCTCCTGACAGAGCTGGTGTAACTGAGTCAGGTTTGTAGGCCTCCTTGCTCGCACATGTTTTTTTCAGTTCTGCCCACAAATTTTCTGTAGGTTTGAGGTCAGGGCTTTGCGATGGCCACTCCAATACCTTGACTTTGTTGTCCTTAAGCCATTTTGCCACAACTTTGGAAGTATGCTTGGGGTCATTGTCCATTTGGAAGACCCATTTGCAACCAAGCTTTAACTTCCCTGACTGATGTCTTGAGATGTTGCTTCAATATATCCACACAATTTTCCTGCGGTCTTTCAGGTTATGTCGATATAGGACTCGTTTTACTGTGGATATAGATACTTTTGTACCTGTTTCCTCCAGCATCTTCACAAGGTCCTTTGCTGTTGTTCTGGGATTTTTTTGCACCACAGTAGTTAATCTCTAGGAGACAGAATGTGTCTCCTTCCTGAGCGGTATGACGCCTGCGTGGTCCCATGGTGTTTATACTTGCGTACTGTTGTTTGTTCAGATGAACGTGGTACCTTCAGGCATTTGTAAATTGCTCCCAAGGATGAACCAGACCTTTTGGAGGTCGACAATATTTTTTCAGATCTTGGCTGATTTCTTTTAATTTTCCCAAGATGTCAAGCAAAGATTGGTTTACTTTCGGCGCCGACAGAGATGGCCGCCTCTTAAATTGTTACCCCAGAAAATATTAGGTGTTATTACATACAGTCGGGAGGAACTATTGGATATAAGAGCAATGTCAACTCACCAACATTACAACCAGGAATACGACTTTCTCGAAGTGGATCCTCTGTTTGGTCCACCATCCAGGACAATGGATCGGATCCCAGCCGGCGACCCAAAACAACGGCGCCGCAGAAGGGGGCAGACAGAGCGGTCTTCTGGTCAGGCTCCGTAGACGGGCACATCGCGCACCGCTCCCGAGCATACTACTCGCCAGTGTCCAGTCTCTTGACAACAAGGTAGACGAAATCCGAGCAAGGTTTGCCTTCCAGAGACAGCAGAGATTGTAACGTTCTTTGTTTCACGGAAACATGGCTCACTCGGGATACGTCATCAGAGTCGGTACAGCCACCTGGCTTCCTCACACATCGCGCCGACAGAAACAAACATCTCTCTGGTAAGAAGAAGGGCGGGAGTGTATGCCTTATGATTAACGAGGCTTGGTGTGATTATAACAACATACAGGAACTCCAGTCCTTTTGTTCACCTGACCTAGAATTCCTTACAATCAAATGCCGACCGCATTATCTACCAAGAGAATTCTCTTCGATCATAATCACAGTTGTGTATATCTCGCCCCAATCAGACATAGACGGCCCTGAAATAACTTAATTTGACTCTATGTAAACTGGAAACCACACATCCTGAGGCTGCATTTATTATAGCTGGGGATTTTAACAAGGCTAATCTGAAAACAAGGCTCCCTAAATGTTATCAGCATATCGAATGCACGACCCAGGCTGGCAAAACCCTGGATCATTGTTATTCTAACTTCCACGACGCCTATAAAGCCCTCCCCCGCCCTTCTTTCAGAAAATCTGACCACTACTCAATTTTGTTGCTCCCAGCCTATTGACAGAAACTAAAACAGGAAGCGCTCATGCTCAGGTCTGTTCAACGCTGGTCCGAACACTCGGATTCCACGCTTCAAGATTGCTTCGATCACGTGGACTGGGATATGTTCTGCATAGCGTCAGATAATAACATTGATGAATACGCTGATTTGGTGAGCGAGTGTATTAGTAATTTTTTACTAATTTTCATCATAGGTACACTTCAACTATCACAGACAAAATAAAATAAAATTCCAGAAAATCACATTGTAGGGTTTTTAATGAATCTATTTGCAAATTATGTTGGAAAATAAGTATTTGGTCACCTACAAACAAGCAAAATTTCTGGTTCTCACAGACCTGTAACTTCTTCTTTAAGAGGCTCCTCTGTCCTCCACTCGTTACCTGTATTAATGGCACCTGTTTGAACTTGTTATCAGTATAAAAGACACCTGTCCACAACCTCAAACAGTCACACTCCAAACTCCACTATGGCCAAGACCAAAGAGCTGTCAAAGGACACCAGAAACAAAATTGTAGACCTGCACCAGGCTGGTCTGGAACATGCTGCTGTACACGTCGATCCAGAGCATCCCAAACACGCTCAATGGTTGACATGTCTAGTGAGAATGCAGACCATGGAAGAACTGGGACTTTTTCAGCTTCCAGGATTTGTGTACAGATCCATGCGACATGGGGCCATGCGTTATCATGCTTAAACATGAGGTGATGGTGGTGGATAAATGGAATGATATCTCTGTGTATTCAAATTGCCATCGATAAAATGCAATTGTGTTCGTTGTACATAGCTTATGCCTGCCCATACCATAACCCCGCCAACATCTGCCCGGTACAGTTGAAACCGGGATTAATCCGTGAAGAGCACACTTCTCCAGTGTGACAGTGGCCATTTGAAGGTGAGCATTTGCCCACTGAAGTTGGTTATGACACCGATCTGCAGTCAGGTCAAAACCCTGGTGAGGAAGATAAGCATGCTGATTAGCTTCCCTGAGACCCGTTTCTGACAGTTTGTGCAGAAATTCTTCAGTTGTGCAAACCCACAGTTGTAATTAACTAGTGATTATGTGAAGATTTATTGTTTTTTTTTATAAGATATGTTTAATGGTAGCTAGCAACTTATCTTGGCTCCTTGCAGCCACAAGGTCATTTTGATGCTGCACTCGCGTAACAGATGGTCAGCCTGTGGCTGGTTTCAGTCGGTCCCGCAGGGGAAGATGCTGGATGTGGAGATCCTGGGCTGGTGTAATTATACGTGGTCTGTGGTTTTGAGGACGGTTGGAGGTATTGCTAATTTCCCTAAAACAACATTGGCGGTATGGTAGAGAAATGAACATGCAACAGCTCTGGTGGACATTCCTGCAGTCAGTTGTGGCATTGTGCTGTGTGACCTTTTATTGTCCCCAGCAGAAGGTGCACCTGTGTAATGATCATGATGTTTAATCAGCTTCTTGATATGCCACACCTGTCAGGTGGATGGATTATCTTGGCAATGGAAAAATACTCACTAACAGGGATGTAAACAAATTTGTGCACAACATTGGAGCGAAATTAGCTTTTTGTGCATATGAAACATTTGTGATCTTTAATTTCAGCTCATGAAACATGGGACCAACACTTTACATGTTGCATTTATTATTTTGTTCAGCATAAATAAAGCTCTGGAGTTCAGACTTTGTGTCATAGCAGTTTATCATTGACCTGTGACCTATGACCTCTATCCCTTAGTAAAGGGGGCAAATGGGCAGCTATGCTGTGTCATATTCTGAGCCCCCTACCCCAGGTCCTCTGCCCCCTGTCTCTCCATAGCAGCCAGTGACCTGTAAGTATGTATGGAGTTTAGGTTTTGACCCAGAAGATACTTACTCACATGCATGCACCTGGTTTGCACTGTTTGGATGCACTAACCTGCTGGAGAGGCACATCCTGAAGGCAGTCCTCCTGATTTGTCTGTGGCACGGAGCTGGGACACCCAGCAAAGTTACTTATTAACAAGGATGCTGTCAGTCAGGTGTCTTAACAGTGCTGACTGATCCAACACTTGTTCAGTGATGAAAGTGGAGAAGAGACGTGTAAAGACGGTCAGTGATGTAGGCCTAGTCTGTGGAATGGTGCTATGGTAGCTAACCTTTTTTGTTGAGTGAGGCTGAAATTTTGCTCTTTAGTCCGTCAACTAATGAGTCAATAAAGATGAAATAATGACTAGCTGCTGTGTGTTTGTATTCGTCTCCACGTCGTTGGTTGGTGGGATGGAATGATGTGTTGGTGATTTAAGGCTAGCAGTCCTTTTGAAGGCATGCTGTTTTTCTCCAATACTTGTTTGACATGAATGGTATTTCCCGCCTGAAATTAACATGTCCTCTACTCAAGCATGGTCTGTGCACTCTGTCATCACCCTAGGGGTGATTGAGTTTTTCCTAACCTTCGAATGTGCCTGCTGAAGGAGTAAAGGAAAAGACCGGTGTCTTCATATCATTCCTCATGGCAAAATACCCAGCCAATAGAATGACTTTGCAAACGTTACCAACTAATTCTCACCTTGATAGTATAACGATCATGTTCTCATTTGTACTTAGATGAGCCTAGTGTACGTACAGTGCATTCGGAAAGTTTTCAGACCCCTTCACTTTTTCCACATTTTGTTATGTTACAGCCTTATTCTAAAATGGATTAAATAAAACATTTGCCTCATCAATCTTCACACAATACCCCATAATGACACAGTGAAAACAGGTTTTTAGAAAATTGCATCCATTTGCATCCTGTTTCCATTGATCGTCCTTGAGATGTTTCTACAACATGATTGGAGTCCACCTGTGGTAAATTCAATTGATTGGACATGATTTGGAAAGGCACACACCTGTGTATATAAGCACAGTTGACAGGACAGAGCAAAAACCAAGCCATGAGGTTGAAGGAATTATCCATAGAGCTCTGAGACAAGATTATGTAGAGGCACAGATCTGGGGAAGGGCACCAAAACATTTCTGCAGCATTGAAAGACCCCAAGAACACAGTGGCCTCCATCAATCTTAAATGGAAGAAATTTGGAGCCACCAAGACTCTTCCTAGATCTGTCCCTCTGGCCAAACTGAGCCATCGGAGGAGAAGGGCCTTGATCAGGGAGGTGACCAAGAACCCGATGGTTACACTGAGAGCTCCAGAGTTCCTCTGTGGAGATGGGAGAACCTTCCAGAAGAACAACCATTTCTGCACCAACCAGGTCTTTATGGTAAATTGGCCATATGGAAGCCACTCCTCAGTAAAAGGGACGTGACAGCCTACTTTTTAAAAAATTATGTATTTAACCTTTAACTAGGCAAGTCAGTTAAAAACAAATTCTTATTGTCAATGACTGCCTTCCCCAGCCAAACCCAGACGATGCTGGGCCAATTGTCCACCTCCCTATGGGACTCCCAATCATGGTGAGTTTTGATACAGCCTGGAATCAAACCAGGGTCTGTAGTGGCACCTCTAGCACTGAGATGCAGTGCCTTAGACCACTGCGCCACATGGGAGCCCACTTGGAGTTTGCCTACTTTGAGCCATGGTTTTGGCAGCATCATACTGTGGGGATGTTTTCAGGTGGCAGGGACTGGGAGACTAGTCAGGATTGAGGGAAAGATGAATGGACCAAAGTACAGAGATCCTTGATGAAAACATGCTCAGGACCTCAGACTGTGGCGAAGGTTCACCTTCCAACGGGACAATGATCTTATCCACACAGCCAAGACAACGCAGGAGTGGCTTTGGGAAAAGTCCTTGAGTGGCCCGGTCTTGAACCCGATCGAACATCTCTTTAGAGACCTGAAAATAGCTGTGCAGCGATGCTCCCCATCCAACCTGACAGAGCTTGGGAGGATCTGCAGAGAAGAATGGGAGAAGCTCCACAAATACAGGTGTGCCAAGCTTGTAGCGTCATACCCAAGAAGACTCGAGGCTGTAATCAAAGCCAAAAGTGCTTCAACAAAGTACTGACTAAAGGGTCTGAACACTTATGTAAATGTTATATTTCAGTTTATTTTTTTAAATAAATGTTCAAAAATGCCAAACAGTTTTTGCTTTTTCATTATGGGATATTGTGTGTAGATTTATGAGGGGAAAAAAATATTCAATCAATTTAGAATAAGGCTAACGTAACAATGTGGAATAAGTCAAGGGGTCTGAATACTTTCCGAATGCACTGCATCGTCCCTTGTCCTCAGTCCTACATCATCGTCTCCCTTTTTCTTTCCCTGCTCATCTTTTTCTAATGCACATTCTCTTCTCTCTTTCAATGCCTTCCTCCCTGTCCTCTCCTCTCGTCCCCCATGTCCCTCTCACAGAGAAGCTGATTGAGGGACTGAAGTCCCCTGAGACATCTCTGCTGTTCCCTGACCTTTTACCCCTGGCTGACCCCTTCAGCAGCTCTGCAGAGGGCAACAGCAATGGTAACAGGCTCTTCTGCCTGTCTGCATGCCTTCCTCTCCCCTTCCTGTATCCTCTCCACACATGAGAGATGTTTCAGGTTGTTTATGAACTGAAGTCCGTCTCATCTACCTTTATTCTCTGGAGCTGGGAGCTCTTTGGTTTCCTCTCTCTTCTCATTCATTTCCTTATCTGACCGTGTCTCCTCCTCTTTCATCAGCAGTGAAGGCTGAGATGTGTGTGGACTCTCTCATCCCGGGCCTGGATACAGTCTCAGCCAGCCTGCCAGGTTAGTGCCCTGTACTGTACCTTACTGTTCTTACCACACATTTGTGTCAGCCTTAAATAATATAGGCAATGTTATTACATTATCACTGGGCTTGCATTAATTAATATGACGTGTGGTGCCACAAGGTAATGAGTTATTGGGATAACACTAAGATTGCATGTTTTTTTTTCTGGTACCAACATTATACAGGGATATGATTCTTAGTTCAGGAGCTCTGTTGCTGTTTCCTTTGTGTTAACTATTGCTTGGTGTTGAAAGGACCAGGTAATTTATCAGTAACCTGCGCAAACATACCCTGCCAAGGATAGCTGACAGGTTTCCCTGCACCAAATTAATATTCCCTGTCGCCATTTCTTCAATACTGTCTGGAACGGTTGCGACAGTGAGTGTCTAGGTTTATTGCAATGATCCGTTGCCATGATGTACTCTTGAGGGCGAACAGGAAAACATTTGCAGTGCACTTTTAATTAGAATTGCTGATTCCGCTCCAGATAAACTTGAGCACAGTGTGAATATTTGTGTCATGACTGACATTCCCCAGTGAATGTAGGCTGGATCTGGGGGCAAGGCCGCTACTGCTGAGCGATAGAGCGTGTGAGTTTGACCTCTCAACATCACGCAGTAGGCAGTTTTTCCCTCCTCTCCCACCTTTTGGTAGTAGTGTCAATCTGCTCCTCTAGAGGGCACCAATGGTCCTGTCATTGGTCCAACTCCTACATACAGCAAAGTACCACTACTAGTCTGGGGTTTGATCAGGGGATATCTACTTTGAGGATGGACATACAGTACCAGTCAAAGGTTTGGAAGCACCTACTCATTCCAGGGTCTGTCTTGATTTTATGTTTGTACTATTTTCTACATTGTAGAATAATAGTGAAGGAATCAAATCTATGAAATAACACATGGAATCATGTAGTAACCAAAAAAGTGTTAAACGTATCAAAATATATTTGAGATTCTTCAAAGTAGCCACCCTTTACCGTGATAACAGCTTTGCACACTCTTGGCATTCTCTCAACCAACTTCATGAGGTAGTCACCTGGAATGCATTTCAATTAACAGGTGTGCCTTGTAAAAAGTTAATATGTGGACTATCATTCCTTCTTAATGTGTTTGAGCCAATCAGTTGTGTTGTGACAAGGTAGGGGTAATATACAGAAGATATTTGGTAAAATGTCAAATCCATATTATGGCAAGAACAGCTCAAATATGCAAAGAGAAATGACAGTCCATTATTTCAAGACATGGTCAGTCAATCTGGAAAATGTCAAGAACTTTTAAAGTTAATTCAAGTGCAGTCGCAAAAACCATCAAGCACTATGAATAAACTGGCGCTCATGAGGACCGCCACAGGAATGGAAGACAAGAGTTACCTCTACTGCAGAGGATAAGTTCATTAGAGTTTTAACAGAACCTCCGATAGCACCCAAATAAATGCTTCAGAGTTTAAGTAACAGACACATCTCAACATCAACTGTTCAGAGGAAACTGCGTGAATCAGGCCTTCATGGTCAAATTCCTGAAAAGAAACCACTACTAAAGGACACCAGTAATAAGAAGAGACTTGCTTGGACCAAGAGACACGAGCAATGGACATTAGATTGGTGGAAATCTGTCCTTTGGTTTGGTGAGTCCAAATTTGAGATTCTTGGTTCCGACCGCCGTGTCTTTGTGAAACGCAGAGTAGATGAATGGATGATCTCTGCATGAGCGGTTCCCACCGTGAAGCATGATGGTGTGGGGGTGCTTTTCTGGTGGCACTGTCAGTGATTTTATTTAGAATTCAAGGCACACTTAACCAGCATGGCTACCACAGAATTCTGCAGCGATACGCCATCCCATCTGGTTTGCGCATAGTCCCACTATCATCTGTTTTTCAACAGGACAATGACCCAACACACCTCCAGGCTGTGTAAGGGCTATTTGACCAAGAAGGAGAGTGATGGAGTGCTGCATCAGGTGACCTGGCCTACACAATCACCCAACCTCAACCCAATTGAGATGGTTTGGGATGAGTTGGACCGCAGAGTGAAGGAAAAGCAGCCAACAAGTGCTCAGCATATGTGGGAACTCCTTCAAGATGGTTGGAAAAGCATTCGAGGTGAAGCTGGTTAAGAGTGTGCAAAGCTGTCAAGGCAATTTCGTAGTTTTGATGTCTTCACTATTATTCTACAATGTAGACAATAGTGCAAATAAAGAAAACCCTTGAATGAGTAGGCGTGCCCAAACTTTTGACTGGTACTGTATTTCTGAGAGTATGAAGCTCATTTTGGTCTAAACTATTTTCTGTGCTTAGGCTAATGGGCTTTCATTTTCGTTCCTTCTTCCTCCCATCTTAACCCCTGGCCTCCGCTCCCTCAGACTCTCTGGCTGGAGAGGACTCTCTGCTGGGCTGCTCTCTGCTATCTCACACCTCCACCCCTGGGGATCAAACTATCTGTGCACCACCCTCCTCCTGCTCCTCTGCCACTCCTGGCTCTGCTTCTTGTCTGGACAAGCTAGCTCCAGTCTCATTTGGCACTGCCCAGACATCTGCTGGTAAGACCTCTCTCCAGCTGTCATATATCGTATACCTGTGGTGAAACTCCTCACAGCAAGTCTGACCTCTGATCACAGTACCACAGACCTGCAATATCGCTCAGCTGTAACACCCAGTCAGACTACTAATATATACATGTTCAAAGCCAAGCAACCTTTGAATGGATGATGTTAAACTACCCAGTTAACTCTCATATTACTCATATCAACATGAACTATATCATTTCAACTGGGGAATGAGATATTGAGACAGACATGTTGGCAGCCTGTATCAAAGGGCCCTTTCTTTGTAGCGCTATACAGCTGCCACAACATTGTGGGACCTTCTGCAGACCCTTGACTCATTTACAAAAGCCACATCAGATGCATGGCTCAGTACTAATGCTGTGACTGCTCTGGCTGCGTCTGTCTCTGTACTCCCTGCACTCTCCCCTCCTCCCTCGCTCTCTTCTGGGCTGCGCTAACCTCCCCCCCCATCACCCCTTCACCTCCTCTCCTCCACCTGCAGAATCTGCTTACCTCATGTTGGGCTTCCAGCCGCCCGAGGCTGGGGAGAAGGGCACTGAGGACGAGTTTGACCCCATCCCTGTGCTCATCTCCAAACACTCCAACAACCAAGGTATGTAAGGCAGGCCAGCAGTGTGTAGATAGGGTTGGATCTATGTGTCTCATTGATCCACACAGAGGATCAAAGTACTGTTCTGTATGAGCTGCCTTCCTCAACCCACATAACTGCCAGGGGACCACGAATGAGCACAGCCATTACTGAGAAACCCTAGCTAACACCTTAGTTCATCACTTACACCTGCTGAGAGCAACCATGGCTGGATGTGCTGTAACATTAACTAGCCCTCCCCATCCTAGCATGATTTCACATCAGTGTGTTTCTCATTTGACTTTTCACTGGTTGAACTTTGCCAGTAAGAATTGGCAGTTCCGATCAACGGCAGGCACCATTATGCAGTTGTTTTATACAGTCTGTCAGAACAGAAGCACCAAAGGCAGAGCATTAAGCCATCTTTTAAGAGTAGTGTCTTCTAGAGGTTAGGACGACATACAAGATGTCCTCCTCCCAGCACTCTTTCCCTGAAATGCTGCGGCTGCATATAGATAATCTTGGCTTACTTTCTCTCTTTTCTTCTCTTTCTACCCGTCTTCCTCATTCACTCCTTTATGCTCCTGTCATCCCACCCTCTCTCCTGTCCTATTTTATTTCACCAACTCTCAATTCTTTGCTAAACTGTCCTTTCTCCTATTCTCTCTCAAATACTCTCTAAATATGACTCTCTCCCGCTGGTTCCCCTTTCTCCCACTTCTCTCTTCCTTGCTCCGTCCATGTCCTCCTCTCTCTCTGTCCCTCTCTCTTTCTGGCACGTTTCAGGTGGTCACTCGCGCAGCAACAGTGGCACTTCAGAGTCCAGCATCCCCAACTTGGCCCGCTCCCTTCTGCTGGTGGATCAGCTCATCGACCTCTAGGGGGTGGGAGAGAGAGGTCGAAGGGGCAGCTTGCAGTCGTAACATGATGGGGAGAGGGGGCAGCAGAGGCACTTATGTAGCACCTTGCAAGGTGAAATGGAGGAGTTTTAGTGTGGACTAGAGAATACTTTCTCTGGTGTGCCTCCGTGCCCCCGCCTCCATCTCTTGCTTTCTTGATACGCTGGTTTCAAACCATTCATCCTGGCCGTTGGCATTCCCATGTTGGTAGCAACATGGCATTAACTCCCCGTCCTGACAGACTGTCTGCTTCTGTCTTGGCTGCACTGTGGTCTTTATCACGCTGTCATCCACCTGTCAACATTCCTCTTTGTCCTGCCTTGCGGTTTCAACCCCACGCTATTCACATACTGCCTGGCTTGCCCATAACCCCATTGGCTTTGCTGTTTTACAATGTTTGATCAGGGTTTATGCAAACGTATGTGTCCCAGGTCTGACCATGTAACACAGCAGTATAGTACTTCTATCTCTCCTAGCTATCTGTATGCACTCTTCCTGTAGCAGCTATGACCATGTCTAGTCATTAGAGCAAAGCAGGCCTTTAGGAAAGCAGACGCTGACTGAACTATCACGAGCTGCTTGCATGGGCCATACAGATGAGACCAATGAGCTGTCAGTCCTTAGGCTCCTGCTGTGTTTTTAACTTTTCTCAAACTGCTGTGGTTCACCGGTGCCCCCTGGGAATGTTTGGCTGTCTGTTGCAAATGGTCGAAGATGTCTGTCATTCTGAGGTCAAAAGCGCTCCTGCAACATGCCCTGTTATGGTGGACATCTACAGGCTGTGTCTAGCTACCCCAAAACTGCCTCTGATTGTCTGGTCTTCTACAACAACCATCTCCTTGACTGCACAACCATGTTTATCTTGGCTGTGCTTTATGTAAGAGATTTAAAATAAAAAATAAAAAAATGTATCTGAACACGGGATTATTGTTCCCGTGTTGTGCATTTCCTGTAGTTTAAGGTCATATTGAGCTGGTGCATTTAGCCTCTTACTATACCTCTAAGTATAATAATTATCTGGAAAGGTTGACTCATTCGTGGTATTATTCTAAATGTGTGTAATTCATTTGAATGCCCTCGTCTTCTTGGTCATACTGTACATTAAGACGGGTGCTCAAGACATTTCTCTCTTGGGCAGAATGCATGCTAACCAGTTATTGATCATGTGTATTCCAATAAGAGTTTTATCGTGGCTATTCTGTTTGATTTGGGTTTCTGTCCTCGGCCCATTGGCAAGGCTAACAGATCTACTTTTCCCAGAATGTGAGAGAGAAATGAGTCCCATATTGAGCATGGATACAGCTGAACAGTGCAATGGTTGTGTATCTCATTGGTTGTTTAGTGAGGGTCAGCTGATCTTTACCAGTGAGCCAGCAGAGTGAGAAGTAGGGTCAGCTGATCTTTACCAGTGAGCCAGCAGAGTGAGAAGTAGGGTCAGCTGATCTTTACCAGTGAGCCAGGAGAGTGAGAAGTAGGGTCAGCTGATCTTTACCAGTGAGCCAGGAGAGTGAGAAGTAGGGTCAGCTGATCTTTACCAGTGAGCCAGCAGAGTGAGAAGTAGGGTCAGCTGATCTTTACCAGTGAGCCAGGAGAGTGAGAAGTAGGGTCAGCTGATCTTTACCAGTGAGCCAGGAGAGTGAGAAGTAGGGTCAGCTGATCTTTACCAGTGAGCCAGCAGAGTGAGAAGTAGGGTCAGCTGATCTTTACCAGTGAGCCAGGAGAGTGAGAAGTAGGGTCAGCTGATCTTTACCAGTGAGCCAGCAGAGTGAGAAGTAGGGTCAGCTGATCTTTACCAGTGAGCCAGCAGAGTGAGAAGTAGGGTCAGCTGATCTTTACCAGTGAGCCAGCAGAGTGAGAAGTAGGGTCAGCTGATCTTTACCAGTGAGCCAGGAGAGTGAGAAGTAGGGTCAGCTGATCTTTACCAGTGAGCCAGCAGAGTGAGAAGTAGGGTCAGCTGATCTTTACCAGTGAGCCAGCAGAGTGAGAAGTAGGGTCAGCTGATCTTTACCAGTGAGCCAGCAGAGTGAGAAGTAGGGTCAGCTGATCTTTACCAGTGAGCCAGGAGAGTGAGAAGTAGGTGCAGCTGAGCTTGGGTTTTGTCTGCTTGTGTTGTGCTGGTGTTGTCCTACAGCCAATCACAGTTTCTCTTTTTGTTCCATGTGTCTCTGTTGCACATTTCATCCTCATCATTAATCTCCCTTCTTTCTAATCTACTCATCCATACTACACAAACACACACATACACCTTGATGTTGCTTGTGTATTGTGTAATGATCTGGACAAATATCCATAACCAACTCGTATGTATATAGAACCACTATTTCCTCGTTCTCCCATTGTAAAGAAGTAGTTAAAGTATACTGAACAATAATAGAAACGCAACATGCAACAATTTCAACGATTTACAGTTCATATAAGGAAATCGGTAAATTTTAATAAATCCATTCGGCCCTACTCTATGGACTTCACATGACTGGGTAGGGGTGCACCCACTGGGGAGCCAGGCCAAGCCAATCAGAATGAGTTTTCCCCCACAAAAGGGCTTTATTCCAGACAGAAATACTCTGCAGGTATAGAGCTTCTTGATATGCCTCACCTGTCAGGTGGATGAATTGTCTTGGCAAAGGAAAAAGGTTTACGAACAGGGATGTAAACAAATTTGTGTACAAAAGTTTAAAGTAAAATGCTTTTTGTGCACATTGAAAATTCTGGGATATTTTATTTCAGCTCACGAAATATGGGACCAACACTTTACATGTTGCGTTTTATATTTTTTATCAGTATACATTTTAAAGTGCTTCATATTTAAAGACCTATCATAATATGAATAAATGTGACAGTGCTATAGAATGAATGAATGTATGAAGTGAGTATCAATATGAAATATATACAATTCATAAGTACATATTATAGGTAAATGAAAAAAGTTTATTTCTGTGTATTCTTTATGGGGCTGTATTTAAGAGTGCAAAGATATTGTGTCCCTCCTATTTGTCCAAAGTATTTTTGTCTATCCTTGGTCTTGTGGGAGACTATTTCAGCATAGGGAAGCCACTAGCCCCATGGTTTTAGCGATCTTAATTTGGTGGTGTTCTGAGAACAGCTCTGTGCTTGTGACTTGCCTTATTGGGGTATTATCTTAAACCTTCATCCTTGGTTTTCCCATAGTTTGATTTTCTTCCTCTGAGCTGTAGTTTATTTAACAACAGAGTCCCCTCCCTCTGAAAACAGGGCTTATGACGGACGGGTCTTCCTGATATCTCTGTCCTTTCCTCCTCCTTTACTGTTAACCCCTAAATGCATCAAACAAGCTAAGCTATATCGCCTACCTACTTACACGTTACAATGCAGTCTCATTTGTTGGAAACAGAACCAAAATGTGTCTTACTCTTGACACATCATCATCCTCCCAGCCAGCATAATCAGGTGATATAATTTACTACATTGTACCCACACTTGATTTACCTGAGGAATATTCAAATTAGATGATACAATGTTTCAGAAACTAAACTGAAATGCAACCCATCTAAGAACTCAACTCCACAAAATGCATTTATTCAATTTCAAAAAGTATTGTTTCCATACTTGGAAAATAGACAAAGCAAAAATATACATTTCCATTTGAGGTGTTACTGCTAGTATCGCATACTTTAAGTTGAAGTTAATTTCTTCGTTTTTTTTTTTTACTTTGAAGTAAAAATGTGTTTTACCCCTCTCCAAACCATATATTGTTCAGTAAGTAGAAAATGGGCTGTGGCTTTTGAAGAGTGTCTGGAGAATCAGTAAAACTACTCTTATTTTGTTTTTCTCCGATCTACTTGTTGTACAGTCTTTTGCGGGTTTAGGTGTGGCTAACCTATGCAATTCTACAGTAGTGCTCATACTATCCTTAGACACCACAGTGCTGTATTCAGTAGAGGTCTAGCCTTGCCAGTGGAATTTGACTTGTGTTGCTGTGAAACTGATGTCCCTAGTGTGTTTGCTGGGGCAAATATATGAACACTGTTGAACTGTGCAAACAGCAGTTGTCCATATGTGAAAGCACAGAGCTATTATCTAGCGTATACCTTATATTTTTATGAAATGAGAAAAATATTCAAAAAGAAAGGGACATGAAATAAACATCTGAATGTAACTCTAGTCTCCTTGGTGTATTTTTCAATTCATCAGTAGGAAATGAAGTTCAATATATGGTGGTGTTATGAGATAATTGAAAGAGCAAGTATAGGTGGATAACACATCAGTCTTTTGCTTAGTCACACCCACATAATTCACTTCCCTAAAAATGTCAAGGCTCACACTTCAGACAGAAAACACAATCTGCTGTCAGTTTGCCAGTTTATGATTGCATTAATAGCTTTCGGGCGCCTTTTTTCCCTCCTTTCGCCCTATCATAAACACAGTATCTCAGTACAGTATGGAAATGCTCACTCATCCTATCATGCCTTGGTGCTAGACTGAGCACCTAACACACACTGCACTCTTACATGGGGTTTGAGTACTCTCACACACCTAACTTCTTGCCTTTCAATCCACTGGAAGGTTGAGTATCTTAGAGCTACAGTTCCACCTCTTCTCTTACTCACACCCAACTCTTTGCCCTCTGGCTGACTCTGAACTGTGCCCTAAATGGCTGCCACTAACCCTCTCCCCCTGGAGCTGCCGGCTAACTCCTGCTACCTGCACTACCAAGGTAAGACTGCCCCTGTTTCTGTCGCTCTCTGTCTGTCTGCTCCTGTCAATCTCACTCTCTGCTGGGACTCCAGTGAGTCCTCTCACTCTACCTTGTTTCCACGGGTCCATTTGCTCCTTATCAAGTCCCTATATCTTTATATAACTTACCAATAAAGAACCTAAATCTTCCAGTATTACTCTTTGTAGTGGTGCGTGGAATTGTTTTGGTGAGGGGTTGTGTGTCTGCTTAGAGGATGTTGGCGATCTCCTGAAAAACAAGTGGAAACAATGTATTTTTTTTGTTGTAGTGATAGCGCTGAATAGTCAGTCGTCTGTCGCGTTGTGTTCATTGTGTTGTACAGTGTAGATCATGTTGTGTTTTTGGAGTCGTGCTGTGCTGGCTTGCTGCTGTTGGACCATTGTGCTGTTGTTGCTGTTTCCATGGTGTTTACTTGTTTGTAGTAGAACTGTTGTACGTGTCATCTTTGGGAGTGGCCTATTGATGCTCTGTTAGACCAAAGGACCACAGACTGTGTAGTTCAAAGCTGAGAGAGGGTTTTCAATGTAAACTAAGTTGGAGTCTTAACCACCACAAGTCATCTTGTCTCAGTGTACACATCTTAAAGGGCAACTCCACCACTAACATCATTGTCATTATCTCCAGCACTATACTATTGTCTACATATGTGGAGATGGCACATTTTATATACTTGTTTAAAAGTTCTACCTGATTTGTGGTGACGTGGGAAGTCAGAAAATACTCTCCTGGCGAGAAAATGACAGGTTTTTCTACTTTTAATCCTGCCCTGTGATGTCACAGATCATAGAAACGTGCCGTTTCCCCATAATGTAGACACTGGTATGGTGCTGGAGACAATGGATGAGGTTGAAAAGTGGCAAAATTGTCCTTTTTAAGTCTCATCCTTTACTTTGTCTTCTCCCCTCTGCAGAGCTGAAAGGAGAGAGTAAAAGCCACGCTGTGCTAGACAAGGGGAGGTCAGAGATTGAGCTGCCTGAAGAAGGCCACAGAGCAGACCAGGGCTGTGTCCACTCCAGCGATGAGGAATTTGAGGAGGAAGACAAGAGAAAGGAGGAGCAATGCAGGAGGGCCAGTGAGAGTGATGAGGTGGGCCATGACTGCAGTGGTTCCAGACCTTTGCTGCTGGATTCAGATGAAGAGGAGGAGCACCGGTCTGAATTACACCTCCCACCCTCCCAGCCACGCCTATCACACCCACAACTCTCCACTCCCTCCCACCAACCTACCCCAGGCCCACATGTCCCATGCCAGAATAATTCCCAACAGATGCCCCGGAAAGCCAGGGGGGGTGAGGTTGTCCCTGATGTCTTCTCCAAAGCCCCCTTCAAGGTTGGACAGGAAGAGGCAGGCGATGTGTTCGCAAATGCCCCGTTCCCACGTCCCCTTGTTGTGACTCAACAGCATCCAGATGTCTTCCTGCAGGCCCCCTTTGTGAAGCCCAAGACCCTCCACCCTCACCCAGCTGTGCTTTACCCTGTGGCCTCTGAAACAGCCCTCTTGAGCCAGGTGGCCCCGCAGCCTTTCCGCCCACAGGCCCTGGCCAAGTACTCCCGACACTTTCAAGGCCCATTGCCTCAGCAGCCTGTGACAGCTCAGAGGGTGTTGTCCAGCGTGAGCAGGCAGACTGCTGTGAGCTCAGTACCCGTGGGACCCGTACACTCCTGGACTTCAGAGGTGAGTGCAGTAGACCCCTTTGTCTCTGCGCCCTTTCACCTCAAGGCCCCGCAAGAGAAGCCCTGAAAGCTCCCATCCTTCCCTACAAAGCAGGGGAGCCAGCATTGGAGGCCACACCTGTGCACACTACACTAAAGCATACACACTGCATGCTGTCACCAGCACCGGGGCTGGGCTGCAGGGTGGCATAGAACTCTTAAGATCTTATCCTTTACAAACTCAAAAAGGTCTTGAAATTGCGCACGGTCATCATTGCACTTTTTTGCTGCATTAGAATAGAGGTTCCAGTCAGTCTCAGTTATCCCTGTGCTGGTAGCTGTCATATCCTTTGGTATGCACAGAGGATATGGCAGTTGTTGATTTTTTTCTGCCTACCTCAGTTTGTCCTCAGCTTTTCCATTTGAGTGAAAACATTGCTCAATTTAGAGAGCTTCTTGATGGGGGCCAGTGTTGGAGGTTTAGAATCAGACAGGACACACACACACACACACACATCCCCTGTTCTAGGGTTAACCGCTTAATGAAATTTGACCCTCTGCTCCTTTATTCAGTTCATTATCCATTGCTCTGTAAGGTCCAATAAGTATTCCCATGACAGCCCTGATCTCTGTGTGATGATGTCACTACTCATCCAGGGGTTATCCTCTCACAGGGGCCCAAGAAAGGCCTCCTGTATTGGTTCCTCTACATGTCTTATATACTTCTGTTTGTTTTGGAAGTTATCTGATGACCATTTTAGCCTATTTAGTGGTGTATACTTTATACGAGGTAGGTTAATGTACATCTGGCGGTGCTGTCATATTTTTATCATTTATAATATTAATCCGATGCTGGATTATGTTGCACATGTCAAACTATAATGCATTATGAGTTGACATTTTAGCCTTTGTTTTGATCCAATCCTTCTTTTCACTTGTGTTTATGGTCACCTGACTCAGTGCTGCTAAAGTCAGCCTAAGGCATCTGTCACCTACTGTACATGGCATATAGTACAGAGCATACCTTACTGAGGCCAACGGTCAGTTTCACCTTAAACCTGTCATCACTTGTGGGTGCCTCTGCTGTATGTAATTTGGTGTTAGTTGACTTTAATTTTGAACGGAGGTTGTTAACGTTGTAGCAGAGATGCCTTATAGAAGTCCTCAAATCTCACGACCAGCACTGTCGGCAAAGTCCCAGTCAGCACCTCCACTACACTCCGTCAGCATCTATTGTTAATGCTATGTAACTCTATGCACTCACATTCCAAACCTGCTCATTCAATCATTTTCTTAAATAGCAAGCCTACATTCTACCTGCACTCGATTCAATAAGATTTGGAAACCTTTACAATCAGCAACCAATTCAACCTTTACAAATCAGCACCCCCTGTCAGAACATATCAGAATAACTAAAACCTTTGAAGCACCTCAAGCAAAACACACAACTTTCACCTGTGGCAAGTCAGACACACACTTCCCTACACATGCTCAAAAGACACAATTCCAAGTAAAGGGTCAACACATGGTTTCTTCATAAACCCATAAGCTTTCGCACTTCTACACCAGATTTTACATTCCTTTTTTTATAGCCATATGAAATGCTGATATAGTATTCTGCTGACTATTGTAGAGTCTTGAAGAACTTTTCAATGTTTGCGATCCATTACATGACTTAGTGATGGTGTGGACCAATAGACTTTCTCAGCTACTTGATCCAAAGTAAGAATCCCCGTCTTAAAAGGAGAAATTATTCTGATTTGCTTTTTGTCATTCGTGATTACTCTTTGTATAACATGTTAATTCATCTGCCGTGCAAATGAAGACTGAACACCATCAGCAGCAATGATAATGTACTCTACAATTACATGTGTTGAGGTGACACAGCTTTCTGAAGTTGTTGAAATTGTTTTTTTTGTGTAGGTCCTTTCCTGGAAAACTTAAAAGCAGCATTTTTGTTTGATTTGTCTGACTGTAATATGTTGTGTAGTAAAGTGTGGTGGCTGATTCAACAGCAAGCCTCACCTGCTGAACCCTAAAGGCACCCATATCAAAATACTTGAGTCATGCAGAGCTTGCCTTTCAACACCATATCTTGTATGTCCTTGCGTAAAGATGAAGATAAATAAATGTATGCAAAACAAGTCAATCTCAGTTGTAATTTGTTGCATTTGTGTATCATGAGACGCACCCATATGCAATGTATGTTATAAGATGAACATTCTCTACCTTGTGGTTATAGGTATGTATTACACTGAACTAAAATAAATGCAACATGTAAAGTGTTGGTCCCATGTTTGATGAGCTGACATTAAAGATCCCAGAAATCTTCCTTAAACACACTTACTTTGCTCAAATTGTGGGGAAAAAAATAATCCTTTGCCAAGATAATCCATCCACCTGACAGGTGTGGCGTATCAAGAAGCTGATTAAACAGCATGATCATTACACAGTTGCACCTTGAGCTGGGGACAATAAAAGGCCATTAAAATGTGCAGTTTTGTCACAACACAATGCCACAGATGTTTCAAGTATGCTAACTGCAGGAATGTCCACCAGAGCTGTTGCTAGAGAATTTAATGTTAATGTATCTACCATAAGCCGCCCACAACGTTGTTTTAGAAAATTTGGCAGTACATCCAACCAACCTCACAATCGCAGACCATATGTAACGACACCAGCCCAAGATCTCCACATCTAGATTCTACACCTGCAGGATCATCTCAGATCAGCCACCCGGACAGTTTATGAAACTGTGGGTTTGCACAACAGAAGAATTTGTGCTGAAATTGTCTCAGGGAAGCTCGTCATCCGCACCAGGGTCTTGACCTGACTGCAGTTTGGCGTCGTAACCAACTTCAGTGGGAAAATGCTCACCTTCGATGGCCACTGGCACTCTGGAGAAGTGTGCTCTTCACGGAGGAATCCCGGTTTCAACTGTACCAGGCAGATGACGTCGCGGCCGCGAGCAGTTTGCTGAAGTCAACGTTGTATATAGAGTGTCCCGTGGTGGTGGGGTAATGCTTTTGGCAGGCATAAGCTTCGGACAACGATCACAATTGCATTTTACTGATGGAAATTTGAATGCACAGAGATACCGTGACGAGATCCTGAGGCCCATTGTTGTGCCATTCATCTGCCATCACCTCATGTTTCAGCATGATAATGCACGGCCCCCTGTCTCAAGGATTTGTACACAATTCCTGGAAGCTGAAAGTGTCCCAGTTCTTCCATGCCCTGCATACTCAGAAATGTCACCCATTGAGCATGTTTTGGATACTCTGGATCAACGTGTACGACAGCATGTTCCAGTTCCGGACAATATCCAGCAACTTCGCACAGCCATTGAAGAGGAGTGGGACAACATTCCACATGCTATGTTCAACAGCCTGATCAACTACGCGAAGGAGCTGTCGCGCTGCATGAGGCAAATGGTGGTCACACCAGATACTGACTGGTTTTCTGATCCAAGTCCCTAACTTTTTTTTTTTATGTATCTGTAACCAACAGATTTATGTCTGTATTCTCAGTCATGTGAAATCCATAGATTAAGGCTTAATTTATTTATTTCAATTGACTGATTCCCTTGTGAACTATCATTACAATCTTAGAAGTTGTTGCATGTTGCAAGTTGTTGCATAAATCTGTTTTGTGTCACCAAAAGCACTCACAAACTTCTACAGATGCACAATCGAGGGCTGTATCACCGCCTGGTACAGCAACTGCTCCGCCCACAACCGTAAGGCTCTCCAGAGGGTAGTGAGGTCTGCACAACGCATCACCGGGGGCAAACTACCTGCCCTCCAGGACACCTACACCACCCGATGTCACAGGAAGGCCATAAAGATCATCAAGGACAACAACCACCCGAGCCACTGCCTGTTCACCCCGCTATCATCCAGAAGGCGAGGTCAGTACAGGTGCATCAAAGCTGGGACCGAGAGACTGAAAAACAGCTTCTATCTCAAGGCCATCAGACTGTTAAACAGCCACCACTAACATTGAGTGGCTGCTGCCAACACACTGACTCAACTCCAGCCACTTTAATAATGGGAATTGATGTAAAATATATCACTAGCCACTTTAAACAATGCTACTTAATATAATGCTTACATACCCTACATTATTCATCTCATATGTCTACGTATATACTGTACTCTATATCATCTACTCCATCTTTATGTAATACATGTATCACTAGCCACTTTAAACTATGCCACTTTGTTTACATACTCATCTCATATGTATATACTGTACTCGATACCATCTACTGCATCTTGCCTATGCCGTTCTGTACCATCACTCATTCGCATATCTTTATGTACATATTATTTATCCCTTTACACTTGTGTGTATAAGGTAGTAGTTTTGGAATTGTTAGTTAGATTACTCGTTGATTATTACTGCATTGTCGTAACTAGAAGCACAAGCATTTCGCTACACTCGCATTAACATCTGCTAACCATGTGTATGTGACAAATAAAATTTGATTTGATTTGATGTTGCATTTCTATTTTTGTTCAGTGTATACAGGAACTATGTTTTGGTTCCTACACAAAATGTGGTTCCAGGGAAATAATACAAGGACGGTTTCTTCTTTGGAGTTTACAGGAAATTGCGTATAAGCATCACAAACATGGCGACTTACAGGCAGGTCGGGAGGTTGTTGGGTATTTCTGCAAGAATTTCAAGTCCGTAAGTTGTGCGCTGTTGAACACTGACTGAGGATGTCTTTAAAGCTGTAGTAATGCATGTTTTCACATTTTCCTCTCACTACGTGTTCGTCAACTAATTAGTTAGCGGCTAACCTTTAGCTAGCTCTGTTTCATAAGATAAGGTCTGACGCAGTTTAGGAGTAGCGAGGTAACGTGATTATTGTAGCTCAATTTCCAGTAAAAAGTTATTATAGTTGCAATATGATTGAACTGGTTTAATAAAACATTTAATTTGTAGCTAGCAAACTAGCTAGTTGCTCAGCTTGCCTCATTAGTGAAAAATACATAACCCACAGAGCTCAGCAAGCACAATAATATCCCTACTTGCATAATTAATACGGGTGCGTTTGATCACAGGAATATTTTCATACTGGATTTTTTTTAAATAAATTGCTGCCCAGGTCTCCAACTAATTTAAATTGTTAATTGTCAGCATGCTGTGTTCCAATAGTGTTGCATCATGTGACATCATATTGTCAAATCTAGCGTGATGTGACTGGTTCTGTTTTTATTTGGTCTGGTTGATCGCGGTGATCAATTTACCCTATTCTTATTCTAAATTGATCAAAATGTTTTTTTCTTTAGGCTTGCTGTGCGTGCATATCAGTTTGCTGGACTGCATTGGACTCCACACATTGGTGTTACCAGGAGATGGTCACTGCCACCATTTTCAGTTGTATCTGGTAGGAATGAAAACCCTGTACAGTGTATAGAAATGTCTTCGGGAGCTATCTAAAATGTGTTTTAGCACCACAATTGCTCAAATGACTTTGACACTATGCCCCTCTTTCCAGCAAGGACCATGTTTATTCAGACCCAGGACACTCCCAACCCAAACAGCTTGAAATTTCTGCCTGGTCGCATGGTCCTTGAACAAGGAACGATGGATTTTACTGCACCCCGTGAAGCCTATTGCTCCCCCCTCGCAAGGTTAATGACTTAGGCTACTGAAACCATGCCTACCAATATTGAAAATAACATTTAAACAATTAAAAGAACAAGCAGTCTGAGACATCTTGTTACAGCCCTAACCTATCTTGGGCAACATTGTAATACATATTATTTCTTCAGGCAGCTATTTAGAATCGATGGTGTCAAGGGTGTCTTTTTGGGTCCTGACTTCATAACCATAACCAAGGTAATATTACCAGTCATTTACATGTATATTTTAAAATGTCATGTCTGAATCATGGGTAGAAATGATAAGAATTGCTCTGTTTCTGGCTTCTTATTCAGACAGATGTAGATCTGGAATGGAAGTTAATCAAACCTGATGTGTTTGCTGCCATTATGGACTTCTTCACATCTGGACTCCCTGTTGTCAATGAGGAGGACACCCCTCGTGCAGATACAGGTATGGAACAGACAAACACTTTATATAGATGCACACCCACAAAAATGACTGTACTGAGTTATATTGTATGCAACAAAAAAAGGGGTGAAATTATACTTTTGTTTGTTAAAAAAATGTATTCTTGACAAGGTAGGGGTCAATTATTGACACCTCTGTTTTCAATACCTTGTGGTGTATAATCTGGAGTCCAGAAGCAAAACTTGCAGTTGAACAAAATAAATCTGGTGTTATTCCATTTTGTTTTACAAATATAAACTTTAGGAGAAGTGGAACAAAAATCTAGAACAACATTATTTCTCCCTTGCAGGTCTGCTACTGCCATGCCAAAAACAAGTTCCTTAGCCCCACACAAGTGTGTTAAATCTGCTCATTTAAAGCTCTGGTGGGGGCCTGGGTGCGGCCCAGTTACAGAGAGTGGCGCTCTCCACTGCCGTGGGGCTGAACTTTGTGACAGCTGTTTCTCCTGCGCTTTGTTGCGGTTGCTCTCTGTGATCCTGAAAATAGTTTCTTCAGAATAGGCACATTCTCGGGCTCACGGGTTAATGTGACATTCTTCATATAGTTACATAAAACTCTGGCCCGATGAACTTGGCCTTCTCAGTATTCATCCATTAGTTTAGTTAATATAAATACAACAATTGAATGGGTTTCTTTCGGAGAGTGTTCAATGACATTCTTACGCTCAGTGAACATATCTTATCTCTTCCTCTGAACATCTCTTTTACATGTCCCGTCTTCCACATATGACATGAGATTTTGTATTTGTGCAACAACTCCAACCTTGAATGTGACCTCGTTGGTTAACTTCTCCACACTTGTTCCTCATGTGCCTCTGTCTGCAGGATTGTCTTTCCCACTGCAGTGTCTCCATTTTTCTGGAAGTGTCAGACTTTTAGGATTTCATCCACTCTGTTAGCAATGAATGGTTTCCATTGTTTGACTGTGGTCTTGATCTAATGGAGTGTTATCATTGAGTCTGTCCAGTAGTGAACTTGTACATCACTCATCTTCAAGTTGCTCTTTATATGGTTTCCTAATCTTGCTCCAATTTGATGGTTTCCTAGTCTTGCTCCTATTGCTGCTTCTGGAAGTTCTAGTCTGGGTGTAGTTTTCAATGGAGAACTATTGTCTTGGCTGTGATTAGACCTGTAGTGCATTCTCCTTCTGCATTTGCTGTGTGTATGTACCTAGTGGATAAATCTTGTGGAAGCTCTTCATCCCATGATAGGCCCTGTTTCCACATTTCTTGGAATGGACACTTGATCCTAATGCTGACTGTGGATACAATCTGATTGAATATTCATGCAGCTGATTGAAGTAGTCCTCGTTTTGTGATCTTGTCTTTCAGGAATTCAATCAAATCTGTCCTTTCAAACAGTCATCAGTGTCTGATCTCTATGTTAATCCTAGTAAGCAACTTTTTATGGAGTTTGACTTTTCACTTCAACATGTTCTGTTACATTCTCTTTTGTCCATTCATTTTGCAGCTCATTTAAATTTTTCTATTTACATAGGTTCATGCTTGCGCTGTCCATGATCTCTTTAGCCTTCGTGGTTAGATCAGAGGCTGTTCCTTTGTCCTCTGTGCCACAAATAAGGTTGTCAACATACAAGTATTCCCTCAGTGCAGTTACCACTCCTGGATAGACCCCTGTCATACTTGTTCAGATGGTGTTTGATTGTGGCTGCTAAAAGGAATGGACATGCGTATGCTCCAAACTGAACTCTCGTCTTTCTCAGTGTACATCATGATTTCTTCATTTGTCATTGGGAAGTCACTTTTCCATAAGAACCTCAAAATACTTCTGTCCATTTCGTTTAGAGAGATTTGCAAAAATGCTTTTGTGATGTCTGCCATTAGCTCTATTCTGTGCTGCCTGAACTTAATCAGAATACTCAACAGATTTGGTCCTGTTAGTAAGCAGTCATTTAACAAACTACTAATATATACATATTTTTTACCTTTATTTAACTAGGAAAGTCAGTTAAGAACAAATTCTTATTTTCAATGACGGCCTTGGAACAGTGGGTTAACTGCCTTGTTCAGGGGCAGAACGACAGATTTTTACCTTGAATCCCCGAGCTGACAATCTTGCAACCGTTCGGTTACTAGTCCAATGCTCTAACCACTAGGCTACCTGCTGCCCCACTATATCTCTCATGCGAGGATGCATCAACCACTACTCTGAGCTTGATAGTTGTCCTCTCCTTGATCACTGTGATCCGGTAAGTAGTATACAGGTTTATCTGAATGATCACTAAGCACCTGCTCAACAATACCTTGGCTAAGATTGATACAGTGCCTTCAGAAAATATTCAAGGGGCCTTCAGTCGCCCCTTGACTTTTTACACATTTCGCTGTGTTGCAGCCTGAATTCAAAATAGATTCAATAAATAAAAAAATCTCACCAATCTACACACAATATCCCATAATGACAGTGAAAACATGTTTTATAGAAATTTAATGAAATACAGAAATCCAATTGACAACTATTCACACACTTGATTCAATACGTTACAATCACCTTTGGCAACGATTTACAGCTGTGATTATTTTGGGGTGAATTAAGAGCTTTGCACACCTGGATTGTACAATATTTGCACATTCTTTTTTTTTTATTCAAGTGCTGTCAGGTTGGTTGTCAGTCATTGATTGCCAGAAATGTTTAAGTGTTGCCATAGAATTTCAAGATTTTAAGTAAACTATAACTACGCAACTCAGGAACATTCAATATCGTCTTGGTAAGGTAACCCCATTTAGTCGATAGGCTATTGGTCGACAGGTTTATTTAGTCGAGCAGTAGCAAAAACACCCGTCTGATTCGCGCCTGTCTGAGTGGACTAATCCATAGTGGAGGCCGTGGGGATGGCACAGACCATCGCTCTAAGACATGCTACTGAAATTGTATATGGTTATTACATAAGAACAATGGTGCAACACTAATAAAACAATGTTTAACAAATGTGCGTTCTCCTGTGTTGGATAGTGGTCACTGTCTGTGGTTCTGAAACGCATCAGTGCGCTGTTGAACTGGCACCTTTTCTTAGACCATGTTGCTATGCGTTAACCAGCATATTGGTGTTGAGCAGCGGCGTTAGGAGACGAGAAAACAGCCCTTGCTTTAATTGTCTAAGAAAAGTGAGGAGAGCGGATACCCCAACTTAATTAGGTGTATAATCAATAGCGTAACTGTTAAATGTGCCTGGTTTTATAAATGACAGTACCAGTCAAAAAGTAGTGAATACTGCAAAACCCATTGCAGTATTCACAACTTTGTTCAAGCTATCCATGGGAGTTTTATTTTCAGCGGTCCAGTCAATCTCATTCAATGTTTGTTCCTTTGCAATGAATTGTTCCATACATTCCTCCAAGATACTCACATCAGGGTTTTCCTCTCCCAGTACCTGATCAATTCTGTTCAACAGCTTTGTTGCCGTCCTTGTTGTTCCTGTCTCTGTTTCAATCGTGCAAGTTCCTCATTGTTTCTCCTGATCAATTCCACGTTTCCAATATAATCCTCAGTATCAATTTTTCTTGTAATTTTCTTTGAGAAATCCTTCCCCGATGGGTTTTGGCATCAACTTGTGGTGTATAATCAGGAGTCCCGAAGTATCACTTGCAGTTTAAAATAAATCAGGTTTTATGCCCTAGTGTTTTTCAAATCTTAACTTTAGGGGAAGTGGACCAATAATCAAAATGAAAATGCCATTATTTTGCCCTTGCAGGTCTGCTCCTGCCAGGCCAAACACAAGTTAGGCATGGCACCTGTAGCCCAGCACAAGTGTATTGAAATTGCCCATTAAAAGCTTTGGTGGAGGGCTCGGCGCAGTTCAGAGTGGCGCTGAACTCTGAGCGGTTTCTCCTGCGCTTGCAGTCACACTCCGTGTTCCTGAAAATGTATTATTAGGATTAGGCACCTTTTGGCTTGGGGGTTAACATGACATTCTTCATAAAGTTATAACATACCTCACCAACGAGAATAACCGCACTGAACCTTTTCTTTTTTTTAGATGTAGGAATGGGAGAACTCATAGGGAGTGATTTTAGACCATTCCTCCACACTGAATCCTTCCAGATTCTTGATATCCTGTGCATAAGAACTGCCCTCTTCGATGCAAACCACATGTTTTAAAGTCCGGAGATTGCCATTGTAAGATGTTGATTTTTTTGGGGGGGGAGGGGCCAATTAACAATTTCTTTGTGGATTTTGATGTTTGCTTGGTCTTCCTGGAAGATCCAAGTTTCCACCTCCTGGCAAAGGTGGTCGCTGGGTAAAGTTCACGATGCCGTTGACCTTAACAAGGGATCCAGGACCAGTGGACGCAAAATAGCCCCATAACATAAGATCCACCACCATATTTTGCAGCTGCTCCTGCATTATTATTTTGATGCCTAACCACCTAACCACTGGTATGCGTGGCCAAAGAGCTCTATTTTCATGTCATCTGACCAAAGCACTAGTTCCAATCCAAGTGCAGTTTAGCAAACTCCAGGTATTTACATTTGTTGGATGACATGAAAATAGAGCTCTTTGGTGGGTTTGACGTCGAAATGAGTGGCATATCAATCTACCATTTTCAACCCGTATACAAATTACGGGCTGTGAATGGAAAGGGCTACCTATTATATTAAAGATGGTTGCATTTATTTCCTGTGTTAAATGTTAAGTAATGTAAGCATATTTTTGCATGAACTGTTCCTTTTGTCTTTACAGCACCATCAGATGATGATGATGAGGTGATTGCTATGATCAAAGAGCTTCTGGACACCCGAATCAGGTATCATTACTGTAGTTATACATAGCCTTTAGCTGATATCTCCCTCCCTGTTATCAGAAGTGTCTCTCTGCTCAATGCAGTATCTGTATGTATTAAATTCTTAACTCATGTGGCTTCCCCCAGGCCAACAGTGCAGGAGGATGGTGGAGATGTCCTGTATTGTGGCTTTGAGGATGGCATAGTAAAGCTGAAGCTGCAGGGCTCCTGCACCAGTTGCCCCAGCTCCATGGTCACTCTGAAGAGTGGCATCCAGAATATGTTGCAGTTCTATGTCCCTGAAGTGGAAGGGGTGGAGCAGGTTTGTACCCTGTTCAAAAGAACGAGCAGAATTTTAGGTGGTTGCCTGTAGGTCTAGTTCTCGATTTCACAAGACGAACCTAACGTGTCATGTACTTTCCCAGGTGAAGGATGAGCAAGAGGAGGTTGCCCAAGGCTGAGTCCAATGGAAACTACTCAGACCCTATAGACATTCCTCTTACCCTCTCCCCTCCTGCAGCCACTCCTGACTCCAGTATAGCTGATTAATCCGCATCGTAGAGGCTTGTCTAAAGCACAGCAGTGACGAAGGAAGAACTTCGCTGTTATTTTGAGAGATTTGTCATTGGACTTCATAAGTTCTCAGAGATTGTCAGCTGTCAACCTTTCTGGCTATGGGACTCGGTGTGTAAGAGAGGACCCCGCCTTGTCTGAAGTAGTGTCCTTGTCCTGCTGGGATTTTTTTGGAAGGATTCCAGGCTAATGGAGTCCACAAACTTTTGTCTGACAATGTATTTATTGCAGTATCTCATATTATCACACCATATAACTCAGTAAGTATTGGTTATTAAAAAAACAACTCCATCTATATACAACACAAATGTGCAGACTGTATAATGTAAATAAAATAAAGTACATTGAATTAAGTGTATGAAATTATTTTATAGAATTCCCTGAATATTGGCTACCAAATCCTTTGTCAATCTGACGGGAAAAAGTGCACATGTTGCAATGATGGATACTCCTTTTGCCATTATGGTCTGGAGGAAAGCTTGAGTTTGCATTGCTTTCTAAGTCTGTTACTATTATCGTACATTTAAATAAGTGATTAAAGACATTTATACATTTCTGTGTCATTTTTTTTTTTTTTTTTTTTATCGTCCAGAAACCCTCATCTCTGTGCAGTCAACTATCTGCTAAGTAACTTTTTGGGCGATCCAACCAAATTCACATAAAAATGTGATTATAGATGGTCATTCTCTGAGTATGTTTACATGCACATGAATAATTTCATATTAAACTGATTATGGCAGTAGACAGATTATGGAAATAGTCATGTAAACACCTTACTCTGCTTATCTTAATCGGCATAAGGTCAGAAACAAAGCATATGCCTATTAAAACACTTGGTTTTCGGAGTACTTTAAAGAATTATCAGTGGCGTGTATCCATGGATGCCAAGGGAAGCTAAGCTTCCCCAAAGAATTGACCAAGAAAAATATATATTTTCTGTCTTTTGTCTCTGTTTCTCATGAATTTCATTCAATTCACAAAAGGCTGACTATCTCACCAGAGAAAGCATCCGAGCGAGCGAAACGGCGCCCCTCTTTCTCGGTATGTGTAGCTCATCTATCTGATGCTGTCTGGTCAAAAAGAGAATGACATTGTTGCTGCCGTAGCATTGAATGCAAGGGAAGCCAGCGAGCATTTGGCCTCAATTAAAAATATAAAATAGGTAATTAGTGTTGAGCTAAACTGAGTGCGCTCCGCTGTGAATGGTCCTGTCTCATCAAAAAAGAAAAATCTTGAATTGTTGCATCTTGTCATCCTCCTGTGGGTAGCTAGCTAGCTAAAATAGTCCCTTTCATAAGTTAGCCATGGATGGAGATAGGGATTTAGACTTTTTTCTTCATTTTCCATACTGGCCAATGATTATAACGGCGATTCCGATCCTACTGCCCTACTGTACTTTGCTCCATCTTTCCCTCGATCCTGACTAGTTTCCCAGTCCCTGCCACTGAAAAACATCACAGCATGATGCTGCCACCACCGTGCTTCACTGTAGGGATGGTGCCAGGTTTCCTCCAGATGTGACGCTTGGCATTCAGGCCAAAGATTTCAACTTTGGTTTCATCAGAACAGAGAATCACAAGTAAGCCCATACCTCCCAAGCTGAGTTCTGGATAAGCTCTGTGATCATCACCAAAGCTAAGAGTTTTCATTAGTGTAGTTCTTAATTTTAGGAGAGAAATCCATATGTTGTCTAAGTGTTTTTTTTATGTATTCCTAAATATTTAACAGTCCTTTACAGGAATATTTTATATTTCTTTATCAGTCATATAAACATAATATTTCACATTTAGAAATATTCAGTTTTAATCCAGACGCAATAGTGAATGCAGTGATAGCATTAAGGGCATGCGCGACCTGGTCTTTGTCTTTTTTAAAAAGAGTAGTATCGTGAGCCAGTTGGGATATTTTCATATTTCTGTTAAAAAAATGTAAAAACCATGCAGATTTGCATTATTCAGAATATCTAAAGGTCGAAGTTCCACTACCAAAATGACAAAATTGGGCATCCCTGTCGGACACTTCTATTAATACTGAATCTTTTGGATGTATTAAGGTTAAGCATCACAGAACTATTTATATCTGTTAAACATGCGAATGACTTTGATAAAATGTTCACCGAAACCAAACAATTTGAGACCAAAAGAGAAATGAATGTTCAATTGAGTCAAAGGCTTTACAGAAGTCTAAAAATAAAAATAACAGCATCTGAGTCAATTGCATCTGAATAATCAAAAAGGTCCAAGGCTAAACAAATGTTGAAACTTATGTGACGGCCCTTCATAAAGCCTGTTTGAGTCGCTTTTAAAATGGTATCTATTCTTCTTTAATATTTTGGCATAAACCAGAGCAATCAATTTGTAATCAGTATTGAATAAAGTAATTGGTCTCCACTTGTCGATAAGAGAAAGGACTCTATCAGGCTTCGGAATCAGTGAAATAAGGCCCTGTTTCATGGTGGAGACCATTTCACCATTTTCAATGCAATCTTGAAACAAAAAATAGGGTATTCTAGTAACTCCCAAAACTGTCTATAGAATTCAACTGACAGGCCATCAGGGCCAGGTGATTTCCATTTTTTTTATTGAATTCAGAGCCTCTGTCATTTCCTTGATTGACACAGGTGATTCACAAACTGATGGGAAATCCTCCCCAATCACAGGGAAATAATTCTGAACGTGGCAAATGTAGCTTTCACAACAATCTTCCTGAAATTGTGAGTTGTAAAGGTTTTCAGAAAAGGAAATGACAAATGTTGATATTGTAATGGGATCTTTGCATAATACATCATTAAGTTTGAGTGCCATTATATATTTTCTTTTGTATATTCTCTTTTCAAGCGCAAAGAAATAACTGGTGTTTCTTTTCCACTCTTCAATCAATTTTGCTCTTGATCTGACAAAGGCACCATTTGCCAGATTTGTGTAAAACTGTTCTAATTCTAGTTGTAAAGATTTAAATACAGACTTCTTGAGATAGATTATCTTGGTCATCAGATGTTTTTCTCTAAGGTTCTTCAGGTGCTTCAGCTCTTTGGATGGTTTAATGGCTACAACTCTGACTTGATATTTGAAGAATTCTCATCTACTTCCATGACCCAAGTTTTTTCTTGCAAAGGAATATCTTTGGCTAACAATTTGATGTTTCCAATGAAAATAGGATTTTAGCAGCAAATTCAATGAAATCAAATGATCAGAAAAGGGAGCCAACTGATGATCTACATCTATAACGAATTGTAACAAAAAGGGGGAAATTAGGAATAAATCAAATCTACATTTTTGTAACTTAGTTTTGTTGGTCCAGGTATAGCCCTTTACATCCGGATTGAAATAACGTCAGGCATCGTCAACAGAAAGTTCCTTGCATAACGATGTTATATTTCTTTTTTGGGAACTTTGACTCATTCTAGGAGAAAAAATAATCAGCCTCTGAGTATTTGTTGCATAAATCCTGTAATTTTCTGGTAAACTGGGCAAAAAGGGTCTAATTTGGAGCATGCGAGTTATGTCCATACACATTATAGATGAAAATAGTGTGATGGAAAATGTTATGTTTGTGCTTTTCTATCTGCAATTTGGCAGTACGCCAGAACCTTGTTTTGAGAACGAAAGATCTCAGTTTCAAGGTCTCAGCTTAGAGATAAGCAGCCTTGTGAGGTATTGGTCTGTCACATGAATGAAACGTTAATGATGAATGATAAATAAACTAAATTATGCTGTATAGCTCAGCATTGACATAATTGGTTGAAGTAGGTGGGGGCGGGAGGCCCTGTATAAACAAGCTCACTTCCTTGACAACTACATTCACAACAGCTCTGCGAAACCAAGAAGTATGAATGCCCTGGCTTCTGCAGAGGCCAAATGCAGATGTCAGACTGATCATGCAGCTCCTTTCATTGTTACAAAATTTGGGAGGCGGTAAGGAGCTCGATTTGGCCTCCATATGGAGCCTTCTATCACATTTTCGGATCAATCATAAATTCACTTTTATGCCTATATATCACGGTGGCAAGGCATATGAACAAACAGGTTATAGATCAAACAATGCAAATATCACAACACAGGTTCTAATATTGATTATTTTTTCCTGGCTTGGCTTCCCCGGTGATTTTACCCACGCACCACTCTTGCGAAATTGGGAATTGTTAGGACATGTAAACAGTCTAATCCGCATTCCAGCGGTGTATTTGATCTGCGCATGTGCTAGCACTGGTATTAGAGTAAGGAAAAGCATGTATGCAATATTAGAAATAGTCTTCACAAACAAACTGTATACAGTCGTATGAAAAGGTTTGGGCGCCCCTGACAATTTCCATTTATAAATAATTGGGTGTTTGGCTCAGCAATTTCATTTTGATCTATCAAATAACTGGTGGACACAGTAATATTTCAGTAGTGAAATTAGGTTTATTGGATTAACAGAAAATGTGCAATATGCATCAAAACAAAATTAGACAGGTGCATCAATTTGGGCACCCCAATAGAAAAATCACATCAATATTTAGTAGAGCCTCCTTTTGCTAAAATAACAGCCTCTAGACACTTCCCATAGCCTCTGAGTGTCTGGATTCTGGATGGAGGTATTTTGGACCCTTCCTCCTTACAAAACATCTCCAGTTCAGTTAGGTTTGATGGTTGCCTAGCATGGACAGCCCACTTCAAATCATCCCACAGATTCTCAATGACATTCAGGTCTGGGGACTGGGATGGCCATTCCAGAACATTGTACTTGTTCCTCTGCATAAATGCCCGGGTAGATTTTGAGCAGTGTTTTGGGTCGTTGTCTTGTTGAAATATTCAGCCCCGGCGTAACTTCAACTTTGTGACTGATTCTTCAACATTGTTCTCAAGAATCTGCTGATATTGAGTGGAATCCATGCGACCCTCAACTTTAACAAGATTCCAAGTACCGGCACTGGCCACACAGCATGATGGAACCCCCACCAAATTTTACTGTGGGTAGCAAGTGTTTTTCTTGGAACGCTGCGTTCTTTTGCCACCATCAAATCAAATTTATTTATATAGCCCTTCGTACATCAGCTGATATCTCAAAGTGCTGTACAGAAACCCAGCCTAAAATCCCAAACAGCAAGCAATGCAGGTGTAGAAGCACGGTGGCTAGGAAAAACTCCCTAGAAAGGCCAGAACCAAGGAAGAAACCTAGAGAGGAACCAGGCTATGTGGGGTGGCCAGTCCTCTTCTGGCTGTGCCGGGTGGAGATTATAACAGAACATGGCCAAGATGTTCAAATGGATGCACAAGAGGGGATGCATAACGTCCCTTGTTATGACCAAATAACTCAATCTTTGTTTCATTAGTCCACAGCACCTTAGTCCAAAATTAAGCTGGCTTGTCCAAATGTGCGTTTGCATACCTCAAGCGACCTTGTTTGTGGCGTCTGTGCAGAAAGGGCTTCTTCCGCATCACTCTCCCAAACAGCTTCTCCTTGTGCAAAGTGCGCTGAATTGTTGAACGATGCACAGTGACACCATCTGCAGCAAGATGATGTTGTAGGTCTTTGGAGGTGGTCTGTGGGCTGTTTTTGACTGTTCTCACCATCCTTCGCCTTTCCGATATTTTACTTGGCCTGCCACTTCTGGCCTTAACAAGAACTGTGCCTGTGGTCTTCCATTTCCTCACTATGTTCCTCATAGTGGAAACTGACAGCTTAAATCTCTGCAATAGCTTTTTGTAGCCTTCCTCTAAACCATAATGTTGAACAATCTTTGTTTTCAGGTCATTGGAGAGTTGTTTTGAGGCCCCCATGTTGCCACTCTTCAGAGGAGAGTCAAAGAGAACAACAACTTGCAATTGGCTACGTTAAATACCTTTTCTCATGATTGGATGCACTTGTCTATGAAGTTCAAGGCTTAATGAGCTCACCAAACCAATTGTGTGTTCCAATTAATCAGTGCTAAGTAGTTACAGGTATTCAAATCAACAGAATGCCAAGGGTGCCTACATGTTTGCATAGCCTATTTTTCACATCTGATTTAATTTCATACAACTTAATATTGCTACACTAAAAATCTTTGTCTGGACAATACCCCAGTACTCAGCTTTTATTAGAAAATGAATGGCATGCCACTGTGATCATTTTCTGTGACGACAGAGGAAATTATTATACAGCCTCAGAGGGGTGCCCAAACTTTTTCATACGACTGTATGTCTAAACTCAGAATCAAATAGTCCTCGCAAAAATAACATGGTAATTGTTTTTGTGCCCTATTTTACTTTCGGTTTTGTACACCAGTTTCAAACAGGAAAAAAATGGTAATTGAAAAGACAGTTCACGGCGGTTTAGATGGTAAAGTGATTTTCTACACTATACTTGCTTGTTTTGTCACATAAACTGAAATTAAGCCAACTATTACAATGTTTGCAACCAGGAAATAGCGGAGCGAGTCCTGTATAATACATCTTTAAAATTAGGCAGATATAAAGTAATAAACGAATATACTGACAAAGACCTACATAAATGTTATCATAAACTCTGAATAAATATTGGTTGGTTGACACTTTACAGATTTGCTTTCCATCCCCTCTTGTGCATACGGATATCTGCATCCTGCTGCCACGTCAGGGCTGTCTGTGTTGGCAGGTAAGAAGAAAGAGTGACAGCCGTTGCACCAATAGGAGAAGCGTACTGAGGGGAAACTTGGTTCCCATTCAATAGAATTTTAGGTGGGCGATGACTTTCATCGTTAGATGAGGAACTGAGTCACAGTTAGCTGTAGTTGGCAATCGAGGCGTAGACATGTGTGGTGAGTATTTAATAAGAATACATTTAATAATTGTACCTTTGCAACAATTTACAAAGATTATGGAAATTGTAAGTAGTTGTGAGATTAACACAACTGGTTTTGTAGAAGTATGTCTCAGTATTTGTAGCTAGCTAATGTGGACACATCAGCTTCCATCTCAAATCAAGAGAAGGCTACTAACGTTAACCACACTGATCACCTTATGGCTAATGGCTAACCTTATAATTTTTTACCATATATCCAAATTTGACTTTGGCTGTGTTATCTAGTGGAAACCCAGCCAGACGAAACAAGTTAACCGATAAAATGATTTATTTAATGTATTTTAAATGGGCTTGTAAATTGGCAATCGGATCCATAGATAATGTTTTACAGCTCACAATGTTATCAGACAAATTGAGGGCGGCTAAGCGTTTTGATGTTTATTAGCAGTGTGCTATACACCCATATAATCCATTGCTAGCTACTTGATTGACGCTGTGTTACCGCTCCATAATTCCTGTCATTGATGTTACAGCTTGGTATGATGTCGTCACGTTTTAATAGACTCTATACTAGGATTTATTAGCTACCTTTTCACCAGTTTACTACAAACCTGTTTGGTTTTGTCTGATGAGACAGAACGCGCATTGCGCAAGTCGTACTGTTTCTTTCATTCGATTGCTAGAATAAATAGATCAACGCTGAAACTGGTGATAGTCTAAATTCCAGTTCTATAGTGATGATCCCACATTGATTCGAATGAGTTACGAGGTCATTAGGGTGATACAAAATTATAGGTAACTAAACTATGTTTATTTTTGAACCTGTCTGAATGGTGATGGATTAGTTCTCCACTCTTCACCTCTCATATGCTGACTCTACACCTGGTTCCTGAAGCACACAGTTGTGTTTTGTATAGCCAACCAGTATAAATAATTTGATTAATTCACTTTTGGGGGGGGATTGGGGGACACTTGGCACTATTAAATCCGTTAGTAAAGAAGGAACACTGTCTTCTCTGTGTCACTTGTATCTGAGTAAGGACAAAAATGGCCAAAATAGATATTCCTCATACTGATCTGCTGCAGACTAATTCCTAAGGAAGGAATAATGATGACTGACATGCACTGAGATGTTATGAGGGCTCCTTATTTATTCTACTCTATGCTAGGTAACCCTCGTTCTAAACAAAGCTGAGCCTTGTTTGTGTGCTCCCACCTTGCCTTGCCCATTCACCCCCCTGCTACCTTCCTCTGTCACCCTGTGCCCAGCTGCTTTCAATGGATGCTCTGTTGCACTGCTTCCATGGCACTTCTCGGTACATAGTCACTCTTTATTTTATCACAGCCCCTCATCTTATTGGGAATTTATGTCATAGTGTTGTATTAGCCTAAAGAATAGCTACTGTCTCTTTGCGTTCATAATTTAGGCACATTTTATTTGACTGGTTTGTTTAAATTAGAGGTCGACCAATTATGATTTTTCAGCACCGATGCCGATTATTGGAGGACCAAAAAAAGCCGATACCGATTAATCGGCCATTTTTTAAAATGTTTTATTTTTTGTAATAGTGACAATTACAACAATACTGAATGAACACTTATTTTAACTTAATATAATACATCAATAAAATCAATTTAGCCTCAAGTAAATAATGAAACGTTTATTTGGTTTAAATAATGCAAAAACAAAGTGTTGGAGAAGAAAGTAAAAGTGCAATATGTGCTATGTAAGAAAGCTAACGTTTCAGTTCCTTGCTCAGAACATGAGAACATATGAAAGCTGGTGGTTCCTTTTAACATGAGTCTTC
Organism: Oncorhynchus mykiss; assembly: GCF_057628025.1. Classification (NCBI taxonomy): domain Eukaryota; kingdom Metazoa; phylum Chordata; class Actinopteri; order Salmoniformes; family Salmonidae; genus Oncorhynchus; species Oncorhynchus mykiss. Next base: position 58,489,870 of record NC_143032.1, on the reverse strand, counting down.
AATATTCCCAGGTAAGAAGTTTTAGGTTGTAGTTATAGGAATTTTAGGACTATGTCCCTCTATACAGTTTGTATTTCATTAACCTTTGACTATTGGATGTTCTTATAGGCACTTTAATATTGCCAGTGTAACAGTATAGCTTCCGTCCCTCTCCTCGCTCCTCCCTGGGCTCGAACCAGCAACACAACGACAACAGCCACCATCGAAGCAGCGTTACCCATGCACAGCAAGGGGAACAACTACTAGAAGGCTCAGAGCGAGTGACGTTTGAAACGCTATTAGCGCGCGCTAACTAGCTAGCCATTTCACTTCGGTTACACCAGACTCATCTCGGGAGTTGATAGGCTTGAAGTCATAAACAGCGCAATGCTTGACGCACAACGAAGAGCTGCTGGCAAAACGCACGAAAGTGCTGTTTGAATTAATGTTTACGCGCCTGCTTCTGCCTACCACCGCTCAGTCAGATAATTGTATGCTTGTATGCTCAGTCAGATTATATGCAACTCAGGACACGCTAGATAATATCTAATAATATCATCAGCCATGTGTAGTTAACTAGTGATTATGATTGTTTTTTACAAGATAAGTTTAATGCTAGCTAGCAACTTACCTTGGCTTACTGCATTTGCGTAACAGGCAGTCTCCTTGTGGAGTGCAACGAGAGAGAGGCAGGTTGTTATTGCGCTGGACTAGTTAACTGTAAGGTTGCAAGATTGGATCCCCCGAGCTGACAAGGTGAAAATCTGTCATTCTGCCCCTGAACAAGGCAGTTAACCCACCGTTCCTAGGCCGTCATTGAAAATAAGAATGTGCTCTTAACCGACTTGCCTAGTTAAATAAAGGTATATAAAAAATCGGCGCCCAAAAATACAGATTTCCGATTGTTATGATAACTTGAAATCGGCCCTAATTAATCGGCCATTCCAATTTATCGGCCAACCTCTAGTTTAAACCCTCTGCCATTGTTCTTGTTGTGAGTTAATGTATGTGGGTTATTGATGGCAATGGGGCTGGGCACAGGTAAAAGGGCACAAATGGCCATATGTAGGCAAACCTTTCTTCATCCTGTCATTTTTGGAATAAATGTCTTTGTTTTCAATTGGTATCATATTCCTTTCAGATGAGTTCTAAACTTCACAGAAGCATAACCTAGAGCAGCTCTTGTGTAATAGTAGTGTAGTACCCTGCACCTGGTCCTTCTGTCAACATATTGCCCCAATACTAGAATGCCTTGTTCCACTTCCCACTCAGTCTCCTACATCTCAAGGTGACTCCCCATGTAAAACCTGTCTGGTAGCCTAACATCCAGGGCAGGCTGTGCCCTCAGCAACTGATGGGTGTGTGAACTACTGTGTAGTTCCACACAAAACTGTTTCCAATTAGGCCCAACTACCAGTCCTGAAACACCATCCCAATCCACAATAGGTTATTAAACAAGTAGGACTGGTTTCTGTTCTTGTTTGTTGACTTACTGTCAATGTATACATAGTTTCAGGTCACTGTTAAACTGCAATTCCTACAAGATGACTGACTCCATAGCTGCTTTACTTGCGTTACTATTTGAAAGTTTTCACCTGTGGAAATTCTTGGTGTAGTTGTTGTTTTTAAGGTTGCTGTGAATTTTACTGAGACAGTCATTGAACAGCCTGCATATTACAATCAGCTAGGCTAGCTAGTCAATGGAACTGTCAGCGTCTCCTACACAATACTCCTATTTGAAAAGAAAGCATGCATATTGTTTTTATTTTTATTGACTTAATCACAGAAAAACCAAAAGCAAACCAGTATTAGGCTTTGTTCACTTAATCTGTTAAAACAGTTGTGAAATTCCTTTGCTGTATATTTTGTTCGTGTTCCCTAGTTGAAATCTGTTTCTCTGTTCCTTCCTTCCCGTCAGGAATTTTTGCCTATCTGAACTACCATGTGCCACGGACTCGCCGGGAGATCCTGGAGATCCTCCTCAAAGGCCTGCTCCGTCTGGAGTACCGTGGCTACGACTCTGCCGGTGAGCTGATAGAGGCGGCTTGTGTCAACACACTGGCTGCGTCTGTCTCCATGTTTATCTGCTGCCTTTCCCTGTCACTGTAGGCCTGTCGGCAGGCATCAGTTATTCTGCTGCTTATCTACAGGAGTCCATGTTTTTGTCTTTCTCTCCTAATGATAAAAAAAGATTGTCCGTTGGCTTCACTGTCCCTAGTCTTGAGCAGGACTATCTAATCACAGTTACCTTTCTGCTCTGTCTGCTGTCAGACTGTAGCATGTGTAAAATAACTTCCAAAATCACACAACAGAGGCATATTTGAGTACTCTGTAGAAATACAATTCTCTCTCTCCTTGCCAGGTGTTGGAATTGATGGCGGGAACGGCAAGGAATGGGAGGCCAATGCCCGGTCTATTCAGCTGATCAAGCAGAGTGGAAAAGTGAAGGCTCTTGACGATGAGATCACCAGTAAGACTATATTTTATGTGTCTTTGACGGCTTATGTCTGTGTTCAGCATTTGTAAGAATGTTTACTGATTAGATAAGTGGATTTGACTGAAATGAATAGAAGGCATACAGTACAATGAAAATGGCTCAAACCTACTTCATGTAGGGTGCATTTGAATTGATTTATGAAGCTTGCCTTTCAACAGTGTTTGTGTTTGTCCCACAGAGCAGCAGGACATGGACATGGATGTGGAGTTTGATGTCCACCTTGGCATCGCCCACACTCGCTGGGCTACCCATGGTGCCCCCAGCCCTGTCAACAGCCACCCACAAAGGTCTGACAAGAGCAACGGTCAGTACTACAGACATCCCCTAAACTTGTAGTAAAATGGAGGCCTCTCTTCGGTGTAGACTACACGTTCTGCTAGATATTGACTGACTATATAGAGTAAATAGGGATTTATTTTTTATTTATTTTGAAATTGAATTTTACCCCATTTTTCTCCCCAATTTCGGTCTTGTCTCATCGCTGCAACTCCCCAATGGGCTCGGGAGGCGACAGTCGAGTCATGCGTCCTCTGAAACATGACCCACCAAACCGCGCTTCTTAACCACCCGCTTAACCTGGAAGCCAGCCGCACCAATGTGTCGGAGGAAACTCTGCTCAACTGACGACGAGGTCCGCCTGCGGGTGCCCGGCTCGCCATAAGAAGTCTTTAGAGCGCGATAGGCCAAGTAAGCCCTCCCCTAACCCTGACGGGCCAATTGTGCACCGCCCTATGGGACTCGTGATCACGGACGGTTGTGATACAGCCTGGGACCGAACCCAGGTCTGTAGTGACTCCTATAGCACTCCGATGCAGTGCCTTAGACCGCTGCACCACTCAGGAGGCCCAAATAGGGATGTTTTTATTAAAAAAAGTGTATGTGTGTATCGTTTATTTCTTTAGAGTTCATTGTCATTCATAATGGAATTATCACAAACTACAAAGACCTGCGGAAATTCCTGGTAAGCAGAGCAACATTTCAACATATTAAATGTTTTGCCTAAAGCAGTCTGTTTCTTTCATTAATCAAGACTACCAGCAAGAGTTATCAGACTTCCATGACTGACATTCTACCATTCCACAGGAGAGCAAGGGTTATGAGTTTGAGTCCGAGACAGACACAGAGACCATTGCCAAGCTGGTGAAGTACATGTATGACAACCGTGAGAGTGAAGACCTCAGCTTTGCTACTCTGGTGGAGAGAGTGACCCAGCAGCTGGTAAGAGCCTGTTTCTCTACAGAGATTCTCCTAAAATTGTCCAGAGATCAGGTCTCGTGACCCGTCTCGTGATTAACACTGTTCTATCTTATCTCTTAGGAGGGAGCTTTTGTCCTAGTCTTCAAGAGTGTCCATTACCCTGGGGAGGCAGTAGGCACTCGGTACACTGCTACTACACTTCTAGTTACTCCTTGAATTGTAGAGGAATACTATCCAGTCATGATGCATCTTTCATTTTCTGTAATGATTGTAATTGTTTGTTTCTATGTAAATAGGAGGGGAGGTCCTCTGCTTATAGGGGTGAAAAGTGACCACAAGCTGTCCACAGATCACATTCCTATCCTGTATCGATCATGTACGTTATTAAAGTAACTGTTCTCAATGTCAGAATGGAAGAAGGTAAGCAGCTGTTGTGTGTCTAACGTCCTGTATTGTATGTCCCCAGCCGGTAAAGACAAGAAGGGCTGCCCCACCCTGCCCAGGATGGAGCAGGACACCTGCCACACACTCTTCGCTGAGGACAAGAAGTCTGTGGAGTACTACTTTGCCTCTGATGCCAGGTCAGACTCCTCACTCTTTTACTTTATAGTAGTGATATCCCACTCATACATTGTTAGGTTTATTTTAGAATACCCTCCGAATCAGTCTAGACAATTGTTTGGTCAAGGTCTCCTCCTAGGAAAGTGGGAATAAACAACTTCATAACATTTGCATAACAACTAATAGGTGTTGACTGTTGCTCTGTTGTCATGGCAGTGCGGTGATTGAGCACACCAACCGGGTGATCTTCCTGGAGGATGATGACGTGGCAGCGGTGACGAATGGACGACTCACCATCCACCGCATCAAGCGTACAGCCGGAGACCACCCTGCCCGCGCCATCCAGACCCTGCAGATGGAGCTGCAGCAGATCATGAAGGGTGAGGGGAAGGTGGAGGGTAGAGGCTGGGGGCACAGCACTGTCATGGGTCACCCTCTGTAAAGACGATGGCGTTACTGAGGAATTGATGAGAGCCCTAGAATGCTTGTAATTGATTATTATCATTGTCAGTATAGTCACAAATAGGACAGTATACAAGGGTGATATTTACTTTGGCCTCTACTGCACTCTACAGTAATAATGTAGAAACAATGCTTGTTATTGCAACACATAGCACTCACACAATTTCCCCTGCCTCTTTCAAGTATCTAAGGCCATATGTGTACAGGTACACCACCATATTCTGTTTCAGTATCCTGCCCTGTAATTTTAGTCCAGGAGCCTGTTTTTACTGTGCAGCTGTAAATAGCAGCAGGTTTCAGATCTGTTGTACTTTTGAGGCACACACACACACACACACACACACACACACACACACACAGCTGGGTGTTTATGGGGCTTCCTGGCTGACTCTGGTCCCCAGGGAAGAGGCCTGCATCAAAGGTAAGGGCTCAGACACCCTGGCTCCATCGCAGAGATCACACCAAGCACTTCTATATTGAACTCACTGCTTGGAAACATCAGTTTCCTGTGGAGTAGACTGTGACTAAAGCTTTCATGATCTGAATTCTCAGAGTTCTGCTGTAAAGAGATGATTTTCCTCCTGAAAATCAGATTTCTCCCACTTCTCCATGTCTCCAGCAGAGGATGCTGATACACTACCTGTCAGTTTCAGGAGACATTCCTTTGAGGTCCTGTCATTTAAGCCCCTGCCTCTCTCCTCCTAAGCCTCCATTCCAGGAGCTCTGCTGAAATAACCTAATTTGCATGACCTAAATTACGGTCAGCGCAAAAGCAGACTGCAAAACATTCTCGTATTTCATTGTCACAAAGGGTGGTGCAAGGAAACTGCCATTTCCCTGTTGCCTCTTGTTTATTTTATTTAGTGAAGACATGACTGATGATGTAAGTCTACATTTAAAGACACAAGATCATTGTTATTTATCTCCTGTGTTATTTAACTCCCAACAGCTATAAAAGGCTGAATTAGATCAGCAAAACAACATGGTTTCCAGACTGGCTTACTTTAGTAGTCATTATGTGGCAACAGTAACCTTTACAAAATCTTTTTTTGTGGTTCAGTCTTTAACAACATCAATGTTTTTTTGGAACACTTTTCAGGTAACTACAGCTCCTTTATGCAGAAGGAGATCTTTGAACAGCCAGAGTCTGTGGTTAACACCATGAGAGGAAGGGTCAACTTTGATGACAACACAGGTGAGATGACAGTTCCAGTGTAATACACAATGTCTGTCATTATACCCATCAAGGTTGTATCCTCATGATCAACTTCTATCTGAATACATACCAAGGAAAGGGATATTTGATTACTGTATTTTGATTGGCTGTTTCTGTTTGTGTCTGTAGTAATCCTGGGTGGACTGAAGGATCATATTAAAGAGATCCAAAGGTGTCGACGGCTCATCCTAATCGCCTGTGGCACCAGTTACCATGCTGGGGTGGCGGTGAGTACCAGATTCCCTCTTATAAGGCAGCAATATTAGGTCACTGGCATAAAATCGCTTTGACTAGAGCCTAAGGCTTCAAGATAGGAAAAACAACTATACAAACAGAGACGTAAAAGTACGTTATTGCTCTGAGTTGTACATGGAAACCTGTTTTTCTGTGTGGATGTCTTGTGTGGTCCAGTACTGATGAACAGTGCTAATCTTTCCCTCTAGACTCGCCAGGTACTGGAGGAGCTGACTGAGCTGCCTGTTATGGTGGAGCTGGCCAGCGACTTCCTGGATAGAAACACGCCAGTGTTCCGTGACGATGTCTGCTTCTTCATCAGCCAATCAGGTGGGAGGATCGGTGTAATCTGGAAGTGTCTCTTTCTCCAGGGACCTGAACATTGTCACGGTGTCTGTCTTTGTCTGTACACAATACGGCTTGTCTCGTACAAGCGATGTCTCATTCAAGTAAGTGCTCAGCCCTAAGCCAATGCACCCAAAGCAATTCCTTCATCTCTTTACTGCTTGTAACTTCATGTGTTGATACTGAACGTATAGGCTTGACGATATCCAGTATTCTTGTCTATAGAACCTGATATTGTAAGCAAGATATACATATAGTGCAGGTAGTGGTAACCTCCTTATAGTATTTAGCCTTTAGAGTGCTGATTGCATTGCTATCATTGGGTGCAGGTGAGACAGCAGACAGCCTGATGGCCCTGCACTACTGTAAGGAGAGAGGAGCCCTGACGGTGGGCGTCACCAACACAGTGGGAAGCTCCATCTCCAGAGAGACCGACTGTGGGGTGCACATCAACGCTGGGCCAGAGATAGGAGTGGCCAGCACCAAGGTGAGGGGACACAGTCACTGCTGCTCATAGCATAGCATTTCTCCAGACTGATGCCTTTCCCGCTGTTCACATACTGTTCTGTAGACACTCTGGCTGTTGAAACAGGAAACCTTCCCTTCACCATCCTCAGCTCTGGTCAAATAAATGTCACTTCTGTGGTGGGAAATGCAGGCAGGTTTTTTAAAATTGTACCTTTATTTAACTAGGCAAGTCAGTTAAGAACAAATTCTTAATTTTAATGACGGCCTAGCACAACAGATTTTTACCTTATCGAACCCCTTAGTTGACCTTGCAACCTTTCGGTTACTAGTCCAACACTCTAACCACTAGGCTACCTGCTGCCCCAGGTTGAAGTGTCTGGGGAAACTCTCCATTCAGGGTAGACTGTTAGTATTCTCTCAGGGTGGGGAAAATCCTCTATCCAGCTCCATTGTGTTTCAGGTGGTCAGACTGCACAAAGTTTTTTGGAGATGAGTGGAGCTCACTACTGAGTTCCAAACGGCCTCTGGAAGCAACGTCAGCACAGTAACTGTTCGTCGGGAGCTTCATGAAATGGGTTTCCATGGCCGAGCAGCCACACACACGCCTAAGATCAGCATGTGCAATGCCAAGCGTCAGCTGGAGTGGAGTAAAGCTTGCCACCATTGGACTCTGAAGCAGTGGAAACGCATTCTCTGGAATGACAAATTACATTTCACCATATGGCAGTCTGACGGACGAATCAAGTTTGGCGGATGCCAGGAGAATGCTACCTCCCCCAATGCATAGTGCCAACTGTAAAGTTTGGTTGGGGAGGAATAATGGTCTTGTGCTGTTTTTCATGGTTCGGGCTAGGCCCCTTAGTTCCAGTGAAGGGAAATCTTAATGCTACAGCATACAATGACATTCTAGACAATTCTGTGCTTCCAACTTTGTGGCAACAGTTTGGGTAAGGCCCTTTCCTGTTTCAGCATGACAATGGCCCCTTGTGTAAAGCTGCATATAGAAATTATTTGTTAAGGTCGGAGTGGAAGAACTTGACAGGCCTGCACAGAGCCCTGACCGCAACCCCATCGAATACATTTGGAGTTAATTGGAACACCAACTGTGCGCCAGGCCTAATTGCCCAACATCAGTGCCCGACCTCACTAATGCTCTTGTGGCTGAATGGAAGCAAGTCCCCCTACCAATGTTCCAACATCTAGTGGAAGCATTCCTAGAAGAGTGGAGGCTGTTATCGCAGCAAAGGAGGGACCAACTACATATTAATGCCCATGATTTTGGAATGTAATGTTCGACAAGCAGGTGTCCACATACATTTGGTCATGTAGTGTACTTATTTTTGCAATAACAGGACGTTTATGCCAATATACTGCACTGTTGGTTTTCTGTGTAGTTAATGCAAACCCTGAAGCACTTGGGGACTAATGTCAATACATAGTGCATGTACAGTTGAAGTCTGAAGTTTACATACACTTAGGTTGGAGTCATTAAAACTTGTTTTTCAACCACTCCACACATTTCTTGTTAACAAACTATAGTTTTGGCAAGTGGTTTAGGACAACTACATTGTACATGACACAAGTCATTTTTCCAACAATTGTTTACAGACAGATTATTTAACTTATAATTCACTGTATCACAATTCCAGTGGGTCAGAAGTTCACATACACTAAGTTGACTGTGCCTTTAAACAGCTTGGAAAATTCCAGAAAATTATGTCATGGCTTTAGATAGGCTAATCGACATAATTTGAATCAATTGGAGGTGTACCTGTGGATGTATTTAAAGGCCTACCTTCAGACTCAGTGAATCTTTGCTTGACATCATGGGAAAATCAAAAGAAATCAGCCAAGACCTCAGAAAAACATTTGTAGACCTCCACAAGGTCTGGTTCATCCTTGGGAGCAGTTTCCAAATGCCTGAAGGTACCACGTTCATCTGTACAAACAACAGTACACAAGTATAAACACCATGGCCGTCATACCGCTCAGGAAGGAGACGCGTTCTTTCTCCTAGAGATGAACGTACTTTGATGTGAAAAGTGCAAATCAAACCCAGAACAACAGCAAAGGACCTTGTGAAGATGCTGGAGGAATCCTGTACAAAAGTATCTATATCCACAGTAAAATGAGTCCTATATCGACATAACCTGATAGGCCGCTCAGCAAAGAAGAAGCCACTGCTCCAAAACCGCCATAAAAATGCCAGACTACAGTTAGCAACTGCACATGAGGACAAAGATCGTACTTTTTGGAGAAATGTCCTCTGGTCTGATGAAACAAAAATAGAACTGTTTGGCCATAATGACCATCGTTATGTTTGGAGGAAAAGGGGGAGGCTTGATAATGTGTGGGCAGAACTGAAAAAGTGTTTGTGAGCAAGGAGGCCTACAAACCTGACTCAGTTACACCAGCTCTGTCAGGAGGAATGGGCCAAAATTCACCCAACTTATTGTGGGAAGCTTGTGGACGGCTACCCAAAACATTTGACTCAAGATAAACAATTTAAAGGCAATACACTCAATTAGTATTTGGTAGCATGTCAACTTCTGACCCACTGGGAATGTGATGAAAGAAATAAAAGCTGAAATACATAATTATCTCTACTATTATTCTGACATTTCACATTCTTAAAATAAAGTGGTGGTCCTAACTGACCTAATACAGGGAGTTTTTACTAGGATTAAATGTCAGGAATTGTGAAACTTGAGTTTAAATGTATTTGGCTACGGTGTATGTAATCTTCCGACTTCAACTGTAGTTAACCCCTCTTTCTCTTGAAATGAGAACTTCCCCTGAGAACTTTCTGGATCCTTTCGGAAGAGGTTATTTGAAACCGCTATATGCCACTGCCCTACACAAAATGCATAGTGCCTGATATTCTCATCTTTACACTGTAAAATGTAGGAATCCATGGTTCCCCTCCTCTACTCTGAGCAGTGATCCTACAGTTTGCCGGAGTGGGGATGTAGATGACTGGAGTGAGTTCCATTCAGCAGTGGAGTCCCAGTCCCAGCTGCAGAGAAAAAGAGAGGCGGGTCCCTCCCTTCTCAGGCTTGGCTCAGGGACCCTCCAGTAGTTCCAAGTCTCCAGTACAGAGCCTTCAGAGCACGTCTCAAAGACTCCATCCTTTACTGCTTGGCTGGCCCAGGCCCACACACCCAACCCAGAACAGTATAGCTCATCACGTCAGAGGAAATGAAGTATTTCACCCACTGCTCAATACACGCTCCCGCTGTCTCTGTCTGTGGTAACTTTTCATAATAATAATATTATTATTCAGATGAACTTTCTGGGGGACATTCAACTGGATGCTTCTGGTGACGTCTTGGTTTTATGATTCGTCCCAGAATCGAGGCTTTCCTCAGAACTAGGCCTGCTGAACAACGTCCGGGTAAATGAAGGGGGTGGTTTTGCTCCGCTCCACACCTCTTGTATATATTTCACCGCTCACTTCACCGCCTTAGCCAAACATTGGTGATTGTGGGAGTGAATGTAAGAAAATGAGCCTACTGTGGTCTTTGTGGAGCATTTTTGTACACTTTGGAGCATGCTTGTACACTTTAAAAAATATATTTTATGTAACTGCTTGTCATGCTGTATTGCCTGACATGAGAAGGAATGCTGCAGCAGATTGAGGCCTCTGGGACATGGTTGCGTCAGTGTGTGACAGGCTAGCATGTGGCGTGAGCTGCTTTTCTCTGTCCACATTCTGGACTGAGTGATGGGGGCTTTAACATGGAAGAGGACTGTGGCTGTGGCTTTAATATGTGGATTAAATGCACTGCCACAAATCTGAGTGGATGGCGAGGATTGTCAGAGTTGTGAGGCCCTGTGGTTGCACTGCTGTCAATGAAAATAGCTGTGTGAATGTTTTACAACCATGCCCTTGGGCCTTGGCTTTAGATGCTGGCACTCCTGTGTCCAGTGGTCCCGTCAAATGACTTGGCTCCTCTTGAAGAACATTGATTTAAATCTCCCAAACGGGTTCAGCGAGTCTTCTAATATCATCCTCCCTCCCTCCCTCCAAGAGTGGGAAGGATGATGACTGCAGGCTTGGGCTGAGATGTGGGGGTTTGTGAGTGGTAGTGCCATTTTTCAGAAGCATAAACATGAAGCGCATCATGGTTTTACTCTCTTCAGTTCTAGTTAAGGCCAGCTGTTTACGTGCTGTTTGTTTTTCTGGTGTCTTATTGTCAGGGGATGTGTTCATCGGTAGCGTTGCCAGATTGTGTGCTCATAATGCTAGCTAGCTCTCCACTGTCCTGTCCTGCAGTAAAGGGCATATCGGTGTCCAGCCCAGCTCTCCATCCACATTTCATCAGGTCCACATTATTGTGGAGCTGGAGACCAGCGCTGGCAACCAGAGCAGGCGGATAAGACGCTACAGCTCCAATAACTGTACTGCAAAGCAAACAACGGGGGGATTTGGCAACCCAGGCGTGTTGCTGAGCTCAGTGTTCTGTCAACTCTGGCCCAGGATAGAGAGCGACGACTGTAAGGATGCCTTCTGTTTAAATCCAGCAGCCCTAGATAGGTGAGAATCACATTTCTGAGAGGGAACAGCAGCTGGGCGACACCTGGGACCTCAAGCTTTCTGTACTGTCTGATTTCTCCCGGAGCATTAAATGCATTATGTCTGTGTGTATTCTGTTGTTTTGCAGGCCTACACCAGTCAGTTTGTGGCTCTGATCATGTTTGCGCTGTTGATGTGTGATGACAGGATCTCTATGCAGCCACGGCGACGTGAGATTATCCAGGGACTGAGAGTTCTGCCAGGTAGGCCAGACCACATGCACATCTTCCAAGACATTGCATTGTACTGTTCATGACCATAAACGCTAATGTCGGTGTGATGCTCACAGGGATGTGCAGATTCTTTGACACACTTGTTGTACTGACCTACTGTAATATAGACAGCAGTAGGTAATGGTCGGGGTTAATGGTCGGAGTCGGGTACAGTGGTTCCTCCTTTTAAAAGTTGTCATACTGCAGCACACCTTGCGGGCTGCTGCAGCATTCTATTTAATTGTCAGTCATTTTTACCATTAATGCACGTTACCCTCTGGTGGGGTCAAACCAGCACTATCTTTGAGAAACATTTGATAGTCTTCAATATTGGCATTACTAGAGAATTTAAAACCTTTTTTTGTAAGAACATACTATATGGGATTGATTTTAAGAAATGTTGCTTAATTAATTTGATTAACATTATGGTGTTTCTATTCCAAGAAAAACTAAACCCTTAGGGTTTCTGTTAGGATGTAACGGAAAATATGGCGCCATACAACGTGATGGTCGGGAGTAGGCTACAGTTCTAAGAACATAAGAGGATTGGCATATTCAAAATTAATATCTAAGGGTCATCACATTTCCACACCCTAATTGTAGTGTAACCAATACCCAAACGGCGATTCAGTGAAAATAAAAATCTCATTGATTTATCAAGACCAGTCCCCATGCTTGTCTCAGAGCAGCGAGAAACGATGCTGAAATGGTTATTGCTTCATAAATAAAAGCCGTTCTTGAACATGGGGTGAGATATTCGCACAAATTTATAAAGAAAATGTGTTATTTAGAATTATTCCTGGAGAAACCAAAAGCCGCCTCATGTATCTCCAGGTGGCGGCACGAATATCGGACCAGCATCTGTAGCAACGCGGTTTGCACTTCGATGCAGTGTCTTAGACTGCTGCGCCACCCGGGAGGCCCCATCCACAAAGTTTTTAATGCTGATCAATTGCCTTGCACAAAGTATCAAAATACAGAGAGGTGTTGGTAAAGGTTATTGATTGTCCTGCTAATAGCTCATAATGGAGTAATATAATACTGTATATGGTGTCCAGGTCAGGATAACCAAAACATTTCTTTATTAAATACTATCAGAATGAATGTTGGTACTTATTTATTTTGATCCAAAGCCATGAATGAGTGAGTCACTGAGCTTTATGTAGGTGCCAAGGCTATATGATTGTGCCATCAACTTAATTATGAATAACTTTTATATTTTGTATATATTTTTTAGATTATATTTATTTAAAAAATCAATTTTAAAAAGTGAGCGATTTGTAATCTGAATAAAGGGAAAAATAAGATTTGTGAAGGCCAAAACATTTATTTCTGTTTTTAGAGGGAGAGAAACACTGGGCCAATTGTGCGCTGCCCTATGGGACTCCCAATCCTGGTCGGATGTGATAAATGTTTGTTTTTTTATCAATTAGGATATTTGAGTTTAACCACAATATTTTACGTATTATTTGTTCTGTCTTTTCTGGTGGATTAAACTGAAATTGCAACCAATCACGGCCGGTTGTGATACAGCTAACTAAGAAATTCATTTGACGATAGAATTCTCCCCCCACCCTCATACTAGGCAAGTCTATTGTCCTGCTAATAGCCAAAATGGCGCTGTACAACATGACTGTGTGTTTGGAAGAGTATTTTCCAGTAAGCAACTATTTGTTTACCTTCATTAGCCTACTTTGTTCCAATATTTCTGTCATTCGGTGATATTTATTCCCATAGTAATTTGTTATGGATCCGTAAGGAAATAGACATCTCTGTTTTGAAAGAGTATTTTTACCATTTTATTAACGAAAGCATAAAGATGCTGATAAAGCATATACTGTACAGTACTTATTCATCTGACATTTTGCGGTTGCATAAGGTCGCCCACACGCACTTTAAACATTTGGATAATAAAACATTTTCATTATTTTGAAGATGGAAGCCATCTGCATTTGTTTATTAGGCTACTGTGCAGTCTGACAGGTAAACATGGTAAAGTGCCTAATTCTTTACATAAGGGAGAGCAGACCATGTCCAGACTTTCTCGGTGACCTCAAGTACTCATTAACTCTGTCTTTAATGCTTTTTCGCATTGCAATAGTCATAGACAGAAACTTCTGAGACACTGTATTAATGATGAACACCTGGAGATTCACTGGTAAGCCACATTTGCCTCAGGATCCATCCCAGTTGGTATTCTGTGTCTACACATCCTTGGAATATCAGAACAGCGTAACGGTCCGGACGGCCCTTGCTGTGCTCTGATCCATGTGCACCTTCATCAGATGAGCAGAATGGTACTGCCCTGAGCCCCCATCGTTTACAGTGGCCTATGATAGAAACGGTAGATTAATTAAATGTGATTCAAAACACACAAATGCTGTGTACACAAGAATCTAGCAAAACTAAGCGCTTTCTTGGCAACCATGCGTTTTTTTGGTGCGGCCTGTTGTCCAGCCCTTTGTCCACTGATCTCCACGGATGGTTGTCGACATGGTTGTAAGCTCTGCAAAAACACATTCACGGTTTTAGCTCACAATTATTTTTTATTTAACCTTTATTTATTGATTTTATTACGCTGTGTGTATATATATATATATACGCATGGTTGCCAAGAAAGCGGTTAGTTTTGATAGATTCTTGTGTACACAGCATTTGTGTTTTGAATCACATTGTTTACTACTGTAAATAAAAACACAGCATCTTGTTTACATTCTTTATTGTAATATTTAATAATCTGCCCTCTGAATTCACTTCTAAGGGGCTTTTTTTCATGCAATTTATTAGTTACATTGTTTTAGTTTGAATGTGCAGACAGGCACTAAGAACAGCTAAAACGTTTCCCTAGTCAGTGCTCTTATTAATGCAATGCCCCTTAAAGTGTTGCTCTGTGCTACCCAGTGGTTCGGGGGTCCACCCTCCCTTCACCATGGGCTAGGTCTGTCTTCTGTGCTCTGCTCTGCGGCCCGTGCCTCCTGCCCTCGTGCCTTGAACCTCGTCCGCCTACCGTTATCTCAGGGTAAAGCTGGAGAACTGCAAGGCAATCCAATTGTGCGCCACTGGAGCAATGACCAATATTTATTGTCCTGCAAGAAATGTTGTTTGCAGAATTCTCAGCCTGCTGCGCTTGTGAAAAACAGGGTTGATAATGTATGTAAGAATATCTAAGGGACTTTTATATCATTCTAAATTCATTAATAATAATAGATTTGTTTGTTTTTTTTAAATAATGAGATTTTGGAGATTTTGTTTTCAAATGTAAAGTGAGCGAGGAGACAGGCCATTCTTGAACATGGTGAGACATTTTTTTAAATTTGTAAATAAAACCAGCTTGTTTCTGTTTTTAGAAGGAGAGAAATCAAAATCCTACCATCACGTCATGGGTCTCCCAGGTGCAGCCGGCATGAGTATTGAACCAGCATCTATAGCAATGCAGTTTGCACTCTGATGCAGTCTTAGACCGCTGCTCCACTCAGCCGCTGTACAACGTGACCGGTTGGGAGTAGGCTACAGTACTATAAGAGCAAAATGATCCTAACATTTCCACACCCTAATTGTAGTCTAAGTTTCTCTTAGAATAAAAACCTTAGTCTAACAACAGTTTTATTAAGTAATACAGATGAGTAGTAACAAAATATATATATATTTTCCAGGTGTGTGCTGCAGGACAGAGGAATAGCAATTATTACACTATTGTTCTAAATTCAATCAGCACCTTCATCATTCAGTTCATTTGAAATTAAATTTTGAAGTCGTGCACGATTATCAGTTTCGGTGTGGCTTATGTTGCCCATTCATTGTCAGTTAGAGACACAGTAGTGCTTTGGGACCCAAAAGTATAATCAGTGCTCTAACTCCCCCCTGCTCTGGTCTGGAGCAATGAAGTAGTGATGCAGGATACTGTAATAAACCACAAATTACCTCTAGGTCCCGCAGCATAATCGCAAAGCTTTTAGTTGAGAACCACTGTAATGGTCGGAGTCAGGCAGCCAGAGAGAAATTGGGAAAGGACATTCATGTTCGTAGGCCTCCTGGGTCTGTCTTCGTTATCTGGCAGCCACGTCGCTCCAACTTTACTGTTTTTGTATGAGCAATATTCTTTGATATCAGAGAGCTAATGCAAGGGCTGGGCTGTAGAGGCTTCCTCAGGGAGAGGGAGAGTACAGGGGAGAGGGGGGAGGTTTTAGCAGCTGGGTCAGTCCTGGCTGTTTGCCCTGGCACACTCCTCTGGACCCAAAGCCTATGATGGGATCGTGTTTCCCTTATGGTAAGCTAATTTGGTTCGGAATGCCACACTGCTCTTTCCCTCTCCCCTGACCCAAGCCCTCATTGACCCCAGCCTCCAGGACCTGTTAACAGTGGCTTGCTGGACTGTGCCTTAGTTTACAGTCCTAACACCCATCCTGTCTCATCCAGGGGGTTGGTGTGATGATAATCTATTTTCTGACGTGTTTGAAGACATTCAACAGATCATTACGTTTTTGTTTCTCCCAGATGTATTGGAATATTATCAGCTAATATGATCTACCTCCTTTTTGTCTGTTTGTATTTGTCTATGTGTCTGTGTGTATGCCTTCTCTTGTCCCTTCTCTCACTGTGTGTGTGTGTGTGTGTGTGTGTGTATATGCATGCTCCTGTCCACTCTCTGTGTGTCAGACCTGATCAAGGAAGTGCTGAGTCTGGATGATGAGATCCAGAGACTGGCCGCAGAGCTGTACCAGCAGAAGAGTGTTCTCATCATGGGCCGAGGCTACCACTACGCCACCTGCTTGGAGGGAGCACTGGTCAGCACACCTATCTCCCATTCATAAAGCTATCATAATGTGTCTTCAGACATGAATTCTACTGGAAACTCCATTCTCAACTCCTAAATGAGATTATCATCACTTTCTAATAGCCCACAATAAGCCTCTGCACAGCTGTGTAGAAAATATTCTGCCCCAGCCTCACGTAAGCCCTAGTGGAGCCTAGCCTGCAGCAATGTCTGCTAAAGTGTTTTGGATCACAGCAACTAATTAGACTGCTCTAGAAATGTCTCTCTTGCATAATTGCAACAACACTCCACATTATTTATGGATTCTTAAAGTACTATGTATTGGCAATCCTCCAGTATCTCAAAAAGAGGCACACCAATGTGAAGGGAAATTGTTTGCTCAGTGTGCTGTACTCCTCAGTCCTCATTGTGTTCCCAGGCCAGTCTACTGATCCCTTTAGAATTTAAGATACCTTGGTTGAGTGTCTTTGGTGTATATGGGAGTCGCAGTGGGTGGCTTCCTATCTGACTGAGGTGTTTGTGCCTCTCTCCTCTCCAGAAAATCAAGGAGATCACGTACATGCACTCCGAGGGCATCCTGGCTGGGGAGCTGAAGCACGGCCCTCTGGCCCTGGTCGACAAACTCATGCCCGTCATCATGATCATCATGCGAGACCACACCTACACCAAGTGTCAGAACGCACTGCAGCAGGTGGTGGCCCGCTCGGTAAGAATTGCCAACACGTGCAATATCTCGAAACACGATTTAGCTTTCCACCCCCCAACTGTTTGAAGGTTGGAACCACAGTAAACCATTGCCAATTGTGTTATCTGGTTGTTAAAATGGTAGATTTTACCACCTGTTGTAGTGACCACTTACCTTCCAGTGTAAAATAAATATACACATACTTTACACATTAGATATGTTATAACAGTAATATCAAAAGGACCTCACTATTCCATTCACCACAATAGTGGGAGGAGTTATTTCACCATGACATCACCACTCTCACTAATCTACCACTAATCTTTGTTTGGTTTACAGGGCCGACCCATCGTGATCTGTGACAAAGATGACTATGAGACTGCCAAGAGCTCGAGCCGCACCATCAAAGTGCCGCACTGTGTGGACTGTCTGCAGGGCGTTCTGAGTGTCATCCCCCTGCAGCTGCTCTCCTTCCACCTGGCTGTGCTCAGGGGCTTTGACGTGAGTCCTGCACGGTCACTGAGTTGGGTTCTTGCTGGAGACCTTCATAACGGGTAGTTTATTTCTTAAGGTTACAACTTGGCAAATTTAGAAATGTCTAACTCTTCTCCCAATACAGGTGGATTTCCCAAGGAACCTGGCCAAATCTGTGACGGTAGAGTGAAACATGCCATTTGAAGCCCCAAAAACTCATTTCACCATACATACATACATACATACATACATACATACATACATACATACATACATACACACACACACACACACACACACACACACACACACACACACACTACGCAGGAACAGCTGTCACATGGATACCAAGAGGAGCAGAGAGAGCACACTTTCCTGTTTTATATGTCTTGTCATATTTTTATGCAATTGTTACTCTTGTACTCTAAGCATTCTGTATCTCTGTCACTTCTCTCGAAACACATTTGAAGGCATTGTATTGTTTTTTTGTCAAGTGTGGTAAGGTAAGGGTTGGCAGTAATGTTGGCATTTAGGAGCTCACATCGGTTACTGGAGTGCATGCAGTTAATGATCCAACTAAAGGAAAGATGGAAAAAATATCTATTTTGGATGATGCCCAACAGTGCTCATAACTGAAATGTGCACATCTTTTCAATGTTGACTACTTGCAGCTGTTTTTTCAGTTAATTCAGCTGTTTGTTGGCTGAAGTCAAGAGTCTATAGGAAAGTCTTACTGAAGTTTCTGGTTCTTTTGGTGTTTCATTGGTACAATGGTTTTGTCTATTGAGATCAGTTTTCTTTGGCAGCTAGAACATCTATAACCGTCATTTGAAATGTTTCTGTTACTTTTGTGTATGTTGAGTGAAGTCTTAAATCATTCCGAGTCATATTGTAGTCCTGACTCTAAATCTGAAGTGCTTCCAGGAAGAAAGTCTGTTAAGTCATGCTTTAGCCTACTGACCTGTGCCAGAGTTTGAGAACTCCCCCGTTGTTTTCCTCGGAATGCCATAATGACAAATGATTTTTGACTTGTAACTTGTAAAAGTTTTTGAATGTTTTATAGTACAATACGAAACTTGTAACATGCTTGCTTGTGTATACTATTGTGTAACTTTTTTAGTCATTGGCTAGATTACAAAAGCAACTTGCAGTGATGCACTCCTTGTGGTTTGGCAGACCTCCTATAGGAGAGTTAACAAACTCTCGCCTAAACCATGTTGAGCATCTGAATGATTGACTGTCCTGGCATAATAATCATGCTTTTAAAATTCTAACAGCTACTGTGTCTGAGTGACATGATTTGAATCATTTACCCAATCATTTGAAAGATGGCACCGTACAATGTTAGACATCTACAATGAAGACTAGTGAAATAATGAAATTATCACTTATCTCTCTAAGCCTATGTTACTGTCATTGTGACTTGGTGGAAGTGTAGCAATATTCAAAACTCTTCAATTTCACTGGTCTTGTTGACCTATTTTCTGCCTTGTTGCTGAGGCGGCTCAATTTGGGTCTCTGGTCTACAATATGACTCTAAATAGAAGAAAAAGTACCAAGTGAAATTAAGTTGCTGCTCAGAGTGCTATTTGCACCAACATTTTGCCTACCCCATGCCCTGCCACCATACCAATTTTAATTGCAATATTGGGACCATTTATTTGTATTTTTTTCCTTTCTATTAATTTGTACGTTTCTCATTTTGTTTACTTGGTAGAACGCTTCTTTTTGATCTGAATGTGACTGACATTCGAGGTGTCCCCTGTACCCAAAAAAGGTCACTATTTTACAATCGCTTATGCAGTCAAAAACCAAAAAACCTTTTTCTATGTTAAATTTGCTTTGAGTAACCAAAGGTATGGTTTTAGAGATTATGTTCGTAGGGGTTTGTGTGTACTGTAAGTGGTCTGTCCAGAAGAGGCCTACAGGGCAATACAGCAAGCTTGTTAAAATATGTAGCTGCTATTGTAGATGGAACTCATGTCAGCTGTGTGCTCTCCCAAATGTCTAATAAATTAGTCTTTTTATAAACCAAGGTTGAAGCAAAGCATGTAAAATCACAGAGAAGAAAAAATACTTTCTAAATAATGGGCCATTCTAGTTATCTTTTTTTTTCACTTTTCAGTTTAAGATCTTTGTCTTGCTGTTGCAATCAAGCCTTAAAATTTGAGTTTTTAGGCAAATCACCTGAAAAGTGGTCTCTATTCAGCCTTTGCATCTGTTTCTTCTTAATTGTATTGCATTTACTGAGCCAGTGTACTGTATGCGCCCACGTTGACTAAGGACCCTAGCAAAGACCCCGTTTTAAACTGGACATGGTACTATTAGAAGTGATTTAGTAACCCATGTAAAATTGCAGGTGTTTGACAGGTTTTTAGACTTGAAGTATGGACAAGGGAACCGCTTTAGGGTCTTTCTATAAATAACAGGGCCAACGTGTGACATTGGGATCAACATTTCTAAATGGTTTGAAATAAAAAGGCTTTTCATGCAGTTCCACATGTGTACTTAAAGGAATAAAAGTGAATATATGCAAATTGACTCCACTCCTATACAACATGGAACTAGGACTATACATCTATTAAGCAAGGTTCATACAGATATTGGCATGTCGAATTCAGGACTTTCAGGGACTTTTTCAAGCACTTAATTGTAATTTTCAAAGACCTTTATGTTATACAAATGTATAATTTATATAGTGCCTTCAGAAAGTATTCAAACCCCTTGACTTTTTCCACATTTTGTGTTTCAGCCTGAATTACGAAATGGATTAAATAGATTTATTTCTCACCCAACTATACATACACACACACACACACACACACACACTACTCCATAATGACAAATTGAAAATGAAATACAGAAATCTAATTTCCATAAGTATTCACACCACGTCATTATGTTGTAGAAGCACCTTTGGCAGCGATTACAGCTGTGAGTTTTCCATACCCAGATTGCAAATTTTCCAATTCTTTAAGCGCTGTGAAATGTTTTTGATCATTGCTAGACAACCATTTTCAGCACTTGTCAGATTTTCAAGTAGATTTAAGTCAAACTGTAACTTGGCCACTCGGGAACATTCACTCTCTTCTTGGTAAGCAACTCCAGTGTAGATTTGGCCTTGTGTTTTTAGGTTATTTTCCTGCTGAAAGGTGAATTAATCTCCCAGTGTCTGGTGAAAAGCAGACAACCAGGTTTTCCTCTAGGATTTGACCGGTAGTACTTAGCTCCATTCCACTTCTTTTTTTTATCCTTAAAAACTCCCCAGTCCTTAACAAATACCCATAACCTGATGCAGCCACCACTATGCTTGAAAATAATGAGTGGTACTCTGTATTCAGGACAAAAAGTGAATTGCTTTGCTAAATATGTTGCAGTATTACTCTAGTGCCTTGTTGCAAACAGGATGCATGTTTTAGAATATTATGTGTAGGCGTTCTTCTTTTCAGTCTATCAATTGGGCTAGTTTTGTGGAATAACTACAATGTTGATCCATCCTCCTTTTTCTACCATCAGTCATAACTGATAAAAAGTCAAGTGTTTTATCATTGCAATGCCTCACGTTGAAAAGACTGAGCGGTGTCCTTCTTCTCTGGCAACTGAGGTAGGAAACACTCCTTTATCTTTGTAGTGACTGGGTCTATTGATACACCATCCAAAGTGTTATTAATAACTCAAAGGGATATTCAGTGTCTGCTTTTATTTTATTTGTTTACCCATCTACCAACAGGTGCCCTTCTTTGTGAGGCATTGGAAAACCTCCCAGGTCTTTGTGGTTGAATCAGTGTTTGAAATTCACTGCTCGACTGGGGGACCATAATTGTATGTGTGTGTGGTACAGAGATTAGGTAGTCATTAAAAAATTGTTAAACACTTATAGTCCATGCAACTTATGACTTGTTAAGCAAATGTTTACTCCTAAACTGATTTTAAGCTTGCCATAACAAAGGAGTTGAGTACTTATTGACTCAAGCCATTTCAGCTTTAGATTTGTAAACATTTCTAAAAACAATTCCACTTTGACATTATTGTATTGTGTGTGTAGGCCAGTAACCAAAAAAATAAATATACATTGAATCCATTTAAAGTTCAGGCTGTAACACAACAAAATGTGGAAAAAGTCAAGTGTGAATCATTTCTGAAAGCACTGTAATTGTACATATAGAATCCCCCCCCCCACACACACACACTTTTTTCTAAATGTGGCAATACATTGATATTCAAATTATTAATATTACAATTCTAAAATGTGAGAATAATGAGGACATTGCCTGACTAAATAGACTGGATGTATGCATGGTGATTTTGTAGTTCAATCCCCTGATGTCTTAATGTAATAACATGAAACAATTTTCAGATAATTATCACTGACTTATTAACAGCTGTAACAAGTTGTCCACTGTAGGAAATCCTCAGTGGTATCCTACTTAAGCGTTTCCCAAACTCGGTCCTGGGCACCCCCTGAGTACACATTTTGTTTTTTTGCCCTAGCACTATACAGCTGATTCAAATAGTCAAAGCTTGATGAGTTGGTTATTTAAATCTGCTGTGTAGTGCTAGGACAAAAAACTAAAACGTGCACCCGGTGGGGCCTCAGGACCTAGTTTTGGAACCCTGCCTAAGTTTATAGAAAGACCCATTTACATTCAGGTCCTGCAACATATGTTGGAGACTATTGTGTTATTGTGGGAGTGGGGTGCTTTATGATCTGATTTACTAGAACTGATGTTATATTAAAGTATTTCTCTTTCAGTGTCTGTTTTTAGAGTCTTTAATATTGACAGTGGGATTAGGTACTCCCAGAAGTATGCCCCTGGAGTAACAACTTCAAATCCAATTTATTTCTAAAGCCCTTTTTACGTCAGCTGATATCTCAAAGTGCTGTACAGAAACCCAGCCTAAAACCCGAAACAGCAAGCAATGCATGTGTAGAAGCACGGTGACAAGGGAAAACTCTAGGAACCTAGGAAGAAACCGAGAGAGGAACCAGGCTATGGCTAGGTGGACAGTCCTCTTCTGGCTGTGCTGGGTGGAGATGATAACAGAACATGGCCAAGATGTTCAAATGTTCATAGATGACCAGCATGGTCAAATAATAATAATAATCACAGGCAGAACAGTTGAAACTGGAGCAGCGGCACGGCCAGGTGGACTGAGGACAGCAAGGAGTCATCATGCCAGGTAGTCCCGAGGCATGGTCTTGGGCTCAGGTCCTCTGAGAGAGAGAAAGAAAGAGAGGAAGAGAGAATTAGAGAGAGCATACTTAAATTCACACAGGACACCGAATAAGACAGGAGAAGTACTGCAGATATAACAAACTGACCCTAGCTCCCCGACACATAAACTAATGCAGCATAAATACTGGAGGCTGAGACAGGAGGGGTCAGGAGACACTGTGGTCCCATCTGAGGACACCCCCGGACAGGGCCAAACAGGAAGGATATAACCCCACCCACTTTGCCAAAGCACAGCCCCCACACCACTAGAGGGATATCTTCAACCACCAACTTACTATCCTGAGACAAGGCTGAGTATAGCCCACAAAGATCTCCGCCACGGCACAACCCAGGGGGGGGGGGGGGACGCCAACCCAGACAGGATGATCACATCAGTGACTCAACCCACTCAGGTGACGCACCCCTCCCAGGGACGGTATGAGAGAGCCCCAGTGACTCAGCCCCTGTAATAGGGTTAGAGGCAGAGAATCCCAGTGGAAAGAGGGGAACCTCTATGAGGGGTGGCCAGTCCTCTTCTGGCTGTGCTGGGTGGAGATGATAACAGAACATGGCCAAGATGTTCAAATGTTCATAGATGACCAGCAGGGTCAAATAATAATCAGTGGTTGTCGAGGGTGGAACTGGTCAGCACCTCAGGAGTAAATGTCAGTTGGCTTTTCATAGCCAATCATTCAGAGTATCTCTACCGCTCCTGCTGTCTCTAGAGAGTTGAAAACAGCAGGTCTGGGACAGGTAGCACGTCCGGTGAACAAGTCAGGGTTCCATAGCCGCAGGCAGAACAGTTGAAACTGGAGCAGCAGCACGGCCAGGTGGACTGGGGACAGCAAGGAGTCATCGGAGCAGGTAGTCCTGAGGCATGGTCCTAGGGCTGGTTCTTCTTCGAGAGAAAGAAAGACAGAGAATTAGAGAGCGCATACTTAAATTCACACTGGACACCGGATTAGACAGGAGAAATACTCCAGATATAACAGACTGACCCTAGCCCCCTGACACAGACTACTGCAGCATAAATACTGGAGGCTGAGACCGGAGGGGTCGGGAGATACTGTGGCCCCATCTGACGATACCCCTGGACAGGGCCAAACAGGCAGGATATAACCCCACCCACTTTGCCAAAGCACAGCCCCCACACCACTAGAGGGATATCTTCAACCACCAAGGCCAAGTAGGCCAAGTATAGCCCACAAAATATCTCTGCCACGGCACAACCCAAGGGGGAGCGCCAACCCAGACAGGAAGATCACATCAGTGACTCAACCCACTCAAGTGACGCACCCCTCCTAGGGACGGCATGAACGAGCACCAGTAAGCCAGTGACTCAGCCCCTGTAATAGGGCTAGAGGCAGAGAATCCCAATGGAAAGAGGGGAACCGGCCAGGCAGAGACAGCAAGGGCGGTTCGTTGCTCCAGAGCCTTTCCGTTCACGTTCACACTCCTGGGCCAGACTACACTCAATCATAGGACCTACTGAAGAGATGAGTCTTCAATAAAGACTAAAAGGTTGAGACCGAGTCTGCGTCTCTCACATGGGTAGGCAGACCATTCCATAAAAATGGAGCTCTATAGGAGAAAACCCTGCCTCCAGCTGTTTGCTTAAAAATTCTAGGGACAGTTAGGAGGCCTGCGTCTTGTGACCGTAGCGTACGTGTAGGTATGTACGGCAGGACCAAATCGGAAAGATGGGTAGGAGCAAGCCCATTTAATGCTTTGTAGGTTAGGAGTACAACCTTGAAACCGGCCCTTGCCTTAACAGGAAGCCAGTGTAGAGAGGCTAGCACTGGAGTAATATGATCACATTTTTGGGTTCTAGTCAAGATTCTAGCAGCCGTGTTTAGCACTAACTGAAGTTTATTTAGTGCTTTATCCGGGCAGCCTGAAAGTAGAGCATTGCAGTAGTCTAACCTAGAGGTGACAAAAGCATGGATGAATTTTTCTGCATAATTTTTGGACAGAAAGTTTCTGATTTTTGCAATGTTACGTAGATGGAAAAAACCAGTCTTAGAAACAGCCTTGATATGATCGTCAAAAGAGAGATCAGGGTCCAGAGTAACGCCGACGTCCTTCACAGTTTTATTTGAGACGACTGTACAACCATCAAGATTAATTGTCAGATTCAACAGAATATCTCTTTTGTTTCTTGGGACCTAGAACAAGCATCTCTGTTTTGTCCGAGTTTAAAAGTAGAACATTTGCAGCCATCCACTTCCTTATGTCTGAAACACAGGCTTCCAGCGAGGGCAATTTTGGGGCTTCACCATGTTTCATTGAAATGTACAGCTGTGTGTCATCCGCATAGCATTGAAAGTTAATATTATGTTTCCGAATGACATCACCAAGAGGTGTGTCCTAAAACGGAACCTTGAGGAACACTGAAATTTACAGTTGAGTTGTCAGAGGACAAACCATCCACAGAGACAAACTGATATCTTTCCGACAGATAAGATCTAAACCAGGCCAGAACTTGTCCGTGTAGACCAATTTGGGTTTCCAATCTCTCCAAAAGAATGTGGTGATCGATGGTATCAAAAGCAGCACTAAGGTCTAGGAGCACGAGGACAGATGCAGAGCCTCGGTCTGATGCCATTAAGTTAATTTACCACCTTCACAAGTGCAGTCTCAGTGCTATGATGGGGTCTAAAACCAGACTGAAGCGTTTCGTATGCATTGTTGGTCTTCAGGAAAGCAGTGACTTGCTACGCAACAGCTTTTTTTTTTTTATTGAGAGGAATGGGAGATTCGATATAGGCCCATAGTTTTTTATATTTTCTGGGTTAAGGTTAGGCTTTTTCAAGAGGGGCTTTATTACTGCCACTTTTAGTGAGTTTGGTACACATCCGGTGGATAGAGAGACGTTTATTATGTTCAACATAGGAGGGCCAAGCACAGGAAGCAGCTCATTCAGTAGTTTAGTTGGAATAGGATCCAGTATGGTTTAGAGGCCATGATTATTTTCATCATTGTGTCAAGAGACATAGTACTAAAACACTTGAGTGTCTCTCTTGATCCTAGGTCCTGGCAGAGTTGTGCAGACCCAGGACAACTGAGCTTTGGAGGAATACGCAGATTTAAACAGGAGTCTGTAATTTGCTTTCTAATGATCATGATCTTTTCCTCAAAGAAGTTCATGAATTTATCACTGCTGAAGTGAAAGCCATCCTCTCTAAGGGAATGCTGCTTTTTAGTTAGCTTTGCGACAGTATCAAAAATACATTTTGGATAGTTCTTATTTTCCTCAATTAAGTTGGAAAAATAGGATGATCGAGCAGCAGTGAGGGGTCTTCGATGCTGCACGGTACTGTCTTTCCAAGCTAGTCGGAAGACTTCCAGTTTGGTGTGGCGCCATTTCCGTTCCAATTTTCGGGAAGCTTGCTTCTGAGCTCGGGTATTTTCTGTATACCAGGGAGCTAGTTTCTTATGACAAATGTTTTTAGTTTTTAGGGGTGCAACTGCATCTAGGTTATTGCGCAAGGTTAAATTGAGTTCCTCAGTTAGGTGGTTAACTGATTTTTGCACTCTGACGTCCTTGGGTAGGTGGAGGGAGTCTGGAAGGGCCTCTAGGAATCTTTGGGTTATCCAAGAATTTATAGCACGACTTTTGATGATCCTTTGTTGGGGTCTGTGCAGATTATTTGTTGCGATTGCAAACGTAATACAATGGTGGTCCAATAGTCCAGGATTATGTGGAAAAACATTAAGATCCACAACATTTATTCCATGGGACAAAACTAGGTCCAGAGTATGACCGTGGCAGTGAGTAGGTCCGGAATCATGTTGGACAAAACCCACTGAGTCGATGATTACTCCGAAAGCCTATTGGAGTTGGTCTGTGGACTTTTCCATGTGAATAATTAAGGTCACCAAAAATTTGAATATTATCTGGCATGACCACAAGGTCCGATAGGAATTCAGGGAACTCAGTGAGGAACCCTGTATATGACCCAGGAGGCCTGTAAACAGTAGCTATAAAAAGTGGAAAAAAACTTCCATCACATCCATAAGATGTTTAGCCATTATGATGGCAGATACTATTTAAAAACAAGCTGGAACTTGCCAAGGTTTCAAATATGCGGTTAGACAATGATTCAACAATTTTAAGTGTTTTTTAATAAAACAACTCTTGAAGTGAAGCTATAGTCCTGGGATGCATGGTTCCTTTCAAATAAACTGAAGTAAAAAGTTTAAACATTTATTAAGAAAAGAAACATGGCTTAAGTTGCTTTAATGGAGGTCAAGTCATATTCAAATAATGTTAATTCCAAGACAAAGGGGCCAGGTTAAGATGCATAGAGCCACCTCGGACACAGAAACAGGAGTGATTCCTTAGAAGCAACCGCTGAGATGAGCACTTCCTTGAAGCAATGACTCAGGTCTCAAATGATGGCAAGTGCCTCTGCACATTATCCTGATAGTCCTGATGGTAAAGAACATTGGTCTCATATACCCCTGTAGAATCAACATGGTGGAGAGAGCTGGTGCAATGCATCCTCTGAAAGACAAAATGACCGAGCAAACGGACAGGGAGCACTGACCAAGCGCTGAACAAACATGCAATTGATTGGGTTGTCTTCAAGCCTTTCTCAGTTAGGCCAGTTTTACAATATGGAGTCAATATGGAACCAATAGCCTTTGAGGTGTAGCAGCGGTCATTGGTACTTGAACACATGTTCACCGTCCTGGTGGACAATGACAGCTAACAGCATCATCCTTAAAGGCTGTGTTAAACTTCAGAATGGCTGAAATAAAAAAGTGCACAACAGTTGGTAAAAACAAGGGTGGCCTCCAGAACTTTTCCATTGCATTGGCTTAAAGCTGCAATGGCCTCTCGTGCAGGAGTTGTGCAATCACGAACGGAAACCATAGCCTTATACACAGAGCCAAAGAGTCTCGATCCTCTAACCACTGAACATTGTTGAAAATATAGATTTTAGTGCTTTGATAAGAGCTGTCACTGTTAAAAACAGCAGGCTATGTAAACGTAATTTTTGTACTGCAGATGAGGGAATTCGTTGTTTGTATGCAACATTTTAGTGGCATTGCATCATTTCCCTCACGCACTCCATTCAGTTCTCTGGATTGATCAATTCTCAGTATGAACTCTTCTTTGTTGGGGTTTATTGGCGGTTGGCATTCAACGTTATGGTCCATTACCACCACCTACTGTACTGGAGTGTGGGCCGGAGACCAACTAAATCCTACAGGCCAGCCCCGTTTCTCTTTTAAAAAAGTTACAATGTTTGAGACTGTATCTAATGACATTCAACTCAATATACTCTTTAAACTAATTTTGTGTATCCCCTTCTCCATCATACTATATTTCAGCCTCTCTCTCCCTCTTACTGCCCACACTATCAATACATGCTCCACTCTCTCTGTTTCCTGACAATAATCAAACGTTCCTATTGGATGCTTTCCTATCACATTTAAATTAAACCGGCTGTGTCCCACCCTTAATCTTGTAAAAATAGCCTCCTCACTTCTGTCTCTTCCTGCCATCCTCGCTGACTTTCCTCTGTACCTGGAGGACCATCCATCTATATAATAGACGGTGTCAGAGGAAAGCCCATACAATTGTCAGAGACTCCAGTCACCCAAGTTATAGACTGTTTTCTCTGCTACCGCACAGCAAGTGGTGCCGAAGCGCCAAGTCTGGGACCAAAAGGCTCCTCAACAGCTTCTACCCCCAAGCCATTAGACTGCTGAACAATTCATAAAAATCACCACCGGACAATTTACATTGACACCACCCCCTTGTACACTGCTGCTACTCACTGTTTGTATGTTACCTATGCATAGTCACTTCACCCCCACCTACATGTACAGATTACCTCAACTATCCTATTCTTATTGTGTTACTTTTTATTATTACTTTTTATTTTAGGCTGCTTGGTAAATATGTTCTTCTTCTTGAACTGCACTGTTGGTTAAGTGCTTGTAAGTAAGCATTTCACGGTAAAGTCTGCACTTGTTGTTTTTTATTTATTTATTTATTTCACCTTTATTTAACCAGGTAGGCAAGTTGAGAACAAGTTCTCATTTACAATTGCGACCTGGCCAAGATAAAGCAAAGCAGTTTGACACATACAACGACACAGAGTTACACATGGAGTAAAACAAACATACAGTCAATAATACAGTATAAACAAGTCTATATACGATGTGAGCAAATGAGGTGAGATAAGGGAGGTAAAGGCAAAAAGGCCATGGTGGCAAAGTAAATACAATATAGCAAGTAAAACACTGGAATGGTAGATTTGCAATGGGAGAATGTGCAAAGTAGAAATAAAAATAATGGGGTGCAAAGGAGCAAAATAAATAAATAAATAAAATACAGTAGGGAAAGAGGTAGTTGTTTGGGCTAAATTATAGGTGGGCTGTGTACAGGTGCAGTAATCTGTGAGCTGCTCTGACAGTTGGTGCTTAAAGCTAGTGAGGGAGATAAGTGTTTCCAGTTTCAGAGATTTTTGTAGTTCGTTCCAGTCATTGGCAGCAGAGAACTGGAAGGAGAGGCGGCCAAAGAAAGAATTGGTTTTGGGGGTGACTAGAGAGATATACCTGCTGGAGCGTGTGCTACAGGTGGGAGATGCAATGGTGACCAGCGAGCTGAGATAAGGGGGGACTTTACCTAGCAGGGTCTTGTAGATGACATGGAGCCAGTGGGTTTGGCGACGAGTATGAAGCGAGGGCCAGCCAACGAGAGCGTACAGGTCGCAATGGTGGGTAGTATATGGGGCTTTGGTGACAAAACGGATTGCACTGTGATAGACTGCATCCAATTTGTTGAGTAGGGTATTGGAGGCTATTTTGTAAATGACATCGCCAAAGTCGAGGATTGGTAGGATGGTCAGTTTTACAAGGGTATGTTTGGCAGCATGAGTGAAGGATGCTTTGTTGCAAAATAGGAAGCCAATTCTAGATTTAACTTTGGATTGGAGATGTTTGATAGACAGACACCTAAGTATTTGTAGTTGTCCACGTATTCTAAGTCAGAGCCGTCCAGAGTAGTAATGTTGGACAGGCGGGTAGGTACAGGTAGCGATCGGTTGAAGAGCATGCATTTAGTTTTACTTGTATTTAAGAGCAATTGGAGGCCACGGAAGGAGAGTTGTATGGCATTGAAGCTTGCCTGGAGGGTTGTTAACACAGTGTCCAAAGAAGGGCCAGAAGTATACAGAATGGTGTCGTCTGCGTAGAGGTGGATCAGAGACTCACCAGCAGCAAGAGCGACCTCATTGATGTATACAGATAAGAGAGTCGGTCCAAGAATTGAACCCTGTGGCACCCCCATAGAGACTGCCAGAGGTCCGGACAGAAGACCCTCCGATTTGACACACTGAACTCTATCAGAGAAGTAGTTGGTGAACCAGGCGAGGCAATCATTTGAGAAACCAAGGCTGTCGAGTCTGCCGATGAGGATGTGGTGATTGACAGAGTCGAAAGCCTTGGCCAGATCATTGAATACGGCTGCACAGTAATGTTTCTTATCGATGGCGGTTAAGATATCATTTAGGACCTTGAGCGTGGCTGAGGTGCACCCATGACCAGCTCTGAAACCAGATTGCATAGCAGAGAAGGTATGGTGAGATTCGAAATGGTCGGTAATCTGTTTGTTGACTTGGCTTTCGAAGACCTTAGAAAGGCATGGTAGGATAGATATAGGTCTGTAGCAGTTTGGGTCAAGAGTGTCACCCCCTTTGAAGAGGGGGATGACCGCAGCTGCTTTCCAATCTTTGGGAATCTCAGACGACACGAAAGAGAGGTTGAACAGGCTAGTAATAGGGGTGGCAACAATTTTGGCAGATAATTTTAGAAAGAAAGGGTCCAGATTGTCTAGCCCGGCTGATTTGTAGGGGTCCAGATTTTGCAGCTCATTCAGAACATCAGCTGAGCAGATTTGGGAGAAGGAGAAATGGGGAAGGCTTGGGCGAGTTGTTGTGGGGGGTGCAGTGCTGTTGACCGGGGTAGGAGTAGCCAGGTGGAAAGCATGGCCAGCCGTAGAAAAATGCTTATTGAAATTCTCAATTATGGTGGATTTATCAGTGGTGACAGTGTTTCCTATCTTCAGTGCAGTGGGCAGCTGGGAGGAGGTGTTCTTATTCTCCATGGACTTTACAGTGTCCCAGAACTTTTTTGAGTTAGTGTTGCAGGAAGCAAATTTCTGCTTGAAAAAGCTAGCCTTGGCTTTTCTAACTGCCTGTGTATAATGGTTTCTAGCTTCCCTGAACAGTTGCATATCACGGGGGCTGTTCGATGCTAATGCAGAACGCCATAGGATGTTTTTGTGTTGGTTAAGGGCAGTCAGGTCTGGGGAGAACCAAGGGCTATATCTGTTCCTGGTTCTAAATTTCTTGAATGGGGCATGTTTATTTAAGATGGTTAGGAAGGCATGTGGCAAATAAAGTTTGATTTGATTTGAAATGCCTGCCCTTAGTATCTCTATTCCACTGCTCCTGCCATCTTTGCACGACCACTGTCCATATCAGGCTTTTTGTCTCTGCCTTGCTCATTGACACTACAACATCAATATCCACACTACTAAGTGCTTGTTTAGCCAGAACATCAACTGCCTCGTTCCCCTCCACCCCCACATGAGCTGGGACCAGTGGAGGCTGGTAGGAGGAGCTATAGGAGGACGGCCTCATTAATGTCTGGAATGGAATTGATAGAACGGAATCAAACGTGGTTTCCATATTCTTTATGTGTTCGATACCTTTCCTTTGATTCCATTCCAGCCATTATAATGAGCCTGTCCTCCTATACAGTGCCTTGCGAAAGTATTCGGCCCCCTTGACCTTTTGCCACATTTCAGGCTTCAAACATAAAGATATAAAACTGTATTTTTTTGTGAAGAATCAACAACAAGTGGGACACAATCATGAAGTGGAACGACATTTATTGGATATTTCAAACTTTTTTAACAAATCAAAAACTGAAAAATTGGGCGTGCAAAATTATTCAGCCCCCTTAAGTTAATACTTTGTAGCGCCACCTTTTGCTGCGATTACAGCTGTAAGTCGCTTGGGGTATGTCTCTATCAGTTTTGCACATCGAGAGACTGAAATTTTTTCCCATTCCTCCTTGCAAAACAGCTCGAGCTCAGTGAGGTTGGATGGAGAGCATTTGTGAACAGCAGTTTTCAGTTCTTTCCACAGATTCTCGATTGGATTCAGGTCTGGACTTTGACTTGGCCATTCTAACACCTGGATACAGTGCCTTGCGAAAGTATTCGGCCCCCTTGAACTTTGGGCCCTTTTGCCACATTTCAGGCTTCAAACATAAAGATATAAAACTGCCTTTTTTTGTGAAGAATCAACAACAAGTGAGACACAATCATGAAGTGGAACGACATTTATTGGATATTTCAAACTTTTTTAACAAATCAAAAACTGAAAAATTGGGCGTGCAAAATGATTCAGCCCCTTTACTTTCAGTGCAGCAAACTCTCTCCAGAAGTTCAGTGAGTATCTCTGAATGATCCAATGTTGACCTAAATGACTAATGATGATAAATACAATCCACCTGTGTGTAATCAAGTCTCCGTATAAATGCACCTGCACTGTGATAGTCTCAGAGGTCCGTTAAAAGCTCAGAGAGCATCATGAAGAACAAGGAACACACCAGGCAGGTCCGAGATACTGTTGTGAAGAAGTTTAAAGCCGGATTTGGATACAAAAAGATTTCCCAAGCTTTAAACATCCCAAGGAGCACTGTGCAAGCGATAATATTGAAATGGAAGGAGTATCAGACCACTGCAAATCTACCAAGACCTGGCCGTCCCTCTAAACTTTCAGCTCATACAAGGAGAAGACTGATCAGAGATGCAGCCAAGAGGCCCATGATCACTCTGGATGAACTGCAGAGATCTACAGCTGAGGTGGGAGACTCTGTCCATAGGACAACAATCAGTGGTATATTGCACAAATCTGGCCTTTATGGAAGAGTGGCAAGAAGAAAGCCATTTCTTAAAGATATCCATAAAAAGTGTTGTTTAAAGTTTGCCACAAGCCACCTGGGAGACACACCAAACATGTGGAAGAAGGTGCTCTGGTCAGATGAAACCAAAATTGAACTTTTTGGCAACAATGCAAAACGTTATGTTTGGCGTAAAAGCAACACAGCTGAACACACCATCCCCACTGTCAAACATGGTGGTGGCAGCATCATGGTTTGGGCCTGCTTTTCTTCAGCAGGGACAGGGAAGATGGTTAAAATTGATGGGAAGATGGATGGAGCCAAATACAGGACCATTCTGGAAGAAAACCTGATGGAGTCTGCAAAAGACCTGAGACTGGGACGGAGATTTGTCTTCCAACAAGACAATGATCCAAAACATAAAGCAAAATCTACAATGGAATGGTTCGGCATGGCAACATCCATGGCAACATCCATGGTCCTCAATGAGGAACGTCCAGCCCCCCACTTCTTCCCCGTCAGACAGCGAATCACATTTAGCACCTTACACTTTCCCACCGCTCTCTCAATGTGTTCTGCCTATGTCATCCTAGTGTCAAAGTACACCCCAAGGAACCTGAAGGCCCCCAACCTCTCCAAGTTTTTTCCATATAACCTCAAGCGTACTTCATCTCCCACCTTCCTCCTGGTAAAGAACACTGTCTGAGTTTTCTCTACAGAGAACCTGAATCCCCACATTAATGCCCATTGCTCTACCTCATCAATCGCTTCCTGTACCTTCCTGACTATATATGGCACATTTCTTCCCCACTTCCATAAGGCCCCATCATCTGCAAATAACAACCTCCCAATATCAGGCCGTACCTGAGAGTAAACATCATTGATCATGATTTTGAACAACAGGACTAATCACACTCCCCTGCGGTGTACTGTTATCCACCAGGTAGCTTCCTGAGACTTCCCCACCCTCACCTGGATAGACCTTCCAAACAGGAAATCCTTTATCCAGTTGTACATTCTTCCTTCTAACCTTTTTCATCTCTGCCATGGTAAATGGTGTATTCAACGCATTATTTACATCCTGCCTCCTATCCAGCACTCCAGGGTGCTCCTCTCTCGTTCTTTCTCTCCCCCTCCATGACAAATTTTCCGAGCTATGCACTTGGACAAACGCTTTGGCCATCATCATCTCTGCCTTCTCATCTGTTACTGCCATGTCCTCCCCACTCGTCAACACTGGATAATCCCACTCCCTTCTGACCCCACCCATCCTCTTAATCATCCTCTACAGGTGTCGCCCTTCCAATGGTGTCAGAGAACCGAAGCCAACATGACCTTTTTGCCTGATGGATTGTTCCCCCACAAGGTCCTGGGCCTGCTTATACTGAATCAGATGTTGTAAATTATATGTTATTTTCAGTACTCTAAATGCACTGTTACTAGTTCTCAACATTTCCCCGCACTCCTCCGTCCACCATGGGACTGCTTTCCTCCTCCTCCTCCCTGATCTCTTAGGTATAGCCTCAGTAGCTGCCCCCACTAATGCTGTTCTCACCCAGTTATTCATACTATCCACATCCCCTCTCATTTCCACTCAAGCCATCACCTGCTCACTCAGCTCCTGAAACTGATCCCACTTTGCCATTCCAAACACCCACCTGCCTACTCCATCCACTGACACCTCCTCCTCCCTCTGGCCTACTGTGCATACTATGGGTTAATTAGCACTCCCCACTGTCGACTCCTCCCATATTTCCTACTCACAGATTTATGCCATCGCATTAGATACCAGAGTGAGGTCCAAGGCAGACTCTTTCCCTGTGGCTACATCAATCCTGGTCCCTCGGATGTCATTCAGACACACCAGATATTTAATTTCTATCAGATTTTCCATCCAGCCGTTTCCCACCCCAAAGCGTGTTTTGGGCATTAAAATCCCCACACCACATTACCTTACTTCTATCCTGGCCCTCCACCCTCTCCAGCACTTCCAGGTCTAATATCTGACAAGGATTATAGTCGTTTGCAGGTCGCAGTTGGAAATGAGAACTTGTTATCAACTAGCTTACCTGATTAAATAAAGGTGAAATAAAAAATAAAAAATATGTATAAAAAGTTGGTTTGAGCCATGTTTCCTGCACACAAATCACATCAGGCTTAGCTGGCATATCCACAATGAACTGCTTGATCTTCTGCTCATTGGGAAACAGGCTTTGGGCATCCCATTGTAGTATTACCACCATAGCTAAGATCTCCAATTTTCTCTGTGTATTCCATATCGCTGCCCACCTGCCCCGTAATCCCCAGTCTACATATTCCTACCCATCTGGCTGCAAACGTTCTACATTTAAACTCTGACAAAACAGAGATGCTTGTTCTAGGTCCCAAGAAACAAAGAGATCTTCTGTTGAATCTGACAATTAATCTTAATGGTTGTACAGTCGTCTCAAATAAAACTGTGAAGGACCTCGACGTTACTCTGGACCCTGATCTCTCTTTTGACGAACATATCAAGACTGTTTCAAGGACAGCTTTTTTCCATCTACGTAACATTGCAAAAATCAGAAACTTTCTGTCCAAAAATTATGCAGAAAAATTAATCCATGCTTTTGTTACTTCTAGGTTAGACTACTACAATGCTCTACTTTCCGGCTACCCGGATAAAGCACTAAATAAACTTCCGTTAGTGCTAAACACGGCTGCTAGAATCTTGACTAGAACCAAAAAATCGTATCATACTACTCAAGTGCTAGCCTCCCTAAACTGGCTTCCTGTTAAGGCTAGGGCTGATTTCAAGGTTTTACTGCTAACCTACAAAACATTACATGGGCTTGCTCCTACCTATCTCTCTGATTTGGTCCTGCCGTACATACCTACACGTACGCTGCGGTCACAAGATGCAGGCCTCCTAACTGTCCCTAGAATTTCTAAGCAAACAGCTGGAGGCAGGGCTTTCTCCTATAGAGCTCCATTTTTATGGAATGGTCTGCCTACCCATGTGAGAGACGCAAACACGCACTGACCAATTTACAGTAGCTATTACAGTGAAAAAAATGCCATGCTATTGTTTGAGGATGTGTCATGTATTGTCATGTTGTGTCTTGTTTCTGTCCTTTCCCTTCACCCTGTCTCCCTCTGCTGGTCGTTATTAGGTTACCTTTTCTCCCCCTCTTTCCCCCCAGCTGTTCCTTGTCTCCTCCTAACTACCTCGTCACCCCTTTTCCCACCTGTTCCCTTTTTCCCTCTGATTAGTCCTCTATATCTCTCTCTGTTTTTGTTTCTGTCTTTGTCGGATTCTTGTTTGTGTTAGTCATGCCTGAACCAGACTATCGTCATGTTTGCTGCAACCTTGTCCTGTCCTGTCGGAATCTGCCGGTCCATCTGAGCCTACCTTTGTTTGGTTATTAAAGAAGCTCTGTTTACATTAATTCGCTTTTGGGTCCTCATTCACGCACCGTAACAGAAGAATCCGACCAAGAATGGACCCAGCGACTTCGGATCCTCTCCACTCAGCCGTCGAGATCCAGGGAGCGATGCTAGGCAGACACGAGCAGGAATTGTCTGCTGCTCGACATGCCGTTGAGACCCTGGCCACCCAAGTCTCCAACCTCACAGAACAGGTTCACCATCTCCGCCTCGATCCACCGGCCACTTCCAGGGCTTTCGAATCTCCGGAGCCCAGAATCAATAACCCGCCGTGTTACTCTGGGGAGCCCACTGAATGCCGCTCGTTCCTCACCCAGTGTGATATTGTGTTTTCTCTCCAGCCCAACACTTACTCCAGGAGCACTGCTCGTGTCGCCTACGTCATATCTCTCCTTACTGGACGGGCTCGTGAGTGGGGCACGGCAATCTGGGAGGCAAGGGCTGAGTGTACTAACCAGTATCAGGACTTTAAGGAGGAGATGATACGGGTTTTTGATCGATCTGTTTTTGGGTAGGAGGCTTCCAGGGCCCTGTCTTCCCTATGTCAAGGTAATCGATCCATAACAGACTACTCTATTGAGTTTCGCACTCTTGCTGCCTCCAGTGGCTGGAACGAGCCGGCTTTGCTCGCTCGTTTTCTGGAGGGTCTCCGCGCAGAGGTTAAGGATGAGATTCTCTCCCGGGAGGTTCCTTCCAGCGTGGATTCCTTGATTGAACTCGCTATTCGCATTGAGCGACGGGTTGATCTTCGTCACCGAGCTCGTGGAAAGGAGCTCGCGTTCTCCGTTGCCCCCCTCTCCGCATCACTACCATCTTCCTCTGCCGGCTCGGGTGCTGAGCCTATGCAGCTGGGAGGTATCCGCATCTCGACTAAGGAGAGGGAACGGAGAATCACCAACCGCCTCTGTCTCTATTGCGGTTCTGCTGGTCATTTTGTCACTTCATGTCCAGTAAAAGCCAGAGCTCATCAGTAAGCGGAGGGCTACTGGTGAGCGCTACTACTCCTGTCTCTCCTTCAAGATCCTGCCCTACCTTGTCGGTCCATCTACGCTGGACCGGTTCGTCAGCTTCCTGCAGTGCCTTAATAGACTCTGGGGCGGAGGGCTGTTTTATGGACGAGACCTGGGCTCGGGAACATGACATTCCTCTCAGACAGTTAAGGGAGTCCACGGCCTTGTTCGCCCTGGATGGTAGTCCTCTCCCCAGGATTCAGCGTGAGACGCTACCTTTAACCCTCACTGTTTCTGGTAATCATAGCGAAACCATTTCTTTTTTAATTTTTCGTTCACCTTTTACACCTGTTGTTTTGGGCCATCCCTGGCTAGTTTGTCATAATCCTTCTATTAATTGGTCTAGTAATTCTATCCTCTCCTGGAACGTCTCTTGTCATGTGAAATGTTTAATGTCTGCTATCCCTCCTGTTTCCTCTGTCTCTTCTTCACAGGAGGAGCCTGGTGATTTGACAGGGGTGCCGGAGGAATATCACGATCTGCGCACGGTGTTCAGTCGGTCCAGGGCCACCTCTCTTCCTCCACACCGGTCGTATGATTGTAGTATTGATCTCCTTCCGGGAACCACTCCCCCCCGGGGTAGACTATACTCTCTGTCGGCTCCCGAACGTAAGGCTCTCGAAGATTATTTGTCTGTAGCTCTTGACGCCGGTACCATAGTCCCCTCCTCCTCTCCCGCCGGAGCGGGGTTTTTTTTTTGTTAAGAAGAAGGACGGGTCCCTGCGCCCCTGCATAGATTATCGAGGGCTGAATGACATAACAGTGAAGAATCGTTATCCGCTTCCTCTTATGTCTTCAGCCTTCGAGATCCTGCAGGGAGCCAGGTTTTTCACTAAGTTGGACCTTCGTAACGCTTACCATCTCGTGCGCATCAGGGAGGGGGACGAGTGGAAGACGGCGTTTAACACTCCGTTAGGGCACTTTGAATACCGGGTTCTTCCTTTCGGCCTCGCTAACGCTCCAGCTGTCTTTCAGGCATTAGTCAATGATGTCCTGAGAGACATGCTGAACATCTTTGTTTTCGTTTACCTTGACGATATCCTGATTTTTTCACCGTCACTCCAGATTCATGTTCAGCACGTTCGACGTGTCCTCCAGCGCCTTTTAGAGAATTGTCTTTTTGTGAAGGCTGAGAAGTGCTCTTTTCATGCCTCCTCCGTCACATTTCTCGGTTCTGTTATTTCCGCTGAAGGCATTAAGATGGATCCCGCTAAGGTCCAAGCTGTCATTGATTGGCCCGTCCCTAAGTCACGCGTCGAGCAGCAGCGCTTTCTCGGCTTCGCGAACTTCTATCGTCGTTTCATCCGTAATTTCGGTCAGGTGGCAGCTCCTCTCACAGCCCTTACTTCTGTCAAGACGTGCTTTAAGTGGTCCGTTTCCGCCCAGGGAGCTTTTGATCTCCTCAAGAATAGTTTTACATCCGCACCTATCCTTGTTACACCTGACGTCACTAGACAGTTCGTTGTCGAGGTTGACGCGTCAGAGGTGGGCGTGGGAGCCATTCTTTCTCAGCGCTCCCTCTCTGACGACAAGGTCCACCCTTGCACGTATTTTTCTCATCGCCTGTCGCCGTCGGAACGTAACTATGATGTAGGAAACCGCGAACTGCTCGCCATCCGCTTAGCCCTAGGCGAATGGCGACAGTGGTTGGAGGGGGCGACCGTTCCTTTTGTCGTTTGGACTGACCATAGGAACCTTGAGTACATCCGTTCTGCCAAACGACTTAATGCGCGTCAGGCGCGCTGGGCGCTGTTTTTCGCTCGTTTCGAGTTCGTGATTTCTTATCGTCCGGGCTCTAAGAACACCAAGCCTGATGCTTTATCTCGTCTCTTCAGTTCTTCAGTAGCCTCCACTGACCCCGAGGGGATTCTCCCTGAGGGGCGTGTTGTCGGGTTGACTGTCTGGGGAATTGAGAGGCAGGTAAAGCAAGCACTCACTCAAACTCCGTCGCCGCGCGCTTGTCCTAGGAACCTTCTTTTCGTTCCCGTTCCTACTCGTCTGGCCGTTCTTCAGTGGGCTCACTCTGCCAAGTTAGCCGGCCACCCTGGCGTTCGGGGTACGCTTGCTTCCATTCGCCAGCGTTTTTGGTGGCCCACCCGGGAGCATGACACGCGTCGCTTCGTGGCTGCTTGTTCGGTCTGCGCGCAGACTAAGTCCGGTAACTCTCCTCCTGCCGGCCGTCTCAGGCCGCTTCCCATTCCCTCTCGACCGTGGTCTCACATCGCCTTAGATTTTGTCACCGGACTGCCTTCGTCAGCGGGGAAGACTGTTATTCTTATGGTTGTCGACAGGTTCTCTAAGGCGGCTCATTTTATTCCCCTTGCTAAGCTTCCTTCTGCTAAAGAGACGGCACAAATC
Source organism: Oncorhynchus mykiss (assembly GCF_057628025.1). Classification (NCBI taxonomy): domain Eukaryota; kingdom Metazoa; phylum Chordata; class Actinopteri; order Salmoniformes; family Salmonidae; genus Oncorhynchus; species Oncorhynchus mykiss. The sequence continues at coordinate 58,450,250 of NC_143032.1, read as the reverse complement.
ATCATCGAGAATGTTTTCAGAATTCATGGCCTTCCGTCAGACGTCGTTTCGGACAGAGGTCCGCAATTCACGTCTCAATTTTGGAGGGAGTTTTGCCGTTTGATTGGGGCTTCCGTCAGTCTCTCTTCCGGCTTTCACCCCCAGTCTAACGGTCAAGCAGAACGGGCCAATCAGACTATTGGTCGCATCTTACGCAGTCTTTCTTTTCGCAACCCTGCGTCTTGGTCAGAACAGCTCCCCTGGGCAGAATACGCCCACAACTCGCTTCCTTCGTCTGCGACCGGGCTATCTCCTTTTCAGAGTAGCCTCGGGTACCAGCCTCCGCTGTTCTCATCTCAGTTCGCCGAGTCCAGCGTCCCCTCCGCTCAGGCTTTTGTCCAACGTTGCGAGCGCACCTGGAAGAGGGTCAGGTCTGCACTTTGCCGTTATAGGGCGCAGACTGTGAGAGCTGCTAATAAGCGTAGAACTAAGAGTCCTAGATATTGTCGCGGTCAGAGAGTTTGGCTCTCCACTCAGAACCTTCCCCTTAAGACCGCTTCTCGCAAGTTGACCCCGCGGTTCATTGGTCCGTTCCGTATTTCTCGGATCATTAATCCTGTCGCAGTGCGACTTCTTCTTCCGCGATATCTTCGTCGCGTCCACCCGGTCTTCCATGTCTCCTGTGTCAAGCCCGTTCTTCGCGCCCCCGCTCGTCTTCCCCCCCCCCCCCCCATCCTTGTCGAGGGCGCACCCATCTACAGGGTCCGTAGGATTTTGGACATGCGTCCTCGGGGCCGTGGTCATCAGTACCTAGTAGATTGGGAGGGGTACGGTCCTGAGGAGAGGAGTTGGGTTCCCTCTCGGGACGTGCTGGACCGTGCGCTGATCGATGATTTCCTCCGTTGCCGCCAGGTTTCCTCGAGTGCGCCAGGAGGCGCTCGGTGAGTGGGGGGGTACTGTCATGTATTGTCATGTTGTGTCTTGTTTCTGTCCTTTCCCTTCACCCTGTCTCCCTCTGCTGGTCGTTATTAGGTTACCTTTTCTCCCCCTCTTTCCCCCCAGCTGTTCCTTGTCTCCTCCTAACTACCTCGTCACCCCTTTTCCCACCTGTTCCCTTTTTCCCTCTGATTAGTCCTCTATATCTCTCTCTGTTTTTGTTTCTGTCTTTGTCGGATTCTTGTTTGTGTTAGTCATGCCTGAACCAGACTATCGTCATGTTTGCTGCAACCTTGTCCTGTCCTGTCGGAATCTGCCGGTCCATCTGAGCCTACCTTTGTTTGGTTATTAAAGAAGCTCTGTTTACATTAATTCGCTTTTGGGTCCTCATTCACGCACCGTAACAGGATGGTGCACAACAACAAAAAACTTTTATCACAGCAACTGGTTTGATACATTCACCTCTAAAGATAAATAATGTACTTACATTCAGTAATCTTGTTCTGATTTGTCATCCTGAGTGTCCCAGAGATGAAATGTAGCATAGTTTTGTTTGATAAAATACATTTTTATATTCAAATGTAGGAGCTGGGTTCTACAGTTTGAACCCCTGCTGTCTTTGGCTCCACACTCACCCTGCCCGGCCATCTAGATGTGTAAAAGTTAGCGTATAAGCTTATGATCCATCATGTATGACATTCCTGGGAATGTGTAAACGTACAAAAATGATATGGTAATAAAATATGTATGTTCTTTATAGTTATGTGCTTGAAAATGTATCAATTGACCAATTCGGCACATTTGGGCTGACTTAATATAAAAACAATATTGTCCAGTATTGCAATGCTTCACTGGATCAATCTGGAACTTTGCACACACAGTGCAAAACAACGCCCCCTGACAGGCACTCCAGGTGAGGGAGAAGCTGACCACCTACTTCTCATCCCCAGCAGGTTAAGTCCCATGGCAGTGTGCCGTGGAGTGAAACGGCTCTTTTAAGACATGGCCATAAAGAAAGAGTGGGTGGGGCACTGGAGATCTGAGGTGCAGAGAGGAGTGGAGGAGGAGTGTGTGTCTGAAAAAACTAAAAGTTCATGTGTAGCCAACATTTAGGTCAACACAAATTTCACCTTTAGTTTCATAAAATAACAACAAGAGTATCTGAATTCTCCGGTGTGTGAGTTTTAATTCAGTCAATTTTCATGCAATCGATGTTCAAGTAATAATGATTGCTATCCTAAGTATTGAGTAACTATTTACGTTATTTTATACTCAAAAAGCCTACTAACAAGGACATAGGTAAGGTTTAAGGTAAGGTAAGTTGGAAAATCTCAATTGAGGTCATTTAGAAAATCTCAGTTGCATTTCCTTGATTCCTCGGGTTCTCTCCTCACCTCCCGCTCAAAACCCATTGGAGGAGGTCAGTATGAATGAACCTGACATTCCCTCTCTCTAAGCCTTCCTCCAATGGTCTTTGAGAAGGAGGCGAGGAGAAAGAGGACATGAGGAGTCAAGGAAATACAGTTTGTATTACTCTCTCTCCAAAGGAGAATCTAGACAGTCAACACACCCCATCACCAGTCTGCCTGCCTTCTACCCTCTACCTGCATCTGCTCCATCCCTATGGTTAGCCACCACCATTCATCTCAACAGCTACCTCAGGCAGAGGGAGATAAAAGGGAGGGGCACTGAAAATGTGAGGTGCCTCGAGGAGAAGAGCAGTGTGCGTGTGTGTCTCTGTCTCTGAAAAAAAATAAAGAATGTGTAGCCATAACACAGCTAAACAAACAAATGGCCCCTGGACGTCATGGACCAGTCGATGGAATGAATTCTCAGGTGTGTGTGTTTAAATTCAGTCAATTCAGAAATCTATGTAACATTAATAATGAATGCTATCTTAAGAATTTAGTAACAATTTACTTTATGAATTGAAACGGAATTGACTCATGTGTGAAAGGAAAGGGAGGGTGATCAAAACATAAACCTGACAACTCCTCTCCTCTTGTCCTTCCTGTGAGCTGGTCGGCTAATTTGACTCCATCTCTGGAATGGAAAAGAAAAACAACACATTCACGCATTACATAATATAACACCATAGAAGGTGAGATTTGTGTTGACAAATACTGCTTGTATAGTGTAGTTAGTGGCATAAATATTGGAGCAGTGTAGTAAAGTTGGGAACTCTTGCTGTTTACTCATGGAATTTGTATTTCAGATTAAAAAATATGATAGGCAAATATTTAGACAGCAAATTGTTGTTTCAGGGTATTTTCTAATCCAGAAACAACAGCTATAAACTTGCCTCATATTATTCCTTTGTACAGTGCATTCAGAAAGTATTCAGACCACTTTCCCTTTTCCACATTTTGTTATGTTACAGCCTTAATCTAAAATGGATGAAATAAAACATTTTCCTTATCAGTCTACAAACAATATCCCATCATGACAAAGTGAAAACAGGTTTTTAGACATTTTTGCAAATGTATTAAAAATAAAAAACAGAAATACCTTATTTACGTAAGTATTCAGGCGTTTTAATATGAGACTCGAAATTGAGCTCAGGTGCATCCTGTTTCCATTAATCATCCTTGAGATGTTTCTACAACTTGATTGCCTGTGGTAAATTCAATTGATTGGACATGATTTGGAAAGGCACAGTCGTCATCTATATAAGGTCCCACAGTTGACAGTGCATGTCAGAGCAAAAACCAAGCCATGAGGTTGAAGGAACTGTCCATAGAGTTCCGAGACAGGATTGTGTCCAGGCACAGATCTGGGGAAGGGTACCAAAAGATGTCTGCAGCATTGAAGTTCCCCAAGAATAAAGTGGCCTCCATCACTCTTAAATGGAAGAAGTTTAGAACCACCAAGACACTTCCCAGAGCTGGCCGCCCTGCCAAACTGTTAAATCGGGGGAGAAGGTCCTTGATCAGGGAGGTGACCAAGAACTCGATGGTCACTGACAGAGCTCCAGAATTCCTCTGTGGAGATGGGAGAACCTTCCAGAAGGACAACCATCTCTGCAGCACTCCACCAATCAGGCCGTTATGGCAGAGTGGCCAGACGGATGCCACTCCTCAGTAAAAGGAACATGATTGCCTGCTTGGAGTTTGCCAAAAGGCAACTAAAGGACTCTAAGATTATGGGAAACAAGATTCTCTGGTCTGATGAAACCACGATTGAAGTATTTGGCCTGAATACAAAGTGCCACGTCTGGAGGAAACCTGGCCCCATCCCTACGATGAAGCATGGTGGTGGCAGCATCATGAGGTGGAGATGTTTTATTGTGGCAGGGACTGGGAGACGAGATGAACAGAGAAAAGTACAGAGATATCCTTCATGAAAACCTGCTCCAGAGTGCTGTGGACCTCAGAATGGGGGGAATGTTCAACTTCCAACAGGACAATGACCCTAATCACACAGCCAAGACAACCCAGGAGTGGCTTCGGGACAAATCTCTGAATGTCCTTGAGTGGCCCAGCCAAAGCCCAGTCTTGAACCCGATAGAACATCTCTGGAGAGACCTGAAAATAACTGTGCACCCCATCCAACCTGACAGAGCTTGAGAGGATCTGCAGAGAAGAATGGGAGAAATCCCCAAATACAGTTGTGCCGAACTTGTACCACCCAAGAAGACTCGAGGCTGTAATCGCTGCCAAAGGTGCTTCAACAAAGTACTGAGTAAAGGGTCTAAATACTTATGTAAATGTAATATTCCAGTATGTAATTTTTTATAATTGTGCAAAAATGTCTAAAAACCTGTTTTTGCTTTGTCGTTATGGGGTGTAGATTGATGGGAGGAAAAAAACTATTTAATCATTTTTAGAGTAAGGCTGTAACGGAACAAACTCTGGAAAAAGTCAAGAGATCTGAATACATTCCCCAATGCCCTGTATACTTCTAAAATGACCCACTTAACTGTCGCATTACCAATCACACTACCTGTGTTGTGGAAAAAAAAGACCATTGAATGACCAGCTGAGGAATTTTAACCTTGACCGCTGCTTTTCTTGCTGAGACAGCCTCTTCAGGGTTGGCACCAGGCTCATGGCAAAAATTGGTCTCTACCATCCTCCTTCCTGTGAGGATCAGATCCGGCTGCATCTCTCTCAATGGCTTGGAGGAGCCTCTGCTGAAATGAGTTGAGTTGATCTTGGGGCTGGTACATCTGATGATGCCTGGTGGGACGTTGTTCCTCTTCATTTCTCTCCATGGCCACATTCTGTTCAACAAGGTCCTCAGTGGTCACTTCCGTGAGGGCCATAATACTCTAACCAGGTCCTAGATCTAGAGGTGCTTCCTCCATTTATTCTACATAGAGATGAACATGATAAGCCAAATCATCACCTAGCATAACTAAAGTCATTAGATAGCTATCATGGACATGTCACCTACGGTACACACAGACACACACACACAGTTATCTGACCAAATGATCAGGGGTAGTTTCTACCATAATTTCTATTACTATATATCTGTCTTAAACACACACACACACTTCATTGGCTAGGTTAGCAAGCTAGCTAGCTAGCCACATCTACAACAAGCTCATTACTGAACTGATCTGGCAATCCTATTATCGTGGACACTTGTCACCAAGCAGCATTTTTTGTGTTTATGTCCCTGTAGCTGTCAGCAGTTGTGTCAAAATGACACGGTTTTGAGGATACTTTTGAGGTATCTACACATGTGTGTAGATACCTGCATTCAGTATAGTTGCATAGCTGCGCAAAATGTCATGCAGCATTGATGCAATGACACTGTCTTTGTGATCACGGCATTAGGCTGCGGGACCTAGAATGAGTGAACATGGGAAGATCATGAAACACACCGGGCCCGCAGTTTGCAATACATGCTAGTGTTGTCTGATAATGTTTTTAATGTAAGGAGTGTATGAGGTACAGCACACCACAGAAATGTATTACTTTTTTTCTTATTGCATTTGCCTTGTAATGTGTCACACTGGTCCATAGCCCGGACCTGCTGTGGAGTAACCTCTGTGATGGAAATCCAATAACTATTTATTTGCTTCCATGATAAAATCCTAATTTCAAGTGCAGATGCGTCTGATGTGTAAGAATTGGTTGTATTGCAAGGCCCTCTTCAAAGAGCCAGAGTGGTAGCTTGATGCGTGAAGGAGGCTGTTTTTATCCTTCGGTTTGACATAGAGGGTAGTGTGAAACGAATTGTCAAAAATTGCATGTGTCTAGAAAATGTATCTCGGCAGGGTCCCATTCCAAACTGAAGTTAATAGAATCAAACAATCAAACAATAGAATCAATAGAATCAAACAATAGAATCAAGCCCTATCATTCTTGTTCAGCTTTAGTTCTGATAACTGATGAAATTACCTGTGTTTCTTAGGTAGGTAGATGTCTGATGTGGAAATCAATTAAATTAGACAAATGTTCGGATAGAAAGTCATTAATTGCCACAATTGGATGTCCAGGGGGAAACTCCTGGTAATCCTTTTGTGCTTTTGGTAAAACATTTATAATGGCCGTGGTGGGCTGCTTGTTGGTGAGGTAACCCCACTCCCTGTCAGTCAGATAGCCTGCCTCATGAGCTCTGCTGAGAAAAAAATTAATGTTGGTTTTATACACACAGGTAGGGTCACCTTTGAGTTTGCGGTAAGAGTAAGTGACAAACAATTGTCTATGGATTTCTCCATCATAATAAGATCTATTAATGATTGCCAATCCACCTCCTTTATCACAGCCCTTGAAGATAAGGTTGGGATTTTTAGAGCTGGAATGAAGCATTTCGCTTTGTATCTTGCTGCAGTTGGAAACATATTTTGTATTTTCATTAGCAACAAATAATTTAACAGCATCTCTCTCCACAAGTTGGCAAAACATATCAATAGCCAAGTTATTTACAGGGTGGTCGAATGTGCTCTTTGATCTGAATACTGGATGGTTATTGTCATTAGCATTTCAGACCTCAAGAGGTAATTCAGCTTAATGGAATAAAAAAAACTTGAAAAGTTCTACCTTGGTTTGAAAGGTGTTGGTTCTCTGTGTAGGGACAAAGGAAAGTCCCTTGCTAAACATAGTCTCTTCATCTTCACTGAGAGTATCAACAGATAGGTTGACTAGTAGTGGGTCTGGACCCTGTTCGCGCCGTGCTGGTTGCGTCTGCGTGGTGCCCTTGCCTCTTTTCCTTCTCCTCCTGTGTTTTTTGAGCCCCTGGTCTGGTAGCGATGGTAAAGTTTGGTCAAGTAGAGAGATCAAAAAATAATGATCTGCATCAGATTGAGGGCAATTCTTATGCACTAGATTCAAAGGTTTGGATGTCTTATCTAAAACGGATCTGTTTAGACAGGGAGGAAGTTTTAGGTTTCTGTCTGGGTACCAGTAAGTTCCTTCTGTGTGAGGTCAATGACAAGGACAGTTAGGTCCAGAGAAGCCGTATTAAGGATCTCCCACCATTTAGTGCAATACTACAACAGTGGGTTGTGTCGGACCACTGTAGGCTCTTTCTGTTTTCAGAGTCCTCTCTGTATTATTTTAGTGCGCACATACTAACTAAGAGTGGAACCATGAAGAAATTGCCTTGACTTCTTTTGGGACAGAAACTTGAGTTTGCAGGTGATATCATCAGTAGTCACAGATGGAGTATCGAGGGTCCCATCGCACGGAAAAAGGATTGTAACAATGTCTTCTTTTGTAAAAGTACACTATATATGTGTAACAGTGCCTCTTCAACCTCAGGAGGCTGAATAATTTTGGCTTGACACCTAAAACCCTCACAAAAGTTTACAGATGCACAATTGAGAGCATCCAAGCTGTATCACCTTTTGGTATGGCAACTGCACCTCCCGCAACCGCAAGATTCTCCGGAGGGTGGTGCGGTCTGCCCAATGCATCACCTGGGAAAAACTAACTACCCTCCAGGACACCTACAGCACCCGATGTCATAGGAAGGCCAAAAAGATAATCAAGGACAACAACCACCCGAGCCACTGCCTGTTCACCCCACTATTACCCAGAAGGTGAGGTCACTAAAGGTGTATCAAAGCTGAGACCGAGACACAGAAAAACAGCTTCTATCTCAAGGCCATTAGACTGTTAAATAGCAATCACTAGCACTTTAGAGGCTGCTGCCCTATATACATAGACTTGAAATCACTGGCCAATTTAATAATGGAACACTAGTCACTTTAGTAATGTTTACATATTTTACATTACTCATATCATATGTACGTATTCTATTCTATTCTACTGTATTTTAGTCTATGCCCCTCGGACATTGCTCGTCCAAATATTTAGATATTCTTAATTCCATTCCTTCACTTTAGATTTGTGTCTATTGTTGTGAAATTGTTACATATTACTTGTTAGATACTACTGCACTGTTGGAGCTATAAACAATAATTTCGCTACACCCGTAATAACATCTGCTAAACATGTGTATGTGACCAATACAATTTGATTTGATTTGTGGACACCCCTTCAAAGAGGTGGATTCGGCTATTTCAGCCACACCCTTTGCAAAAATCAAGGATACAGCCATGCAATCTCCATAGACAAAAATTGGCAGTAGAATGGCCTTACTGAGCTCAGTGACTTTCAACGTGGCACCGTCATAGGATGCCACCTTTCCAAGTCAGGTCGTTAAATTTATGCCATGCTAAAGCTGCCCCGGTCAACTGTAAGTGCTGTTAGTGTGGAAATGTCTAGGAGCAACAACGTCTCAGGCGCAAAGTGGTAGGCCACACAAGCTCACAGAACGGAACCGCCGAGTGCTGAAAATTGTCTGTCCTCGGTTGCAACACTCACTACTGTCATGACGTTGGCCTCTTTTCTTATAGCAAGCCCCATCCCCCTCTCCCTGCCTCCCCCTTGCCTCCTTCAACTAGGTTGCTGTGGTCAGAGAGGTCGGAATTTCTGAGGATCTCCTTATGGACACAGTATAGAGAGAGTAGATTTTCATGGAGAACAAAGGAAATCCTTCCACCTCACAGAACTTGAGGTACGAACAAATTTCATGTTCCGAAGAAAGTATAAAAGATCGGTGAAGAATCCAGCTACGAATTGGTCCGTTTGTCACAACTTGGGGAAGCTCATGGGAGACGGTGTGGCCACATTACCATAACGCTGTTTATATAATAGCCTCAGGTATGAGGTTGAATGAGTGAGGATGATACTGTTTGTATAATTGTGTAATATGATTGTGGACTGTTTAATGAAGAAAAATACAATTCCCTTTTGATTTGAACTAAATCAGAGGACCGCCCCTGAGCCCAGTTAGGGTCAGGCCTCCTGGGACAGCCCTTTTTCAGCCCTTCCGAATAAAACCCTAACTCGGGTTTTCAATCAGCAGACCGAGCTTACCTCAATTACGAGATGGCTAAAGGTTGCAGACCATATTTTTCTCCGTTAGGGGAAACAAAGGTTGTAGACAATTGCTGAATCTTTTAACCATACCACGTGGTTAAACTCTTAGACTATCGATACCGACAGAATAGAATAAGAAATGAATGAATGTCACTCTGAACCATCACTATAACCACGACAGAGAGAGAGAGGGAGAGAGACGGACAATTCTACAAAATAAATGAACTTTTCACCAGCGATCAAGATGACACACTGAGCGTAAATATATATATATATATTGATTGCAGTTGTTCCCGAATGAGTGAGCGTTCATGTGCAAAGGATTAACATTTCAATTGTTATAATTATCACTCTGTAGTGACTTCTTAGTCGACCCCCACTTCTCCTTTTGTCTAACAAGCAGCCATGCCGGTTTAGCCCACTAAGGCACATTCTCATTTCATGTAACCACATTTACCATATTTAATGTTTGTTTATGCATTTCTGTGAATTACTTAGTTAGTAATAAATAAATGATTTAAGACAATTGATGTATGGATGACTCATAGTGAAGACTGAGTTCGAGCAGATTTACCTAACGTGAGGTAAAGTAAATAATTAATTAATCAGAAGAAAAGTTATTTTAGGAAATTATTACTTTGTAATCTGAATATTTTTCCTTGGTGCCCCGACTTCCTAGTAATTACGGTTACATGATTAATCGGTCTAATCGCGTAATAACTCATTGCAGAGAATCTTTGATAAAAACTATCAGTCTTCAGTTAATGATAGCAAAGACACGACACTTCCGAGTTCCAAAGGTACAGGGGGGCAGGCAGGCTCGAGGTCTGAGGAGACCTCTAAACAATTCAGATCAAGTCTGAGAAATGTAAGTTTGTAATGTTGTCTACCCGGCCAAAAACGGAGTCTGCAAGAGCAGGCCACTGCAAGCCCGTGCCCTCTCCTGATTTACCCCCGCCACTGGATGATGCGGCAAATGTCGGCCCCACGGGGACACTGACTGTGTAGCTGCTATAATCCATGATGAGCACCCTCTATACCAATCTCAGGTCAGAAATATCAATGGTCAAAGACAAGCTTAAAAATCTATTGAGAACATACAGAATAAGCTTGACGCACACGGAAAGGCCTTATCGGAGCTCGAGCGCGGTGCTACAGACCACAGCACTCGCATTAGCGAGTTAGAGGCTAACGTTGGCTCATTAACAACTAGGGTCGCATACCTCGACAATAGATGGAAAGTAGAATGCGGAGGAACAACATTCGTCTTCTGGGAATACCGGAGGGAGTGGAGGGCCCAAGACCGACAGAGTTCATGGCCCAGCTGCTTCAGGAGCTGCTCGGCCTGGCTGAGAAGCCGCTGCTAGACAGGGTCCACCACACCCTGCATAGCCGACCCCGGGATGGAGAACCCCCGTGACCATTTGTCATCGGGGTGCATTTCTTTCATATCCGCATCTCCTCTCCTCTACAAGGGTAAAAGAGTCTTGATATTTGCGGACTACACCACGGCTGTGGCTAAGAAGCGGGTTAGCTTCGGAGCTGTGAAGCACCAGCTATGTGCCTGCCCGGGCGGGAAGTTCAGCCTCATCTACCCTACCCTTCTGAGACTGATTTTACCGGACGGCTCCACGCACAGATTCGAGGACCCGGCTCTAGCAGCCGATTTCATCAACAAGAACGTGAAAGCGGCTGTTGTACCGCATGTTGTGTAACAAATGGTTGGTTAGCTGGTCTTGTTAGCAGGCTAGTTAGCAGGCCAGCTGGCAGACTGGTTATGATAGCGTAACCAACTTTTCTGGGTTCATTGACACTTGAATGTCGTTATTTTTTCTTTTCATTACCAACCCATGTTGGTGAGTATACAGTTGCCTCCCCACTATAATGTGATACAATGCAGATATGCATATATTTATATATATATATATATATATATATATATATATATATATTCTTTATTCCACTCACTTTATTGCTTGTTATTTGTATCATTACTATTTTACTTTGTTCTAAGCCGCCTCAAATGCCAATATCTGGCTGTTTTCATGGTTCAGTTGCAGTTTTTCCACTTTTATTGCTCTTAAATCACTCTTAACCGAGGTTAGTTTTCCTTAGACTCTATGCATGGCTGGTTTACTCTTGTTAATTGGTCACAAATCTCAGGTAGCACGGTGTAAGAGTTATCATGCTTTACTCAAAACTTTTTTTTGCATTTAGGGTTTTGCTAGCATCTCAGTTGGGGAGATGCTTTGGCAAGGGAGGTTGTGAGGGAAGTGGTTTTTCCCTCTTTATTTGTATATAGTTTTTATATGTTTTTTGCGCTTTGTTGCTTGTCTTTGTTTTTTAAATTTGCTCTATTAGGGTCAACTAGACTTGCAGCTGTAATTGCTGCAAAAGGTGTCTCTACAAAGTATTGACTTTCGGGGTGAATAGTTATGCAGTCTCTAGTTTTAATTTTTTTGTCTTGTTTCTTGTTTGTTTCACAATAAAAACATTTGCATCTTCAAAGTGGTAGGCATGTTGTGTAAATCAAATGATACAACCCCTCAAAAAAATCTATTTTAATTCCAGGTTGTAAAGGCAACAAAATAGGAAAAATGCCCAGGGGTGAATACTTTTGCAAGCCACTGTAGTTCCATCAAGTGTGTTTACGTAAGACTCATTATCTCCTACTGGCAAGAGGAAGTGTTACATAATACCACTGGTGCATTAAATCTTTTGGCCCATAGACTGCCTAAGACTTACATGCTGACCACACCGCTCACGTTGTGTGTGCGAGCATTGCAATATAAATGAACACATACAGGTTATTCAATCATTGCACCCACACTGCTTGCACGCGTCAACGAGTGTGTGCGTAACCAGGAACTTGGTTCTATTTGTGACGCTTGACACGCTGCAAGTTCTGCCTCTCCCATCTCCTCATTGGTTTTTATGTACAAATCTCTCCAGGATCTTTGATGGTATACTGAGGATAGATGCAGGCCTATAATTCCCAGGGTCAGACTTTATCCCCTTATACAGAGGTATAACTTTAGCTTGTTTCGTCCCACGTGGGTGATTGAAAGATGAACTGAGGTCCACATTCCAGTCCAGTTGGTGGTGGTAATACACCTTAAAGTTGATTGCCAACCACCATATAAAGTCCAAAGAAGGAAAATAAGCCTGAAGGAGGAGAGATTGAGTTTATTATTTGAGTTTGTTTTATTTTTACAGGGACAGTGCACATTAATCAACGTTTCAGTAAAAGTGCCGGTTTTAGCCAGCCGGCTAATTTTCAACCGCAGTCCCTGGGCAGGTGGACCTCAGTTCATCTTTCAAATAAACCCTTTTATCTGTGGATTAATTGTCAGAGTAGAGAAACTTCAGGTCAAATAACAACCCAATGATTATATCCCAGGATAAATTCGCTAGCAACAGCAAGCTACAGTGCCTTGCGAAAGTATTCGGCCCCCTTGAACTTTGCGACCTTTTGCCACATTTCAGGCTTCAAACATAAAGATATAAAACTGTATTTTTTTGTGAAGAATCAACATCAAGTGGGACACAATCATGAAGTGGAACGACATTTATTGGATATTTCAAACTTTTTTAACAAATCAAAAACTGAAAAATTGGGCGTGCAAAATTATTCAGCCCCTTTACTTTCAGTGCAGCAAACTCTCTCCAGAAGTTCAGTGAGGATCTCTGAATGATCCAATGTTGACCTAAATGACTAATGATGATAAATACAATCCACCTTTGTGTAATCAAGTCTCCGTATAAATGCACCTGCACTGTGATATTCTCAGAGGTCCGTTAAAAGCGCAGAGAGCATCATGAAGAACAAGGAACACACCAAGCAGGTCCGAGATACTGTTGTGAAGAAGTTTAAAGCCGGATTTGGATACAAAAAGATTTCCCAAGCTTTAAACATCCCAAGGAGCACTGTGCAAGCGATAATATTGAAATGGAAGGAGTATCAGACCAGATCAGACCCCATGATCACTCTGGATGAACTGCAGAGATCTACAGCTGAGGTGGGAGACTCTGTCCTTAGGACAACAATCAGTTGTATATTGCACAAATCTGGCCTTTATGGAAGAGTGGCAAGAAGAAAGCCATTTCTTAAAGATATCCATAAAAAGTGTCGTTTAAAGTTTGCCACAAGCCACCTGGGAGACACACCAAACATGTGGAAGAAGGTGCTCTGGTCAGATGAAACCAAAATTGAACTTTTTGGCAACAATGCAAAACGTTATGTTTGGCGTAAAAGCAACACAGCTGAACACACCATCCCCACTGTCAAACATGGTGGTGGCAGCATCATGGTTTGGGCCTGCTTTTCTTCATCAGGGACAGGGAAGATGGTTAAAATTGATGGGAAGATGGATGGAGCCAAATACAGGACCATTCTGGAAGAAAACCTGATGGAGTCTGCAAAAGACCTGAGACTGGGACGGAGATTTGTCTTCCAACAAGACAATGATCCAAAACATAAAGCAAAATCTACAATGGAATGGTTCAAAAATAAACATATCCAGGTGTTAGAATGGCCAAGTCAAAGTCCAGACCTGAATCCAATCGAGAATCTGTGGAAAGAACTGAAAACTGCTGTTCACAAATGCTCTCCATCCAACCTCACTGAGCTCGAGCTGTTTTGCAAGGAGGAATGGGAAAAAATGTCTCTCGATGTGCAAAACTGATAGAGACATACCCCAAGCGACTTACAGCTGTAATCGCAGCAAAAGGTGGCGCTACAAAGTATTAACTTAAGGGGGCTGAATAATTTTGCACGCCCAATTTTTCAGTTTTTGATTTGTTAAAAAAGTTTGAAATATCCAATAAATGTCGTTCCACTTCATGATTGTGTCCCACTTGTTGTTGATTCTTCACAAAAAAATACAGTTTTATATCTTTATGTTTGAAGCCTGAAATGTGGCAAAAGGTCGCAAAGTTCAAGGGGGCCGAATACTTTCACAAGGCACTGTATTTAGCTAAATTGCAATACTTTTTTAATGCTTTTTGACCTGTCCCCAAATTAATGTAGTTGGTTCAGAGTTCGTTTTGATATTTCAACCTGCGTGTTCTGATCAGGTGTGAGTGGACAAAATCATCAGGCGCACGATGGCGCGAGCGGTCTAGTCAGCATGTTAGTATCAATGGGTGAAGTCGTCATAGCCTGGTTTAGAGGCTTACCTTCAATACACTATGGTCTTTTTGGTCAAGAAATTGTAAGGAGCAACAATGACAAAATACCATGTGAACCCTGAAAGGCACAGCTTGAAGAATCTACTGTAAGGCCAAGGATATGTTTGTCAGCAATTTTATTGATTCAATTTACACTACCAAAGGTATGTGGACACCTGCTCTTCGAACATCTCATTCCTAAATCATGGAGATTAATATGGAGTTGGTCGTCTAGAATGGCATTGTATGCTATAGCATTAAGATTTCCCTTCACTGGAACTAAGAGGCCTAGCCCGAACCATGAAACAGCCCCAGACCATTATTACTCCTTCACCAAACATTACAGTTGACACTATGCATTAGGGCAGGTAGCGTATTTGTCCGTCAGACTGCCAGATGGTGAAGCATGATCCATCACTCTAGAGAATCTCATTTCCACTGCTCCAGAGTCCAATAGCAGCAAGCTTTACACCACTCCAGCCGATGCTTGCATTGATGCTGCTCAGCCATGGAAACCCATGGAAACCCATTTAATGAAGCTCCCGATGAGCAGTTCTTGTGCTTATGTTTCTTCCAGATGCAGTTTGGAACTCTTTAGTGAGTTTTGCAACTCAGTAGTAGGTGTTGCATCCATGGACAGACAATTTTTTACACGCTTCAGCACTTGGTGGCCCCATTCTGTGAGCTTGTGTGGCCTACCACTTCGTGGCTGAGCTGTTGTTGCTCCTAGACCTTTCCACTTCACAATAACAGCACTTACAGTTGACCAGGGAAACTCTAGCGGGGCAGAAATTTGACTGACTTGTTAAGGTGACATCCTATGACGATGCCACGTTGAAAGTCACTGAGCTCTTCAGTAAGGCCATTCTCCTGCCAATGTTTGTCTATCAAGATTGCATGGCTGTGTGCACGATTTTATACATCTGTTAGCAACGGGTGTGGCTGAAATATCCATATCCACTCATTTGAAGGGGTGTCCACAAACTTTTGTATATATAGCGTATACAAAATGAAACCCAACTATGTCACATTAACCATTGATACTGCTGACAGGAATTTCATATAATTGTGAGGACTTGTTTGCACACATTTACGTTCATTTATTTGCAATAATGAATTTGTTCACTGTGACTACCATACTCCAATGCTGAGTGAACAATACAAAGACACAGACATTTGTACACAATGTATAAAAAAAAAATGTTATGAATGATAAACTAACAAACACCCATTAATTAATCACACACTGTTACATGCATTAACAAATTACTTAAACCACGGGAATGTAATTGCTCTCAGATAACATTGTGTTTTTAATTAAAGCCCCCATGCAGTCTTTTGAATTTTATATCATCAATGTATGTCTAATAAATCACTGTGTGTTTATTGAAAATAACTCCAAATATACAGTACCAGTCAAACGTTTGGAAATACCTACATACACTATTCAAGGGTTTCTCTTTATTTTTACTATTTTCTACATTGTAGAATAATAGCAAAAACATCAAACTATGAAATAACACATATGGAATCATGTAGTAACCAAAAAAAAATAATTAAACAAATAAAAATATATTTGAAATTCCTAAAAAAGTAGCCAGACTTTACCTTAATGACATCTTTGCACACTCTTGGCATTCTCTGAACCAGCTTCACATGGAATGCTTTTACAAACCTCTTGAAGGAGTTCCCACATATGCTGAGCACTTGTTGGCTGCTTTTCCTTCACTCTGCAGTCCAACTCATCCCAAACCATCTCAATTGGGTTGAGGTCAGGTGATTGTGCAGGCCAGGTCATCTGATGCAGCACTCCATCACTCTCCTTCTTGGTCAAATAGCCCTTACACAGCCTGGAGGTGTGTTGGGTCATTGTCCTGTTCAAAAACAAACAATAGTCCCACTAAGTGCAAATCAGAAGGGATGGCATATGGCTGCAGAATGCTGTGGTAGCCATGCTGGTTATGTGTGCCTTGAGTTCTAAAAAAAATCGCTGACAGTGTCACCAACAAAGCACCCCCACACAATCACGCCTCTTCCATGCTTCACCGTGGGAACCACACATGCAGAGATCATCCATTCACCTACTCTGCGTCTCATAAAGACACGGAGGTTGGAACCAAAAATCTAAAATTTGGACTCATCAGACCAAAGAACAGATTTCCACCAGTCTAATGTCCATTGCTTGTGTTTCTTGGCCCAAGCAAGTCTCGTCTTCTTGTTCAGTAGTGGTTTCTTTGCAGCAATTCGACCATGAAGGTCTTATTCACGCAGTCTCCTCTTAACAGTTGATGTTGAGATCTGTCTGTTACTTGAACTCTGTGATGCATTTATTTGGTCTGCGATCTGAGGTGCAATTAACTCTAATGAACTTATCCTCTGCAGCAGAGGTGACTCTGGGTCTTCCTTTCCTCTGGCGTCCCCATGAGAGCCAGTTTCATCATAACCCTTGATGGTTTTTGCGACTGCACTTGAGGAACCTTTCAAAGTTCTTAATTTTTCACATTGACTTAAAGTAATGACGGACTGGCGTTTCTCTTTGCTTATTTTAGCTGTTCTTGCCGTAATATGGACTTGGCCTTTTACGAAATAGGGCTATCTTCTGTATTCCACCCCTACCTTGTCACAACACAACTGATTGGCACAAACGCATTAAGGAAAGTAATTCCACAAATTAACAAGGCACATCTGTTAATTGAAATGCATTGCATGTGACTACATCATGAAGCTGGTTGAGAGAATGCCTTTGACAGCTTTGCACTCTTGGCAAAGGGTGGCTACTTTGAAGAATCTCAAATATATTTTGATTTGTTTAACACTTTTTTTGGTTACTACATGATTCCATGTGTTATTTAATAGTTTTGATGTCTTCACTATTATTCTACAATGTAGAAAATAGTAAACAAAGAAAAACCCTGGAATAACTAGGTGTGTCCAAGCTTTTGACTGGTACTGTATGTTCTATCATGTATTTCCCTGAGCCTCCTTTTGCCATTGAAATGCTCAGACTGATCGTGTGGGTGTGTAGATAAAAAAAAAAAAAAGGTTTATCAGTTCTTACACAAAAAGGACATTATAATCATTTCAGAGTGTACTTTCGACATTAGTGTAGAATACTAAAAATACAAAAAAAACCTGGAAAAATCACATTAACTACACTGCCCATTTTTAAAGGCTCAATAAGGCACTAAATCATCCTCTATGCTGACATTATGCATACCTGCCATTGACTTGACAATTGTGCAGTGCAGCAGGGTGATTGGCACTGGGACGTTGGGATTCATTGAGATATTACATTTACTGGATTTAGTTTGGCTAATCTCTAAAGAAAACTACCACTGGCAAAAAATCATTCCGCTGCTCATAATAACTCATTTGTCTGTGAGAAACAAATATTAAATGTATAAAATTCAGACTGATACATTATTGGAATGTCATTTGGAGACATCTCTCCATTCTTTTCTGAATATAATACCTAATATAATACCAACTCTCTAGAACCTTAATTTTTTTGAAAAAGAGGCAAACATCCAACACTTGGCTTTGCTTTGTCACGATGATATCCATCCATTCTTGTTGGTTCTAGAATGGAAGAGATGAGCTTAGCCCTCATGACCTTGACAAGGTAACAGACCTGGCCATCTATGGACAACATAGACGTATTTCTATGAGGAAAGCTGTCCATCAGGAGACGTCTGTAGAACCTTAAGTACAACTTATCTTTGTACTGTTGACCTAGATGTGTACATGGGCCACTGTAGACAAATAGTTGACAGGTCATCAGCTGGTTGTTTGTGGTGTGAGCCACACAGATATCCTGACTGGCAGTGGAATGAGGGGACAGTCAAAGACTTAGGGGAGACAGGACAAATTCCTGTTGATCTTCCTTGTCCTAGTCATCCCGTGTCCCTCTCTCTTCCAATCACTACTGAGGATCTACAGATGGGCATGGTGGTGGGCGGGTAGGAGGTGGTGGCAGGGAGCCTCGTCCTGGTGGAGGGGGTAGAGCGCCGGTTGGGGATGCAGGTGGTGGAGGGGAGGGGGGGCACATAGGAGGAGGGGATATATACAGAGTGGTTGGAGGAAGGGCTCGAGTTGGAGGAGGAGTGTAAGGTGGAGGTGTAATGGTAAAAAAAGGAGGGGGTGTTGAGGGCAGTGTGGAGGTGGAGGATGGTGAAGGGGATGCTGGGGGGCTGTTGGGGGGAGGGGGGAGCATGCCTTGGGGAGGCGGTGGACTAGATCCTCTTGGAGGTGTGTAGATGGGGGCTGAGTGATGGTTGTAGTGGGGGTAGCGAGGAGAAGGATTGAATTTGACCCGGGTGAAGTTCATGCATCGGCCCTGAAACGTAAGACAGAGACAAGGTGAGAAAAACGCAATGTACTACTTCTGAATCCACTGGTCTGTTGTAGCGGTGGTGTGCTTCATAGTAAAAGGCATTAAAAAGGTATGCATTATCCAGTCTCCATACATATCTAAAGCCCTGTTTATATCTGCCGCTAACATGAGTCCTTCATCTTGCCCATTTATACTTATAAGATCTGATCAAAATCAGTTCCCAATGTGTCTTTTAACTACACCTGACAAAAATTGTGGGCACATCAGAATGAGGACAAGATCAGGGCAAATGACGCATGTTAGAACCAGGTATAAAAGTGGCTTGAGAGACAGAGCTCAGGATTAAAATTAGGAAAGTCAGTCACATTGATGTTCCACAGACACCAGTGACAAGACACATCACAGGAGGTTGGTAAAACCTTAAATTGGGAAGGACGGGCTCGTGGTAATGGCTGGAGCGGAATCAGTAGAATGGTATCAAATACGTCAAGCACGTTTGCTGCCATTCCATTCGCGCCGTTCCAGCCATTATTATGAGCTGTCCTCCCCTCAGCAGCCTCCACTGACACACTTTTATTTTATTGCTTTGTCAGGTGAGCTGGTCAGTTGAATTTGCTGTTAAATAAAATAAATCTGGAGGCATAACAACGTGGAATGGACTGATTGCTACACTAGATGTTCCTACATTATGGCAACCAACCATGTACATTGTCCGTCGTCTACACTTCTGTTTCATATCGCTGGGTTGGGGAGACAAACACACATTCTCTGATTCCCCTCATGATTCATGTCTGCATAGTGTCAGCGCTAAATCCAAAGAAATATCCTTGCTGCAAAAAAAAATTCTAAAAAGAAGATATTTGTGATGCTATCCCATGCTAAACAATGTCAAAGTCCTAATCCTTAAAAGGACAAAGATCAGAGAGTACCTATGATTTAATATTCATGCATTTATATTCTAAACAATAGCCAGTGGTTTGGAACATTAGGAAACGGCAACATAAAAGTGTCTTAATAGGGTGTTGCGTCACCACAAGCCAGAACAGCTTCAATGCACCTTGGGATAGATTCTACACGTTTCTGGAACGCTATTAGGATGTCTACTGCTGACTACCAGAATTATGGTATCTTATAAGGATTGTATGTAATTATCACAAGACATCTAGTGTTTAGTTTATTAATTCAAACATTTTAAAAAACAGGCACATACAAAACTTAAAGCCATAAATGCACATAAGTAAAATCATTGAGGATAAAGTCTGGGACTTATTTCCATTGTGGTCTTCTTGAGACAAGATGGCTAGGCAAGATCCAACATTGTTGAACACAGTATGACAGCGAGATGATTATAAAACAAAAACAAAGCAGAAGAACATATCTTATCATTACAATTACATCGTATGGTACATTCTAAATGGGCAGAAGGCATCAAACAGTTTTTTTACTTTATTTTTAAAGCTGCCCACACTGGACAGTTTTTATGGGCAGAGGCAATTCCTCTCCGAGGCTCTAGTATACAAGAAAATACCTTTCCCAGCATTACTCCTGAACCTGTATAAGCACACATTTGCAACACCTGAAGTGAGTGAGTGTGCATCCCTAATATGGAGGAAGTAATCAGTTAGACATCTGGGCGCAGAACCATAAATACTCCTGTAAACCAAACCTAGTCCATGGACTCACTTTCAGTACTACCCTGATCAGCTTGTTCTGGGCAATCTGAAGCTTCCCCTTCAGAAGCTTAGATAAGCCCCCAAACCAGGAAGTACTAGCGTAGTCAAAATGGCATTGAATGAGGGCAGTGGCTAACATTCATGGAGTCCTTGTCAAACCACTTGGACTTTTTAGCCAAAAACGCAGTCCTGGCCGCCTTAACCTTCCCTAGCACTTTAGTGGCCATGCTCACAGGTAGCTAACAGAGATTTTAGTAGTCAGCACCTCACCCCCTAACTCCACTCTGATTTCAGAGGACCTGCACAATTTAGGTCTGGACCCAAAAATAACTGCGTCAGTTTTACTTAAGTGCAGTGTATCATCTCTAAACCATTTGCTAATGTTAGTAAGCTCTGTGCTAAGTATGCTCTCCAACATATTTGTACTTTTATGAGACAACATAAATGTATAGTCATCCGCATAAAGGAAAAGACGGCAAGAACAAGCATCGTTCATATCGTTTATAACAGTAGAGGCCCAAGCACGCTTCCTTGCGGAATGCCAAAACTCATTGGTTTTGTCAGAGACAGTGAACCACTAACCTCTTCCACTTGCTCCCTACCTGACAAATAGGACTTTACCTAGCCTATAGGGATGCTGCTTAACCCTAGTGCCTCTAGTTTGGAGATTAGGAGACAGTGGTTAACTGTATCAAAGGCCTTCTGTTGGTCAAGCAGTACCATTCCACACAGATTTCCCTCATCAATCTCTTTCCTGATGAAGTCAGTCAAGTAAAGTAGATGTGAATATGAATACAGTGCCTTGCGAAAGTATTCGGCCCCCTTGAACTTTGCGACCTTTTGCCACATTTCAGGCTTCAAACATAAAGATATAAAACTGTATTTTTTTGTGAAGAATCAACAACAAGTGGGACACAATCATGAAGTGGAACGACATTTATTGTATATTTCAAACTTTTTTAACAAATCAAAAACTGAAAAATTGGGCGTGCAAAATTATTCAGCCCCTCTACTTTCAGTGCAGCAAACTCTCTCCAGAAGTTCAGTGAGGATCTCTGAATGATCCAATGTTGACCTAAATGACTAATGATGATAAATACAATCCACCTGTGTGTAATCAAGTCTCCGTATAAATGCACCTGCACTGTGATAAGTCTCAGAGGTCCGTTAAAAGCGCAGAGAGCATCATGAAGAACAAGGAACACACCAGGCAGGTCCGAGATACTGTTGTGAAGAAGTTTAAAGCCGGATTTGGATACAAAAAGATTTCCCAAGCTTTAAACATCCCAAGGAGCACTGTGCAAGCGATAATATTGAAATGGAAGGAGTATCAGACCACTGCAAATCTACCAAGACCTGGCCGTCCCTCTAAACTTTCAGCTCATACAAGGAGAAGACTGATCAGAGATGCAGCCAAGAGGCCCATGATCACTCTGGATGAACTGCAGAGATCTACAGCTGAGGTGGGAGACTCTGTCCATAGGACAACAATCAGTCGTATATTGCACAAATCTGGCCTTTATGGAAGAGTGGCAAGAAGAAAGACATTTCTTAAAGATATCCATAAAAAGTGTCGTTTAAAGTTTGCCACAAGCCACCTGGGAGACACACCAAACTGTGGAAGAAGGTGCTCCGGTCAGA
Source organism: Oncorhynchus mykiss (assembly GCF_057628025.1). Taxonomy (NCBI): domain Eukaryota; kingdom Metazoa; phylum Chordata; class Actinopteri; order Salmoniformes; family Salmonidae; genus Oncorhynchus; species Oncorhynchus mykiss. The sequence goes on along the minus strand of NC_143032.1, from coordinate 58,428,180 downwards.
TGAAACCAAAATGTAACTTTCTGGCAACAATGCAAAACGTTATGTTTGGCGTAAAAGCAACACAGCTGAACACCATCCCCACTGTCAAACATGGTGGTGGCAGCATCATGGTTTGGGCCTGCTTTTCTTCAGCAGGGACAGGGAAGATGGTTAAAATTGATGGGAAGATGGATGGAGCCAAATACAGGACCATTCTGGAAGAAAACCTGATGGAGTCTGCAAAAGACCTGAGACTGGGATGGAGATTTGTCTTCCAACAAGACAATGATCCAAAACATAAAGCAAAATCTACAATGGAATGGTTCAAAAATAAACATATCCAGGTGTTAGAATGGCCAAGTCAAAGTCCAGACCTGAATCCAATCGAGAATCTGTGGAAAGAACTGAAAACTGCTGTTCACAAATGCTCTCCATCCAACCTCACTGAGCTCGAGCTGTTTTGCAAGGAGGAATGGGAAAAAATGTCAGTCTCTCGATGTGCAAAACTGATAGAGACATACCCCAAGCGACTTACAGCTGTAATCGCAGCAAAAGGTGGTGCTACAAAGTATTAACTTAAGGGGGCTGAATAATTTTGCACGCCCAATTTTTCAGTTTTTGATTTGTTAAAAAAGTTTGAAATATCCAATAAATGTCGTTCCACTTCATGATTGTGTCCCACTTGTTGTTGATTCTTCACAAAAAAATACAGTTTTATATCTTTATGTTTGAAGCCTGAAATGTGGCAAAAGGTCGCAAAGTTCAAGGGGGCCGAATACTTTCGCAAGGCACTGTATGTTTCTCTGAACCCTGACTGAAAATCATACATTAGACTTGGTTGACATATTCATAAATTTGCTTATGTACAAATCTCTCCAGGATCTTTGATGGTATACCGAGGATAGATACAGGCCTATAATTCCCAGGGTCAGACCTTATACAGAGGTATAGCTTTAGCTTGTTTCGTCCCTGGGAAAGATGCCTTGTTCAACAGAAAGATTAACAATATAGGTAATAATCTCAGCAGAATCTCTAAGAAACCTCACAGGAATATTATCCAGGCCTGTGGTTTTTGAGCATTTAAGCTTCGCTAGTGTACTGGCTATTTTAGCTGTTGCTACCTTTACAAAAGAGAACGTTTGGCTCTGCATAATACTTATTGACTTGATTGTTTCCATACAAACCAGAACTGGTGGGCAGCTTGCTTACCAGCTTACTGGCAACAGAAGTTAAAATAAATCAAATAAAATGTTCCCCCTGATGTTCAGTTCAATACTGTTTAGTTTGTTTTTGGTAGAACTACTACACCATAGTTCCTTAAAATGATTTCCAAAGCTTTTTAGGGTAATTTTTGCTCTCAATGATTTTAAAAATCAGCAAAGTAACCCCACTTAGCTTCATCCATCCTTCTCTGTGCTTCATTTGTGACGTTTATATAGGAGAAAAATCAGGCTGCTCTTGAGTCTAGAATGTCATGATTAAACCAAGGGCTAGATCTCTGCTTTACCCTGACCCGTCTTAGGGGAGCCATCACATTCACCACATCAAGGAATCTACATTTCTCTTCCCAGGCACTGTCTACCCCTACACTATCCCGCATAGGTGACCAGTCAAGTTTACCCACTTGCTCCCTAAACATTTCAACACTGTTGTCTAACAGTTTAGTGACACCTAAATATATCTTTAAAAACTCTCCTTGTGCAAAATGTAATAAAAATATATATTACTATTACTCTGAAAAATGTTGGATTTATCAGACATCAATATTAAGTCAATCATACTTTGTACTGTTTCACATACCCTGGTGGGATCTTTTATCTTTTGGGTCAGAGCAAATGATATACAGAAGTGCATAAATATAGTCATCCACGTCGGGCTATCCATTTTGCAGACATCAGTATTGAAATCACCTAACAAAATGATTTCCTTCACCAGGGAATCACTACAGTTTGACAATTTAGAGACCTTAATAGAATGCATTCTGATTGGCAGGCCGTAACACACCCAACAAAAATCGTCTTGTTATTGGGAAACCAGACATCCAGCCAGACAATGTCCACATCATCGATTAAATCCAAACTGACTTTATAAGCAATATTCGAGCTTACAAAGGCAAATAAACCCCCACCGTTCTGATTCCGATCCTTCCTGACAGAGTAATTGCCCATCTCAATTTCTGAGTCACGAACAGATGAATCCCACCGTCTCTGTAAAACATAAGTCACCCACCTCTGATTTGCGAACCAATAGGCATATCTCATCAATCTTCGGTAGTAGGCTTCTGACGTTTAAATGTAAACCTCGCTGAATTCCCGATCCACTTGTAACCGACTCCCGCTGCACTGCCTCTGCTGCTATGGAGCACCCCTCCCCAGGTGCACGCATTGCCAGCTCACCTACCGCTGCTCTGTCGTCCTCACCACCACGTCCCCCGCCTCTGATGGCCTGTGCGCTGCTGTGGAGCCCCCCTCCTCTGGTGCGCTCTCCATCCTAGGTGAGTCCTCTGGTCCCACTCCACCTTCGATGCTCACACACCCCGCGGTACAGCACACCGACAGCGAAGGTAAGTTTCATTGACCCCATGCCCAAAACTAGGACAGCTGCATTTTAGATTAATCAACTGCACGCATTCCAAACATACCAAAGCTTTGCAGTTAGTCTTAACCCAACGTTTGCAGGAGGTGCATAGGCCATTTGATGGTGTTTGTGATAAACTGAGGTGGAGGGCATTGATGGATATCACTCAATAGGAGAAGGCATGGAGTTATTACAAGATCTCCACAATTAATTTGTGATTTCTTACTGGCCTTGGATGATCGTTTTGGTTTGCGCCATGGTCTAATGAAAGTTTGGTATATAACATTCCTTCCAAATCCGAAGTGTTGGATGCAATCAAAAGTGTTGGCAGGACTGAGAAGTTGCTGAGAATGTACCATTCTTTCATCTAGATGCAGATGCAATTATTTCCAGTGATGTTTTAAACAAACAAATGAAAAGTGCTGCCACCATGCTAAATTTTTTAAAATAATAGGTAAGACAAAGACGTAAAACATTATCCTAAATATAAACCAGCAACTTAGTGAATACCATTGGTGTTTGATATGAGGGTTTAAGCATGAAATATACTTTAAAAATGCACATGCACCATGTCAATATGCGTCACACTGGTGGCATACTATATATGGATACATTTTATTTTATTTTTTAAGATGGGTAATTAACAAGAAATCAATGGCAAAATTACTGAAGATTCTGGTAAGTTTGATAAATGACCAGTAGCTTTGCAACCCTAATGTCACCACATCAATGTTTTCCTTGTCTCTAATTGGGCTCAGCTCTCTCCCGACTAGCCCTGTCAGGGCACTGGAAAATTGGATAAAGGGCATCGGACTGAGTAGGTCATGTCCCGAGGCAGTATTGCTTGTGTCCTGACCAGATTCTGTCCCTCGCAGATGCATTGATTTGAGGGGAACTAAAAACAAATGCCTTGACTTGAGATCTTAATTGCAACCAGAGCAGCCTTGTTCACTGAGAGTCAACAAAAAAACTAGAGCTCTCCGCCTAGCTTCCTGTGTACTAATTAACAGCTTTCTGAAGGTAGAACTCCTACTGTTAATTATGAAAGGCTTAGTGGTGATTAAAGCCAGCAGTCATCTATAGTGTGATAGGCAATAGAGTGTCATTTTTATTTTGTAGCTTTTTTCTCTTGTGTGCTATCCTTTGCTGAAGGCAATGTCATGAGTCATGACAACATTCCACATTTTCTGATGTCTCTGTGTCATTTCCACTGTCTCTCGTCAACATCTTACGGTGGAGAGTGCAGGCCAATGGAGCTGCAGTAATCAGTTCTACCTAAGAAGACTACATTGGTCATTGTTTGCAGTCAGGGTCCAAAATCTTTCATGTGCCCCCTGCATGCCCCAGTGCTTACCCTCGCCCTGCTGGGTACCTTACACTCTTAGAAAAAAGGGTTCCAAAAGGGTTCTGCGGCTGTCCCCATAGGAGAACTCTTTTTGGTTCCATGTAGAAACCTCTGTGGAAAGGGAACCCAAAAGGGTTCTACATGGAACAAAAAAGGGGTTATTTTTGGTTCTAGATAGCACCTTTTTTTCTAAGCGTGTACTGTAATATCCTCACACTCATGAACAAGTCACACAAAAACCCACATGGCGTTATATACACAGAAGAAAACTAATGAATCAGCCACATTGCACAATATTGCCAAAATCTTTGGAAAATGCAAATATCTTTGCAGAAATCATTGTTTGTGCCCATCTCTCAGATGACATGATTGAAGAACTTTGCTGACAATGCACTTCAGTTCCATCCACCCTGAATAGCTAAACATTAATTCAGGTTTAAGTGAAGGAGGAAGTAGAGTCTACAGAATCAATATTCCTCTCTGTTCTCCCTCCCAGCCCCCAGCCCAGTCACACCGGACCACAGCTCTTATCACAAGCCTGTAACTCTCCAAGGACAGGCTCTGAACAGTAGAGGTCAGCCAGTCTGGGAGGAGGAGTTGTCAAGAGGGGTTATATTTAATTTACCTTCTGTTAAAAACATCTGAGGTCGATGTCCGTGGCCGCGCTAAAAATTGTTGACATCAACACCTTTTATTAAATAAAACCCTGTGTGTTTACACTGGAGACTTCCTGTTTTTGCATGGGCTGCATCGCATCAAGGCCCAGGATTCCGGTCTGGAAGCACGCTTTCGAATTACCAGAGGATAGTTAACTAACCTACGGCCCAGCAAGACAATTCCCATAGACGGCCCCATAGAGAAGCCAAATTAGAAAATTCCTAAGAGACTTTGTTCATCACATGCATTGAATTATTCAAATGATTGTCGCTGATGCCGCCCTCCCCCATCACTCATAGCCGAAGATATGAACATTTTATATTCATACTCTGACGTTGTGAGCCCAGCTGGCGAGGGGGAAGTGGCGGTTGGTTTGTTTAGCTGTCCACATGCTTGGCACACTCCCTGAGCTGGCTGAGTTCCCGGAGAATGTTCGCGTGATCCAGCTGTCTGTCCACATGCGTAGTAATCCCAGTAAAACCGGATCTAGAAAGATGGCAGCAAATTCGAAATGGCGTATGTGAGTGTGAGTAGAGTACGTTGAAAACAACGGTTGGTCATCTTGGACGCTGTGTCCATTTCCTTAATAGCTCAATGGTCGCAATCCACTGAATCAGAATTGTTTGAGCTAGTAACTATTTGGATCTCACTATCGAAACCTGAGACTCAGAGGCTCCACAAGAGTCGTCTGAAGGTAACCCGGTACTGGGTGGTAGAAATGAATATGGGGTAGAATGTGCCAAAACATGTAATGTAATGTAATGTAATATAATATATATATATATATATATATATATATATAACATAACCTTAGCTTTCGCATATCGCTCAGATACAGGACAAACACTTAAAAACAAACATTCTTCCTTTTGATTTGTTTTTTTTACTGTTTTCCAATGTATGAATGTGTTATTCAATGCATTTCTATAGGTTAACAGCAGTAAGGCCAAATTCAATGTTTCATCAAATAATGTTTTTATACTTTGTTTATGCATACAGGGGTTCTAAAATAAAATAGCAAAATGATCAATGGTATAACCATCTGAAAACAATTCCATATGTTAGCTTAGTAGATATCACCCTCTAAAGTGAGTTGAGCGGACGGGGGTGAATTCATTAAATTGGGATACATTATGTCTAGTTTCTGAAGTCAGTTTTCCCTTCAGTTCTCTCTTTCTATGTCTGCTTTATTGCTAACAGCTGTGACCATTTCGGTTGCTACATTTTCTGTTGTTTCAAAATGTACTCCTGCCAACCCCTATGCAAAGCCTGATTCATGAGTCCCCAAATAAAAACAGACTGGCTTTATGGAGATGGTGGGAGTGATGGGGTTAATTATATTGCCTCCCGAGTCTATTGCCTCCCGAATGGCGCAGTGGTCTAAGGCATTGCAGTGCTAGCTGTGCAACTAGAGATTCTGGGTTCGAGTCCAGGCTCTGTCGCAGCTGGCCGTGACCGGGAGGCCCATGGGGCGGCGCACAACTGGCCCAGCGTCGTCCGGGTTAGGGAGGGTTTGGCCTTGTCTCACCGCGCACTAGCGACTCCTGTGGCGGGCCGGGCGCAGTGCACGCTGACACGGTCACGGTGTTTCCTCCGACATATTGGTGCGGCTGGCTTCCGGATTGGATGGGCATTGAGTCAAGAAGCAGTGCGGTTTCGGAGGACGCATGGCTCTCGACCTTCGCCTCTCCCGAGTCCGTACGGGAGTTGCAGCGATGAGACAAGACTGTAACTACCAATTGGATACCACAAAAAAAGGGGTGAAAATAAAATAATAAAATGGTCAATTTTCTAACCAATATACCTAAATTACAAGTTAAAATGCAAGAAAGGCATGTGACATTAAAAACCCAATTCCCTTTTTGCTTGGATTTCATAGTTCCCTATTAAAATATAACATACATACTCTACCAGTCAAAAGTTTTAGAACACCTGCCCTCTACCAAATTATGGCTCAGTGAATTGGCAAACACTGTACACTTAGAAAGAATTAGATATATTCTGAACAATAAATTATCAACATTTGATCAAATCTGGCAGCCTTTCCTCTCCTACTTGGACGAGTTGGCGCTGTGAATTTGTACTTATTAACGCACTCTCAATTGTAATATTTTAATCTACCTTTGGGCAGCATGTGCTGGTCCTGCCACCCGAGCAGTTGGGAGGGGGGTGGGGGGGGGAGGGAATAGGGGGGAATAAGGGGGGGGGGGCATCTTCCCTCTTTCTTTATACGTGTCCTTGTTTTGTATGTCGTGTTTTCTATTATTTGTTTTGCACCCAGAACTCTGGGTCTTGTTGTTCCTGTATGCTCTTTTATGTTTAGATAAGAATTGTATACCTGTCTTTTATACCTATACACCATTCTTGTGTGTGTTTAATAAAAAATATTTGAAACAGAAAAGTTTTAGAACACCTACTCATTCAAGGGTTTTTCTTTATTTTTACTATTTTCTACATTGTAGAATAATAGAAGACATCAAAACTATGAAATAACTCATGAACGTTTTAAACAAATATTTTGTATTTGAGATTCTTCAAAGCTTTGCACACTCTTGGCATTCTCTCAAACAGCTTCATGAAGTAGTCACCTGGAATGCATTTCAATTAACAGGTGTGAGCCAATCAGTTGTGTTGTGAGAAGGCAGAGGTGGTATTCAGAAGATAGCCCTATTTGGTAAAAGACCAAGTCCATATTATGGCAAGAACAGCTCAAATAAGCAAAGAGAAACGACAGTCCATCATTACTTTAAGACATGAAGGTCAGTCAATCTGGAACATTTCAAGAAATTCGAAAGTTTCTTCAAGAGCAGTTGCAAAAATCATCAAGCTCTATGATGAAACTGTCTCTCATGAGGACCGACACAGGAAAGGAAGACCCAGAGTTACCTCTGCTGCAGAGGATAAGTTAGAGCTATCAGCCTCAGAAAGTTCAAGTAACAGACAGATCTCAACATCAACTGTTCAGAGGAGACTGCGCGAATCTGGCCTTCATGGTCAAATTGCTGCAAAGAAATCACTAACAAGACACCAATAACAAGAAGAGACTTGATTGGGCCAAGAAACACGAGCAAGGGACATTAGACCTGTGGAAATCTGTCCTTTGGTCTGATGAGTCCAAATTTTAGATTTTTTGTTCCAACCGCTGTGTCTTTGTGAGATGCAGAGTAGGTGAACGGATGATCTCCGCATGTGTGGTTCCCATAGTGAAGCATGGAGGTGGTGGTGTGATGGTGCTTTGCAGGTTACACGGTCTGTGATTTATTTAGAATTCAAGGCACACTTTACCAGCATGTCTACCACAGCATTCTACAGCAATATATCATCCCATCTGATTTGCGCTTAGTGGGACTATCATTTGTTATTCAACAGGACAATGACCCAACACACCTCTAGGCTGTGTAAGGGCTATTTGACCAAGAAGGAGAGTGATGGAGTGCTGCATCAGATGACCTGCCGCACAATCACCTGACCTCAAACCAATTGAGATGGTTTGGGATGAGTTGGACCGCAGAGAAGGAAAAGCAGCCAACAAGTGCTCAGCATATGTTCCTCATGAAGCTGGTTGAGAGAATGCAAAGAGTGTGCAAAGCTGTCATCAAGGCAAAGGGTGGCTACTTTGAATAATCTAAAATGGCTACTTTCCATATGTGTTATTTCCTAGTTGATGTCTTCACGATTATTCCACAATCTAGAAAATAGTAAAAAAATAAATAAAGAAAAACCCTTGAATGAGTAGGTGTCCAAACCTTTGACTGGTACTGTCTATATACAGCTCCAGAATAAATTGAGACCACTGCAAAATTATCAGTTTCTCTGGTTTTACTATTTATAGGTATGTGTTTGGGTAAAATTGTTTTATTCTATAAACTACTGACAACATTTCTCCCAAATTCCTAATAAATATAGTCATTTAGAGCATTTATTTGCAGAAAATGACAACTGGTCAAAATAAATTATATGCAGTATTGTCAGACCTTGAATAATGCAAAGACATTTTTAAACAGCACAATACTAATGTTTTAATTTAAGAAGAGTTCAGAAATAAATATTTGGTGGAATAACCCTGATTTTCAAACACAGCTTCCATGCATCTTGGCATGCTCTCCACCAGTCTTTCACATCGATGTTGGGTGACTTTATGCTTCTCCTGGCGCAAAAGAAATTCAAGCAGCTCGGCTTTGTTTGATGGCTTGTGACCATCCATCTTCCTCTTGATCACATTCCAGAGGTTTTCAAAGGGGTTCAGGTCTGGAGATTGGGCTGGTTCAGGGTCTTGATCTGGTGGTCCTCCATCCACACCTTGATTGACCTGGCTGTGTGGTATGGAGCATTGTCCTGCTGGAAAAAACAATCCTCAGAGTTTGGGAACATTGTCAGAGCAGAAGGAAGCAAGTTTCCTTCCAGGACAACATTGCACGTGGCATCATTCATGCATCCTTCACAAAGACAAATCTGCCCGATTCCAGCCTTGCTGAAGCACCCCAGATCATCACCGATCCACCAGATTTCAGTGGGTGTGAGACCTGGAGAGGCCTACAAGCCACAGTGTCTTGCACCCACTGTGATGATCTGGGGGAGTCGCCTCTTCACTGTTGACATTGAGACTGGTGCTTTGCGGGTACTATTTATTGAAGCTGACAGTTGAGGACTTGGTGAGGATTCTGTTTCTCAAACTAGACACTAATGTACTTGTCCTCTTGCTCAGTTGTGCACCGGGGCCTCCCACTCCTCTTTCTATTCTGGTTAGCGCCAGTTTGCACTGTTCTGTGAAGGGAGTAGTACACAGCGTTGTACAAGATCTTCAGTTTCTTGGCAATTTCTCACGTGGAATAGCCTTCATTTCTCAGAACAAGAATAGACTGATAAGTTTCAGAAGAAAGTTATTTGTTTCTGGCCATTTTGAGCCTGTAATCGAATCTGCACCAGATACTCAACTAGTCTAAAGAAGTACAGTTTTAATTCTTCTTTAATCAGCACAAGTTTCCAGCTGTGCTAACATAATTTTAAAAGGGTAATTGATCATTAGAAAACCCTTTTGCAATTATCAACTTGGATAACACAACGTGCCATTGGAACACAGGAGTGATGGTTGTTGATAATGGGCCTCTGTACGCCTACGTAAATATTCCCTTAAACAAATCTGACGTTTCCAGCCATAGTCATTTACAACATTAACAATGTCTACACTGTATTTCTGATCAATTTGATGTTATTTTAAATGGACAAAAAAATCAAGTTTTTATTTGAAAAAGAAGGACATTTCTAAGTGACCCCAAACTTTTGAATGGTAGTGTATATAGTTACTTGATTTATTTCATTTCATTGTCATTTAGCAGACACTCTTATCAAGAGCGACTTACATTAGTGCATTCATCTGTAGATAGCTAGGTGAGACAACAAAATATCACAATCGTAGCAAGTACCTTTCCCCCAACAAAGTTGTTCAGCAAAGTCAGTGCAAGTAGGAAAAGACAAGCACTCGGTAGGTAAAACCTTCTTGTTAAATAGTTGAACTTCAGAACCTTTCGGTCTGAGAGATGTAAACAGGTCAATAAACATCATGTGGTGATATAATAGTATAGCTAAAGTACTGTATGTTTTAGAGACTGCTGTACATAACAATTGTGTTACTGCACTGTTACTGTTGGTTACAGGTTTCTGGATCAGGAAAAGTGCAAAGAGAAGTCATTTTCCTGCCATGGAAACCATGATGTATTTCAGAGAGCATCGGGTTCAATCTGAAGCAGTCAGAGTTGGCTTGTATAAGTGGGCCTGATTATTGTCCTCACATGAGCCTTGCTCGGTCTACATGTATCCAGCTTGTTGGCTCTTACCTTGTCTCCTGGGTGTGGTCTCAACACAGACACGCGGTTATAGCCTTTCGACAGCAACACCCACAGAGCGTCCAATTTGCCCTGCAATCACAGAGCAGTACACAATACCAATAAGAACCTTTAAGATGCTTTTTATTTTTTTTGTGGGTTTGTGTGTATTGTGACTAAGTCACTATACAGCATGTATATTTACACTCCATAGTCATACTTTCGAACTCAAACCACCACTCCACAATTGTGTCATTGAATGCCTATCTGTCACCAACAAGAGGATTCACTTTGTAGATCGTAATCCGATTTAATGATAAAACATCTGACTCAGATTATTTCAATTTTCCTCCTCAAAGCCAGAGCCTGAACAAATGATATTTGATCATTGTGAATTCTGCATAGACCCAGCCACTGCTAAGAGGTTGGAAAATGATCTGTTTTTCTTCACAAAACTGCTAGCTCTGCAGCCCTTGTCTCTTGGAGGTCAGTCAAGTGTGTATCTGGTTTATATTAGCTATCCCCTGCTGACTGTCAGGATGTATAGAACAATGCCTTTAACTACCTCCTGGATCTGTGTGTAGGGGCACCATGCCAGTGGTCACCTAAGGACTGGGACACCAACACTCAAATATTCCACATGAAATTCCTACATAGTCAACTCCAGCTTCAACCCATCCCATCAGTCTATACACAAGATATACAAAACATTAAGAACACCTTCCTAATATTGACTTGCACCCCCCCCCCCCCCCCATCCCCTCTGGACACCTTCAAATCTTTGGGGCATGGACTCTACAAGGTGTCAAAAGCGTTCCACAGGGATGCTGGCCCATGTTGACTCCAGTGCTTCCCACAGTTGTGTCAAGTTGGCTGGATGTTATTTGGGTGGTGGACCATTCTTGATACACATGGGAAACTGTTGAGCGTGAAAAACCCAGCAGCATTGCTGTTCTTGACACAAGCCTGTGTGCCTGGCACATACAGTACTACCATACTCTGTTCAAAGGCACTTACATATTTTGTTTTGCACATTCACCCTCTGAATGGCCCACATACACAATCCATGTCTCAATTGTCTCAAGGCTTAAGAATCCTTTTTAACCTGTCTCCTCCCCTTCACTAAATTGAAGTAAGTGGATTTAACAAGTAACAACAATAAGGGATCATAGCTTTCACCTGTATTCACCTGGTCAGTCTATGCCAAGTTCATAATGTTTTGTACACTCAGTGTATATAATATCGGAAGCCATGTTGTGTATGTGATTGAACTTGACAGCTTTGTGTGCAATGAGTTTCTTTTATATTGGCCATGTCAATACCTTGATTGGTGAGTACCACTTGTGAGGACCTGGAGGCTTGCGCATGCCATTATTGAGAATGCGGGTGGGGGACTGTATGAACTCCTGCTCAGGCATTTTCACCCTGGCATTCTTTGCCTTCTCCAGTTTGGCTCCCTCCTCAGTAGAGCCTTTCTCACCCCAACGCACCTGACAAATAATAACAAGCAGATATTTTTTAAACATGTCTAGCTTCATTTCAACCTGGCACATTCAATTTGTCACAGTCTACACCTTTTGTTTATGAAGCATAACAGTGAAATGCTTACCTAAGGGCCCTTCCCAACAACGCAGAGAGAAAAATGGAGAAAAAATAACACAAGGAACAAATACACAATGAGTAACGATAACTTGGCTATATACAGGGAGTACCAGTACCGAGTCGAGGTGCAGGAGTACGAGGTAATTGAGGTAAATATTTATAGATAATGAACAGTAGCAGCAGCGTATGTGAGGAGTCGAAAAAGTTAGTGCAAAAAGGGTCAATGCAGATAGTCTGACCAGCTCTTTGGTTAACTATTTAGCAGTCTTATGGCTTTGGGGTAGAAGCTATTCAGGGTTTGTTGGTTCCAGACTTGGTGCATTGGTACTGCTTGCCATGCCATAGCAGAGCGAACAGTCTATGACTTGGGTGGCTGGAGTCTGACAATTTTTAGGTGCTTCCCCTGACAGCGCCTGGTATAGAGGTCCTGCGTACTGGTGCGTACTGGGCCGTATGCACCACCCTCTGTAGCGCCTTGCGTTCAGATGCAGAGCAGTTGCCATACCAGGCGGTGATCCAGCCAGTCAAACTCTCTATGGTGCAGCTGTCAAACTTTATGAGGAGCTAAGGGCCCATGCCAAATCTTTTCAGCCTTCTGAGGGGGAAGAGGCATTATCGTGCCCTCTTCACAACTGTGTTGGTGTGTTTGGACCATGATAAGTCCTTGGTGATGTGGACACCGAGGAACTTTAAGCTCTCAACCCGCACCACTACAGCCCCGTCGATGTGAATGGGGGCGCGCTCGGCCAACCACTTAGTGTGTGCTTGGTTGTTTGCCATTGCAGATCTGTCAAACATAGTTCCTAGATCAAATAGCATGGAGAGAACAGCTGTAGATTGACAGGCGATTGAGGGCAAGTACAGTATTATGAAATCAGCTTGTCAGAGCTTAAATACAGCAGGGTTCCAGCGAAGCTCACCTCCATCCTTTTGATTCCACCCACACCTCTGCCCCCATAGTAGGAGGCATCGACCGTGGGCCACTTCTTCTTAGGCATCCCATCTTCTTCCTCATCCTGGGGGGGGGGGGGATAGTGTAAAGATCCCACTCTTTGCACAATGTCCCAGACAGGGTTAATAAAAATTCAGGGTGTGAGATAATTAATCATTTCATACAACACTGGTACTGTCGGTTCTGAGGTACAGCCTATACACCAAGCACTCTGCCTCTCCATCTCTCATATACCCTACTCACAATCTAATATTTCAAGCCCTGGGTATGATTTCCTTTTTGTGTCTAAATTAGTCTCCTTCTCCTCTCTCTCCCCCTCGCCTCCTCCCGTCCAGTCCATGGCATGCGTCAGATCAGAGGAAATGACCGAGCCCACAGCCCCCCTCATGTTTCAGCTCTTTAATAGACCCAGATTCACACTAATCGAATCCATCAGGCCTGTGATCAGGGCCTGCCAGAGAGGAGGCGGAAATAACAACAGGCTGACGCCATCGCCCTCACAGAGACACGGACAATGGGCAAAAAGCTTCACAGAAAACTGGAGGAGATACCTCCTGTATGATTTCATTGAATTAGAGGAGTGGGGGAGATGATTACTTCACACTTTTTGTGTACATTCCATGTGCTTGTTAATGAGGGGATTTTATGACAATATCTTACAAAAACGTCTAAAAAGACAGGTAAATCTATGATATACAAGTTGAGAAGAAAAGTACATTGGACTGTCACTATACACCTTTTTGGCTGCCTCTCTATTCTTTCCTGACTTTACAACCAAAGTTGCATCCAAAAAATGGAACAAAGGATTTATACTAAAAGGAAAATAATTTCAACATTATTAAATGAGTATGGGCTGTAAAAACTGTGTCATTAAAATGAGTCACATATGACCTGGATAGAATTCCGTTGCTAGTTGAGAATGTTTTGTAACTAGAGTCATTTGCGATGCTGTATTATTGTGAAGAAAATATTATATAAGAATTATTTGATTAATCAGATTAGTCAGTGAATTCCCAGTGGGATCTCAAGAAAGGGACTCCAAAACAGATGGCTCTTAAATAAGGCCTTAATTGAAAGCTTAAACTAAAACAGGAATCCCATATAGTGATCTAAACAGACAATTATTCTCAGCTTTATTATCATCATACAGGGGAGGTATAGAAATGGATTATCAGTTTGTACAGTGACCAGAGAAGGGTCTGTTCAAAGAAGCTCTCATGCCTTTTTATCAGAATGTGTTTGCTGAGAGTAAGGGGTGGTTTAGGACAAGATGAGCTGAGGGGAAAGACAGGGCTTCACAGTGGGAGGGTGTTGTCCTCATGACATGGGTGGAGAAACATCTTGGTCATATGTCAGTCTATAAAATCCAGGGGAATACTAAAAAGGTCAGTGAGTTGAGGTTATTGAAGAAAATGGACCATACGTAATGGGTTCCTACACCTATTAACACTCCAAATGGATGTGCTACATGTCAGCCAGTCCACTATCCTTGTAGCCTAGTTTTTTCTCTCTCGTGGATAGGAAATATACATCAAGGATAACTGTTGTTCAGTAAAAAAAAAAAAAAAAAAGAATGTGACTACTTTAACTATAAAACAAATGGCTGCAAGTGTATTTATGTTCTGCTTAATGGCCATTACACAATTTAACAGCCATATCATTGTGTAACAGTGAGTGAATGGAAACTTTTCTTCTGGAGACTAATAGAAGATATAAAATATATTAACCCCACCCCCCCAAAAGTAATCAACATCAAGGGTTTACCTACCGAACTGTCTTCCACTACCGCTGGTGGGGGCTCATGGATAATCTATGAAGAGAGAGAGAGGGGAGGGGGGGGGGGGGGGTTACACTCGTGACATGAATGTAAAAAACAAATGTACTTCAAAAACACATTAAAATATATGTCACAGTGATGTGTGCCAAAAACAGGGTTGCATGAAAACACATGGCTCAGGAATTGTTTTTCTCTCTCCTTTTTCCTACTATTTACAGGGGGGTGGGGGAATAGTAAAAGGCATGCGAGTCTATGCTCCACGCTCACTTGTTTTTCTGTTTTTAGCTATGAGGAAATTCAAGAAACCCTGTGTAAAATGTGTTCCAGAAAAAAGGACCTCTTCACAGACATGTAGGCTTTTAACTACCAGCTCCTCCTGTTGGATTTTGGCAGAGCTCTATGATGATGTAGAAGAATATTAAAATCATTGAGATGTTTAGTAAATATTGATAATCTGTATTTTCCTCATTCACTTTGCTCAATCTATAGGAAAATACATGCTTGGTGTGTCCATGGCTAACAAAACGTTGAGCAACTATAACTAAGAAATGAACCCGGTCAAGGCAATGAATATTCATTACTTGAAATTAGACTTATTTTTCCCTGTGCTTCCCAATCCCAAAGGCTGGGATGCTCTCTGATTTCCCATGGTAAAATAGCATCACTCTCCTAAACAGTGCTAGGCAAGGGTGTCCACTGAAAATAACTGACAAGAACTAAACATATAAAAAAATACAATTTTCTGCGTCTTTCCAACTTTTCTGTTTCCAGGCTTGATGGGAAATTGGTTAAAAAAAAGTGGTTAAATTGTGATCCATTTTGTCAGGCCTGGCTGGGACGGTTTATGTCTAAATACAAGAACAGCATAAAGAAGCTATATCGTCCTCGACCTTGGAGTTGAGAACCACTGTCCTGTGACCTCCAGTGGAACAAACTACTTCAACAGAGGGACTAAGTACTTCAGCACACCTTTACTACTGACCTCTGGTGGCCTCGGGGCATAATGGACTAATAAAATCAATTGGAGGCCAAAAAGGCCAAAGAGTCTCATCCTTCACTGACTCATAGAACCCCTCTCACCATGGAAATACTGTTTAGATTAGCAAGATGACTTGAGTGTGATTTATTCAGATAAAATAACTCCGTAAAATACATCCGTGATCATCTGTGAGCATTATGCCAGTGTATAAAGGACATAGAGTTCTCTCAGAAAATGCTTCAAGCTACACATAGGTCTACCATATAGGGCAATTTGTATTTAATAAAATAAAAGTTTAAAAAGGTTCACGCTTGTAAGACACTGTCCATGAGTGTGAATGTGACATGTAGTTTATGTGACTCACCACAGTGCAGCAAAGAGGCCAGAACCACCAGAGAATCATGAGGATTAAAAGCAGCATGAGGATGAGCAGGGCAATGGCCAGGATGGTTCCATCAGACTGGGACAAAGAGAGAGAGAAAGAGAGAGAGAGAGACACAGGTCAAACTGAGTCTCCACTGACCTGCATGTTCCACCAGTGCAAAGGCTGAGACCCATCAGAAAGTTAAAGTGCCTGTAATCATGTAACTACAGGGGACTAACTGTCATAGTTTGGGGGTGCAACAACATGCACCACCCCACTATACTTACACAGCCCACTGTTGTAATGGTGACTGAACTGGAGATAAAACTGAGACCTTCATTCATGCTGACATAGAGGTTGGCTGCCCTGGAACACAACAGGGGTGTAAAGAGATAGCGTGTGGTTAGGATGTGACAGAAACATCAGCAGATAAACAGCAGATAAAGAGAAAAACTGATATTCTTTCAGTGATTATAGTACTTACATTCCCTCTTCCTGGAGAATGGGTGCAGGACAGAGGAGATACGTATCTTCCACTATTAATGGCTTCACACCTAGGAGTACAGGAGAACAAAGGGTCACAACATTGACTCATACACAAACATATTGGTTCTGCTCTAGTCATAGTGTAATTCAGACTGCACAGATCAGAACCCATTGACCTTTTGAGAAGTGGAGCAACTGTATACCTACCGTACCAGTCAAAGGTTTGGACACACCTACACATTCAAGGGTTTTTCTTTATTTTTACTATTTTCTACATTGTAGAATAATAGTGAAGACATCAAAACTATGAAATAACACATAAGGAATCGTGTAGTAATCCCCCCAAAAAGTGTTAAAATATTTTATATTTGACATTCTTCAAAGTAGCTACCCGTTGCCTTGATGACAACTTTGCACAATATTGGCACTCTCAACCAGCTTCACGAGGTAGCCACCTGGAATGCATTTCAATTAACAGGTGTGCCTTGTAAAAGTTGAGGAACTTCTTTCCTCTTAATGTGTTTGAGCCAATCAGTTGTGTTGTGAAAAGGTAGAGGAGGCATACAGCGGATAGCCCTACCTGGTAAAAGACCAAGTCCATATTATGGCAAGAACAGCTCAAATAATCAAAGAGAAGCGACAGTCCCTCATTACTTTAAGACATGAAGGTTAGTCAATGTGGAAAATTTCAAGAACTTTGAAAGTTTCTTCAAGTGCAGTCGCAAAAAACATCAAGTGCCATGATGAAACTTGCTCGCATGAGGACTGCCACAGGAAAGGAAGACCCAGAGTTACCTCTGCTGCAGAGGATAAGTTCATTAAATGTTAACCACCTCAGATTAACCACCTCAAATAAATGCTTCACAGAGTTCAAGTAAGACACATCTCAACTGTTCAGAGGAGACTGTGTGAATCCGGCCTTCATGGTTGAATTGCTGCAAAGAAACCACTACTAAAGGACACCAATAAGAAGAAAAGACTTGATTGGGCCAAGAAACACGAGCAATGGACATTAGACCGGTGGAAATCTGTGTCCTTTGGTGTTAACCTCTGTCTGTGAGACGCAGAGTAGGTGAACGGATGATGTCCACATGTGTGGTTCCCACAGTGAAGCATAGAAGAGGAAGTGTGATGGTCCTTTTCTGGTGACACGGTCAGTGATTTAACCAGCACGGCTACCACAGCATTCTGCAGCGATATGCCATCCCATCTGGTTTGTGCTTAGCGTGTGCTGCATCAGATGACCTAGCCTGCACAATAACCTGACCTCAATCCAATTGAGGTGGTTTGGGATGAGTTGGACCGCAGAGTGAAATAAAAATAAGTGCTCAGCATATGCGGGAACTCCTTCAAGACTGTTGGAAAAGCATTCCTCATGATGCTGGTTGAGAAAATGCCAAGATTGTGCAAAGCTGTCATCAAGGCTGTCATTAAGGCAAAGGGTGGCTACTTTGAAGAATCTCAAATACAAAAATATATTTAGATTTGTTTAATACTATTTTGGTTACTACATGATTCCATGTGTTATTTCATAGTTTTGATGTCCTCACAATTATTCTACAATGTAGAAAATAGTACAAATAAAGAAAAACCTTGGAATAAGTAGGTGTGTCTAAACTTTTGACTGGTATTGTGTATCATGTCCCAAATCTTTCTTCAACTGATGTCTGGAGTTCATTGACTAATGATCATGAAATGTCATCATCTAAATTGGATTATTGGTATTGGACTGTGACAGTACAATCTGATTAATGAGGACAACAGAACGGATGTCATACAGTATCTGACGGTAACTCAAGACCAATCTAACATAATACAGAGATGTTGGAGGACTGATTTCAATACCAAATGGGTGTACATGTACACCCATTTGACCAGTGGTGGAAAAAGTACACAATTGTTATACTTGAGTAAAAGTATAGATACCTTAATAGAAAGTTACTCAAGTAAAAGTGAAAGTCACCCAGTAAAATACTTGAATAAAAGTCAAAGTATTTGGTTCTAAATATAATTAAGTATCAAAAGCAAATGTAATTTCTAAAATATACTTAGGTATCATTTAAAATTCCTAATATTAAAGTAATCCAGACACTGCCTTTTTCTTGTTTTTAAAATGTATAGATAGCCAGGGGTACACACTAACACTCAGACATAATTTACAAACTATGCATGTGTGTTTAGTGAGTCTGCCAGATCAGAGGCAGTAGGGATGACCATGTGTCATCTTGATAAGTGTGTGAATTGGACCATTTTCCTGTCCTGCTAAGCACTCAACATGTAATGAGTACTTTTGGGTGTCAGGGAAAATGTTTGGAGTAAAAAAGTACATTATTTTCTTTAGGAATGTAGTGAAGTAAAAGTTGTCAAACTATAAATAAAGTACAGATACACCAAAAAACTACTTAAGTAGTACTTTAAAATATTTTTACACCACTGCATTTGACAGAGCAAAGAAAAAAGATTATTAAAAGCTTAATCTTCGTTTTTAAAGAGAACCTTGATTTTTCCTGTGTCCAACTTATGAAACTTTTGAAAACAGATCCAGTGAGCATCATCGTTGCCCAAGCAGCCTGTTTACCCTGGCTCAGGTTGAACATACCCCGGCACTGAGGAAATGAACATGAGCACTCCACAGCAAACGGATGACAGCTCCACTCCTCTAACACCCCGCAGGATGGAGGGGAGGAGTGGGGAGCAGGGAGCAGGAGATCAATACTGCTGCCTGCCAAGCTAAGCTCAGAGCCAACACAAACTCAGCCAGATATCCCACTCAGAGTTCAACTGAGCAGTCACCCACCTTACACTCTGCATGGACTTAAACTATCAAATGGGACCGAGAGAGCTGAGAGCCTTTTTCAGGCAGATTGACTGGCTGGTTGCCTGACTGGCTAGCTGACTACAAAGGACTCTGGTCATTCTCTCAGCTGAAGGGTTATCGGGGCCCAAATCTCTGCAGTAGTCATGTTTCTACCATGCACTCTTACAAAATATCTAGAACCTAAAAGGGTTCTTCAGCTGTTCCCATATGAGAACCCTTTGAAAAATGTTTTTTGATTCCAGGTAGAACCCTAGGCATTCAGGCCAAAGAGTTCAATCTTGTTTCTCATTGTCTGAGAGTCCTTTAGGTGCCTTTTTGTAAACTTCAAGTGAACTGTCATGTGCCTTTTATTGAGGAGTGACTTCCGTCTGGCCACCCTACCATAAAGGCCTGATTGCAGCACTCCACCAGAGATGGTTGTCCTTCTGGAAGGTTCTCCCATCTCCACAGATGAACTATGGAGCTCTGTCAGACTGACCATCGGGATCTTGGTCACCTCCCTGACCAAGGCCCTTCTTCCCCGATTACACAGTTTGGCCTGGCGGCCAGCTCTAAGAAGAGTCTTGGTGGTTCCAAACTTATTCTGTAAAAGAATGATTGAGGCCACTGTGTTCTTAGGGACCTTCAATGCTGCAGAAATGTTTTGGTACCCTTCCCCAGATCAGTGCCTCGACATAATCCTGTCTCGGAGCTCTACAGACAATTCCTTCGATCTCATGGCTTGGTTTTTGCTCTGACATGCACTGTCAACTGTGGGATCTTATATAGACAGGTGTGTGCCTTTCCAAATAATGTCCAATCAATTGAATTTACCACAGGTGGACTCCAATCAAGTTGAAGAAACATCAAGGATGATCAATGGAAACAGGATGCACCTGAGCTCAATTTCAAGTACTTATGTAAATAAGATATTTCTGTTTCTTATTTGTGCTAAATAAAATAAAATTAACAAATGTTTTCACTGTCATTATGGGGTATTGTGTGTAGAAAATAAATAATTTTATCAATTTTAGAATGAGGCTGTGACGTAACAAAATGAGGAAAAAGTCAAGGTGTCAATACTTTCCGAATGCACTGTAGAACCCTTTCCACAGAGGGTTCTATATGGAACCCAAAAGGGTTCTACCTGGAATCAAAAAGAGTTCTCCAATGGGGACAGCTGAAGAATGTTTTTGGAACTCTTTTTTTCTAAGAGTGTAGGGATCTAGATGCTGGCCAACAGCTTTGCTTCATCTTACACTTTATTAAACTGTTTACTCTGTGCACATGAGAAAAGGTCATGCTTTACTGCTGAGTGTAGACATGCTCACAGTCTAATATTACTCAATAAATTACAGTCTGTGCTGATCAGTAACTAGCCTCTCAGTGAGATGACTGTGTTCGGTAGGATCCCTCCGATCAGGCACATGAGGTCAAATCCATTTGACTTGCAGTAATCTATTTGTATAATCTGAATTAATTGCACTAGTTCATACCATCTCAAAATGTTATTCAACTAATACTGGGACAATACAACAACTGGACATAGCTAATACCATAATGTGGCTGCGAAATAAATCTTGCTGTCATTCAACACAGATTTCTGGAGGACTATGCAATCTCAATAAAATGACTTTTTCCTAATCCACCTCTTTTTATCACGTCACTAGGTGTGGACTCTTATTCTTCACATATCTCAATGCTGCTGCTCACTAGCCATCAGGGCAACATTGTCACCGAGAGGAAAGAATACCCATGACGTGTCTTCACTGCCAAAGCTCAGAGGGCCTATATTTGCTCCTGCTGGTTTCTGGAGACATCCATTCAGCTGCTGAACACATGTAGCTACACATTGCTCCTTTCCTACGAGGTCCCAAAACTTTTGTAGGTTATGGAGAGGCTATGATGGTGTTTGTGGTGGTTAGGGGTTCTGCAGATTACAGGAGAGCCCATCATGGGGCAAGGTGAATCAGTCATATGACACCAATGACACTCAACCACAGGAAACAATAATCCAATAGCGATTTATAGGTGGCCCCTGTTGTGTCTGAAATGACTAAACAGTTTAGGGCTAAACATGCTCTACTGGACAGTTGGTACACAGCTGTCTATCCTTTTTTCCTAAATCGTTTCCATGTCTTCCGCTTGTTTGTGGGGAGTTGTGCGTTTAACTACATACAAACAATTAACATTCTGGGTCACCGTAAACCAGTCTCTTCATCACTCTACTTCAGACTAGGAGAAATGTGTTAGCAGTCCCTAGGTCATTCATGCTAAGCAGCACCATACTGTAAAGGTTATTCAACCGTAATATTGAACGGCGCTGAAGACTGCGCTTTGATCTGCTATCAAATTCCAAGGATGAAATCCTTCATTGCAATTCAGACCTTCTGAATGAAGGCCAATAACTTACTTTAGAACGGACATCAACTTGGTGCCTGTGTCTTTTCTCCAGACCCTGTTCTGACATTGAGGGTAAAACCTCTTCCAACCTAGGCATCCTATTCTTCTCTTCCCTTCAGGCCCAGACTCCAGACTTGCTTATGCATCAGCGCTGGCTATTTTCTATTAGAGCATGGCCTCCAACAGCTACATGTTGGCATGCATCAGAGGGGGCTGGTCTCACACATCCATTAGGCCACATCTAAAGATCACAGGGGAACTTGGATGTGCCTCTAGGACTATCCCCCTCACTAACTTCTGTGTGGCACTGTTTTCCCTTGATCTTCTGGCTCTGGCACAGTCCCAGGCCATTAAAGCACAATGTACCTTTCAAAAGACACAAACCAGTAATACCAGGAACAAATGGCATGAGCACTTGTTTGGGCATAGAGAACCTCTGCTGACTCTGCACTCCTGAAGAGCACTTTTGGGAAGCACTGTGAGACATCAATTGGTAAACATTGACTTTTTACCGTGTCCAACTCATACAGTAACTCACCACGTTGGTCACACATTTCCTGAGCAGTTTGCAGCTGCAGGAATGGCGTCTTTGTGTTTGTTATTACATGATTAGCAAATTACGTACGCATTAGGAACAAGCCATTGAAACCGAAAAGAGCACCATTGTCTATTTACTTTCAGTTCGTATTCCACTTACTCTTGGTGAGTGTGTCGTTGATTCGGAAACTGCACAGGACCTTATGGACATTCCGAGCATGGAGGAAGCCGTTTCCTCTCACCACCACCTGGAACGTTTCTGGAGGGAGAAGAGAGGAGCACAGTGACTGAATTTGTCCCACCACATGTAATACTGTAGCTGTTCAGGCTAACATCTGAGTCTATCATCTCAGCATCTCACACTCTGGTTACATTCTGCCAACAAACTGCCCTGACCATAGTAGTTGTTGAAAATAAAGTATTTCTCTGGATTCCTGGATAATTGAGATCTTGCGGTCAATGAAACTTAAACTGCAGTTGTTCAGACATGTGGATATATAGTGGCTCTCTGGAGCCAATACCACAGAACCCAGAAAACATGAAGCGTAAATACTTATCTTTACAGTGGGGAAAGTGGTGGGTTGTAAGACTGTAGAATGGACAATGACTGATCAGCATTACACAGCGGAAAAAGACAGCTATGATTTGTGTCCTTAGTACAGTAGTTAAATGGAGTGGAGACCAGGCCTGGGTTGAATCGTTCATGACAAATGAAGTTGCTGCTACTGTGTGTAGGAGATACTGTATATACTGCACACCAGGCTCCTGCCCCTGCCAAGGTACATTTTTCTTCTCTTCCTGTTGTGAGCTCCAATGTGGGGGGCCTTTAAATGTATGATTTAGTGAAGACCTGAGAGACTAGAGAGGATAAATGGGTTGGGCCAAAGGTCTATCAACTTACCTCCTGCACAGATACTGGAGGGCTCAGCCGCCAGGATCTCAATACAGGACTTCTTTAATATCTGAGGGAGGGAGGTGAGTGGTGAGAAGTAGGGAGACAGGGGGGGGGGGGGGGGGGTTGGGACCAAGGTCTAGACATTCTCACAGTATCTCACACTTGTTACAGAAGGTTGTGTGTTTATTTGTTGAGAGTATTGGTTTACAATATAATCCCTATACTCCTTTTCCTGTCAATTACAGTAACAGTGTGTACCAGTGCACCTCGATACTATGATCTGCTTGATGTCTCCTGTTGTCATCTCTGTGCTCCTCGCGGTCCTTGTGCTCTGGGTGTATATCTCTCTCTCTATACCCCCACTGTCCAGGGAAAGTATGTGTTGTATTCCTGAAGATCAGACTGACTTACAATATGCTCCCCTTCTTCCCTGACTCTGAGCCAAGAGCTTTCAGCATGCTGTTAATGGAATCCAGATGACAGTCAACTGGTCTGACCCCTATCTCTGCTAGAGAAACTGCCCGGAAGACAGTGGCCTCTCCACCACGACTCTCCTTTTCTTTCATCCGTTCGCTTTTTCAATCGGCCGAGTGGATACAACAATATAAGTACATTCCTTTGAGGTGGAAGCTAGAAGATATAATGAATTCATTCACTGATCCTATTTGGTAAGAGCTTGGATCAAAAGCTGGGAAGTCACAGCATGTTTTCCTGGAATGTTGTTCCTGGTGAGTTTTGATGGCCAGAATATCTGTTTAGTGTTTTCATTTGTCCTATTTTCCCTCGTTTCCTATTTGAGTAATGTGTTAATGGATTGAGAGCGATGTACTGCAGTGAGGATATGAGTTCCATGTGGAACCATTTTCTGTGACCTCCTAGAACAGGTATAATTATCAAACACCAGTGTGCATATTAAAAATGCTGTTATAAACTGGGTGGTTTGAGCCCTGAATGCTGATTGGCTGAAAGCTGTGGTATATCAGACCGTATACCATGGGTATGACAAAACATTTATTTTTACTGCTCCAATTACGTTGGTAGCCAGTTTAGATACAGTGGGGCAAAAAAGTATTTAGTCAGCCACCAATTGTGCAAGTTCTCCCACTTAAAAAGATGAGAGAGGCCTATAATTGTCATCATAGGTACACTTCAACTATGACAGACAAAATGAGAAGGAAAAATATCCAGAAAATCACATTGTAGGATTTTTCATGAATTTATTTGCAAATTATGGCGGAAATTAAGTATTTGGTCAATAACAAAAGTTTCTCAATACTTTGTTATATACCCTTTGTTGGCAATGACAGAGGTCAAACGTTTTCTGTAAGTCTTCACAAGGTTTTCACACACTGTTGCTGGTATTTTGGCCCATTCCTCCATGCAGATCTCCTCTAGAGCAGTGATGTTTTGGGGCTGTTGCTGGGCAACACAGACTTTCAACTCCCTCCAAAGATTTTCTATAGGGTTGAGATCTGGAGACTAGCTAGGCCACTCCAGGACCTTGAAATGCTTCTTACAAAGCCACTCCTTCGTTGCCCGGGCGGTGTGTTTGGGATCATTGTCATGCTGAAAGACCCAGCCACGTTTCATCTTCAATGCCCTTGCTGATGGAAGGAGGTTTTCACTCAAAATCTCACGATACATGGCCCCATTCATTCTTTCCTTTACCCTGATCAGTCGTCCTGGTCCCTTTGCAGAAAAACAGCCCCAAAGCATGATGTTTCCACCCCCATGCTTCACAGTAGGTATGGTGCTCTTTGGATGCAACTCAGCATTCTTTGTCCTCCAAACACGACGAGTTGAGTTTTTACCAAAAAGTTATATTTTGGTTTCATCATGACCATATGACATTCTCCCAATCTTCTTCTGGATCATCCAAATGCTCTCTAGCAAACTTCAGACGGGCCTGGACATGTACTGGCTTAAGCAGGGGGACACATCTGGCACTGCAGGATTTGAGTCCCTGGCGGCGTAGTGTGTTTCTGATGGTAGGTATTGTTACTTTGGTCCCAGCTCTCTGCAGGTCATTCACTAGGTTCCCCTGTGTGGTTCTGGGATTTTTGCTCACCGTTCTTGTGATCATTTTGACCCCACAGGGTGAGATCTTACGTGGAGCCCCAGATCAAGGGAGATTATCAGTGGTTTTGTATGTCTTCCATTTCCTAATAATTGCTCCCACAGTTGATTTCTTCAAACCAAGCTGCTTACCTATTGCAGATTCAGTCTTCCCAGCCTGGTGCAGTTCTACAATTTTGTTTCTGGTGTCCTTTGACAGCTCTTTGGTCTTGGCCATAGTGGAGTTTAGAGTGTGACTGTTTGAGGTTGTGGACAGGTGTCTTTTATACTGATAACAAGTTCAAACAGGTGCCATTAATACAGGTAACGAGTGGAGGACAGAGGAGCCTCTTAAAGAAGAAGTTACAGGTCTGTGAGAGCCAGAAATCTTGCTTGTTTGTAGGTGACCAAATACTTATTTTCCACCATAATTTGCAAATAAATTAATGAATCCTACAATGAGATTTTCTGGATTTTTTTCTCTCATTTTGTCTGTCATAGTTGATGTGTACCTATGATGAAAATTACAGGCCTCCCTCATCTTTTTAAGTGGGAGAACTTGCACAATTGGTGGCTGACTAAATACTTTTTTGCCCCACTGTATAGCAAATATACCACGGCTAAGGGCTGTGTACTAGCAATCTGCGTTGCGTCGTGCGTAAGCACAGCCCTTAGCCGTGGTATTTTGGCCATATACTACACCCCCCCGGGCCTTATTGCTTAATTATTCTAGCTTTCCTTGTGTTGGTAGTCAGATCTCTTACCGAATCAATGACCCCCTGCAGTGCTTCAAAGCCATCGTTCACTGGGAATACATGGTCCTTGCTATCAGCAATCTTTGCCAGCTAAGGAAGAAAAAAAAAGTTTCATTCAGTTCATGCTGAACTTTCACAAACCCACCAACCTCCTTTTCATCTTATGTTTGGGACACAGTGTGAGATGTCAAATCAGAGCACACAGAAGCAAGACGTGTCAACAAACCTGTGTCTCATTGAAGTCCTTCACCCCCACACAGTATACGGAGGCACCCAGACTCCGCGAGCGGTTGGCCTGTCAGGTATTCACAGAGGAGAGCAAAAACAAGAAAAACTGCCAAGACCTGGAATCTATTAAAGCACTGCATTGCACAACATGAACCAACACACAACCACAGAAAACCCTCCAGATCGCTCCTCTGGACCCATGGTGACTCTGAGCCATAGATTTGAGTAATAGTTAAGAGATCACACAGCACTGAGTTCTTGTTGACTGACATTCAATATTGTTTCTAAAAATAATTAAAAATCTGATGGAAACACTTGAGTGGCTAGAGCCAATAGAGCTCACGATTCAAATGTTACATTTCATGAGCATCTGAAAGAAGGCCCTTTAGAGCTGAGCTGACAATTTTATTCAATATGAGTGACAGCATAAAGCTTCAAGTTATTGCTCCGAGGCTCCCTGTTCAGGGTAAATGGCATTTCCCCACAACATTTTGAAAGCTACTGAGAAAGATACCGTATCTGCATCACTTCCTCAAGTGTGTCCAAGGGTGCTCAGAACTGATTAAAACAGCCCTAGCTTGGAACGCCTGCTGCACCTGCACTCCCAACTAAACCATTGGTTCCTTGTGCAGATGTGCGGTGAATGACTCTGCCTTCTTTATTCATGGGCAGATGGGAGACATAAATCTGACAGAAACAATGGCCCCCCTTTTCCTTCACTGAAAATAATGGATCAAAGTGCTACTGAGGTGATGTATATGGTGCTGCCGTTTGATCTGTGCCAACAGGAGTGCCGCTTCTGTTTACAATTTGTGGGCTCGTCTTTCTCCCTCTGGCTATATTTACTGTTTACCTCTCTCTCAGCATAGTAGAAGAGGTCCTCATGCAACTCTCCATCTGTGAGAGCTATGATGACACTGGCAGTACGGTATCCTATCAACAGACAGAAAACCTTTGATTAGGATGTAATTGCTGCCACAGCGCTATCTAAATAATAATGTCAGACTAACAGATAGACAGGAGAAATTAATATATCATGCACAACTTCCAGCAGGAAACAATTGAAAAATTAAATGTAACTACACACCTTCTGAGTTTCCATAATATATCTGCTCACTGGCCTGTAAAAAAAAGATGAATTGGATTGAAACAGAACAATGGCTAAAGTGGTCCTGTGAATACAGTCACTCTTCCATACTGATACAGGTGCCATTTTGGCTCCAAACCATGTTCTTTGTTCTTAAGCCAGAATGGAGATAGATTCCAGCTCAGAGCTCAGCTAAAAGCAGACAGCTCACCCTCTGGATGCCCTCGTGCATAAAGGTGTCTCCACCTGGAAGTACCTTCTGGAGCTCCTCCAGACCTTTGCGAATCTGCTCCCTGAGCAAGCAAACAGATAAAAGGGCAGTTCATATTCATCATGTCTCACCCCTCACCCTGCAAAAGTCCGCACAGATGTCAATTCAACATATATTCCAAGTCGGTTCAACGTCATTTCATTGAAATGTGGAAACAACGTTGATTCAGACAGAGTTTGCCCAGTCTTATAGATCTAAGTGCAGCTAAAAAGCTATTACAACTAAATTACCTAGATCTTCAAATGAGAAGTAGCTTTAGGTTCTGCTAAAATTATAAATGTGTGACGTTCTACTACCAAATCATAATGTCAAACTCAAACATTGAGTACAGCATTGAACTGCATGCATGCACACCCATAATCATCAACAAGTGAGTTGTTTTGAGCCCTCAAATCTAACAGATTTTCCTTTTGACTGATTTCTTGTACAACGCATAGTCTTCCCCCTAAACTAAAAGCTGACAGACAGATATGATGTGACAAAGACCATAGGCACAGAAACAAAGACCTATCATGATCTCTCTGTTGAAGTGGTATTCCATTTCAGAGAGTAGTGAGGGGCTTTATGTGTGCTTCGGGTTTTAAGAGTGTCCTATTGGCACAGGACATTGTCTAGCAGATGGTGGGGGAAATGAGTCCTGTGTGAAATGAGACAGCAGGAAGACCATAAACATTGAAAATGTTTCAGTGCCTGCGTGGACAATGCACCTAAGGAAAGATTAGACCCATATGCGACATGTAATATATTGTGAGCCACATGCTGAAGCTTACAGTTTGCCAAAGAAATGACAGCATTGTCAGTCAAACTCAATGTGAGGGTATTGTTCTCTGTGATTCTTATGTCTCTAATTCAATGAACCTTAAATCCTGCATGTTTCTCTGGATTCTTGATAATCAACTCAGTTCAGAATCAGAAAATACCTGACATCTTGTGGAGAGGTAATACCCCAAATCCTAAGAAAGAAAGATTGTTCCCTCACCTGTCTTCTGTGAGCCGCATCAAAATCCTTCCCTCAGTGGAGAACACAATGAAGGACATGCGCAGCTGTGGACTGGAGAGAAATTGACAACATTCATACAGTATATTAACTTTCTTTACATTTTAGTCATATAGCAGACACTCTTATCCAGAGCGACTACAGTTAGTGCATACATCTGTAGATAGCTAGGTGGGACAACCACATATAACAGGCATAGAAAGTACATTTTTAGTAGTCAGCGATAGAAGGGGGTGGGGGGGGGGGGGTAATCTGGTATCTTTGTCTGGTAGACATGCATACCCACACACATTTTTTTTTTGTTCACCTTTATTTAACCAGGTAGGCTAGTTGAGAACAAGTTCTCATTTACAACTGCGACCTGGCCAAGATAAAGCATAGCAGTGTGAACAGACAGAGTTACACATGGAGTAAACAATTAACAAGTCAATAACACAGTAGAAAAAGAGAGTCTATATACATTGTGTGCAAAAGGCATGAGGAGGTAGGCGAATAATTACAATTTTGCAGATTAACACTGGAGTGATAAATGATCAGATGGTCATGTACTGGTGTGCAAAAGAGCAGAAAAGTAAATAAATATAAACAGTATGGGGATGAGGCAGGTAAATTGGGTGGGCTATTTACCGATAGACTATGTACAGCTGCAACGATCGGTTAGCTGCTCAGATAGCAGATGTTTGAAGTTGGTGAGGGAGATAAAAGTCTCCAACTTCAGCGATTTTTGCAATTAGTTCTAGTCACAGGCAGCAGAGAACTGGAACGAAAGGCGGCCAAATGAGGTGTTGGCTTTAGGGATGATCAGTGAGATACACCTGCTGGAGCACGTGCTACGGGTGGGTGTTGCCATCGTGACCAGTGAACTGAGATAAGGTGGAGCTTTACCTAGCATGGACTTGTAGATGACCTGGAGCCAGTGGGTCTGGCGACGAATATGTAGCGAGGGCAGCCGACTAGAGCATACAGGTCGCAGTGGTGGGTGGTATAAGGTGCTTTAGTAACAAAACGGATGGCACTGTGATAAAATGCATCCAGTTTGCTGAGTATTGGAAGCTATTTTGTAGATGACATCGCCGAAGTCGAGGATCGGTAGGATAGTCAGTTTTACTAGGGTAAGTTTGACGGCGTGAGTGAAGGAGGCTTTGTTGCCGAATAGAAAGCCGACTCTAGATTTAATTTTAGATTGGAGATGTTTGATATGAGTCTGTAAGGAGAGTTTACATTCTAGCCAGACACCTAGGTACTTATAGATGTCCACATATTCTAGGTCGGAACCATCCAGGGTGGTGATGCTAGTCGGGCGTGCGGGTGCAGGCAGCGAACGGTTGAAAAGCATGCATTTGGTTTTACTAGCATTTAAGAGCAGTTGGAGGCCACGGAAGGAGTGTTGTATGGCGTTGAAGCTCGTTTGGAGGTTAGATAGCACAGTGTCCAAGGAAGGGCCGGAAGTATACAGAATGGTGTCGTCTGCGTAGAGGTGAATCAGGGAATCGCCCGCAGCAAGAGCAACATCATTGATATATACAGAGAAAAGAGTCGGCCCGAGAATTGAACCCTGTGGCACCCCCATAGAGACTGCCAGAGGACCGGACAACATGCCCTCCGATTTGACACACTGAACTCTGTCTGCAAAGTAGTTGGTGAACCAGGCAAGGCAGTCATTAGAAAAACCGAGGCTACTAAGTCTGCCGATAAGAATATGGTGATTGACAGTCGAAAGCCTTGGCCAGGTCGATGAAGACGGCTGCACAGTACTGTCTTTTATCGATGGCAGTTATGATATCGTTTAGTACCTTGAGTGTGGCTGAGGTGCACCGGTGACCGGCTCGGAAACCAGATTGCACAGCGGAGAAGGTACGGTGGGATTCGAGATGGTCAGTGACCTGTTTGTTGACTTGGCTTTCGAAGACCTTAGATAGGCAGGCAGGATGGATATAGGTCTGTAACAGTTTGGGTCCAGGGTGTCTCCCCCTTTGAAGAGGGGGAAGACTGCGGCAGCTTTCCTATCCTTAGGGATCTCAGATGATATGAGAGGTTGAACAGGATGGTAATAGGGGTTGCGACAATGGCGGCGGATAGTTTCAGAAATAGAGGGTCCAGATTGTCAAGCCCAGCTGATTTGTACGGGTCCAGGTTTTGCAGCTCTTTCAGAACATCTGCTATCTGGATTTGGGTAAAGGAGAACCTGGAGAGGCTTGGACGAGTAGCTGCGGGGGGGGGGGGGGGGCTGTTGGCCGAGGTTGGAGTAGCCAGGAGGAAGGCATGGCCAGCCGGTTAACAGTTGAAAGTTTAGTTAATATTGAATTTATATAACTTTACATTACAGGGTCTTTGCAAATTATTCTCACCTTATGAACTTATGAGCCAGATGTTCCACAAAGTGATAGATTTCAATCCAGTGGTGCTGCACACTCCCAGATCTGTAAAGAGAGATAACATATTGATGAGTGTTTTGTATAAACAGTCTGGAGGAAGTGGAGAGGTTAAGGACTATCTGACTACTGCATCTATCTGTATTGTAGAAGGGTAGCATCTGCTTTAAACATTTTCACTATTATGTGAATCCTATAGCACAGTAAAAGACTGTTTGACACAAAGGGGAAAGGGGATACCTAGTAAGTTGCACTACTGAATGCATTAAACTGAAAGGTGTCTGCCTTAAATTGAAGTCTGCATCGTCGGCGCCAAGGGAGCAGTTGTTGTTGGGGGTTAACTGCCATGCTCAAGGGCAGAACGACAGATTTTGTCCACCTTGCAGGCTCTGGGATTCAAACCAGTAACCTTTTGGTTACTGGCCCAACAGTATTAACCTCTAGGCTAGATGCCGCCAGGTAATAGATGCACACCTTTCTACAATCTTTTTTTTTTGCACTCAAGACTTTTTACTTGACTTTGTGCTACTTCTTCTGCACATCACGCTGTATCCTATGCTTAACACCCCGGCCGTCCTACAATCTGAGCTAGATGCCCTCAAATCTCACACAAATGATCAATGAACCCACCAGGTACAACCCCAAATCTGTAAACACGAGCACCCTCATAGATATCATCCTGACCAACCTGCCCTCTAAAAATACCTCTGATGTCTTCAAACAGGATCCCAGCAATCACTGCCTCAATGCCTGCATCCGTAATGGGTCTGCGGTCAAATGACCAGCCCTCATTACTGTCAAACGCTCCCTAAAAACACTTCTGCGAGCAGGCCTTTCTAATCGACCTGGTATCCTGGAAGGATATTGACCTCATTCTGTCAGTAAAGGATGCCTGGTTATTCTTTAAAAGTGCTTTCCTCACCATCTTAAATAAGCATGCCCCATTCAAAAAATGTGGAACCAGGAACAGATTTAGCCCTTGGTTCACTCCAGACCTGAATGCCCTTGACCAGCACAAAAACATCCTGTGGTGTACTGCATTAGCATCGAATAGCCCCCGCGATATGCAACTTCTCAGGGAAGTTAGGAACTAATATACACAGGCAGTTAGGAAAGCAAAGGACAGCTTTTTCAAATTTGCATCCTGTAGCACAAACTCCAAGAGGTTCTGGGACAATGTAAAGTCCATGGAGAATAACAGCACCTACTCCCAGCTGCCCACTGCACTGGGGCTAGGAAACACTGTCACCACCGAAGAATACGCGATAATTGAGAATTTCAATAAGCATTTCTCTACGGCTGGCCATTCTTTCCACCTGGCTATGACCACACAACAGCCCTGCACCCCCACAGCAACTTGCACAAACTTCCCCAATTTCTCCTTCACCCAAATCCAGATAGCTGATGTTCTGAAAGAGTTGCAAAATCTGGACCCCTACAAATTAGCTGGGCTAGACAATCTGGACCCTCTCTTTCTAAAATTATCTGCCGCAATTGTTGCAACCCCTATTACTAGCCTGTTCAACCTCTTCCGTATCGTCTGAGATCCCCAAAGATGGGGATGACTGCGGCAGCTTACCACTCTTCAAAGGGGGGCGACACTCTAAACCCAAACTGTTACAGACCTATATCTATTCTACCCTGCCTTTCTAAAGTCTTCGAAAGCCAAGTTAACAAACAGATCACCGACCATTTCGAATCCCACCGTACCTTCTCCGCTATGCAATCTGGTTTCCGAGCTGGTCATGGGTGCACCTCAGCCACGCTCAAGGTCCTAAACGAGATCATAACCGCCATTGATAAAAGACAATACTGTGCAGCCGTATTCAATCGACCTGGCCAAGGCTGTCAATCACCACATTGTTATCGGCAGACTCGACAGCCTTGGTTTCTCAAATGATTGCCTTGCCTGGTTCACCAACTACTTCTCAGACAGAGTTCAGTGTGTCAAATCGGAGGGCCTGTTGTACGGACCTCTGGCAGTCTCTATGGGGGTGCCACAGGGTTCAATCCTCGGGCTCTTTTCTCTGTATACAGTACATCAATGATGTCGCTCTTGCTGCTGGTGATTCTCTGATCCACCTCTACGCAGACGACACCATTCTGTATACTTCTGGCCTGTCTTTGGACACTGTTAACTAACCTCCAGACAAGCTTCAATGTCATACAACTCTCCTTCCGTGTCCTCCAAATGCTCTTAAATGCAAGTAAAACTAAATGCATGCTCTTCAACCAATCACTGCCCGCACCTGCCCGCCCGTCCAGCATCACTGCTCTGGATGGTTCTGACTTAGAATATATGGACAACTACAAATACCTGGGTGTCTGGTTAGACTGTAAACTCTCCTTCCAGACTCACATTAAGCATCTCCAATCCAAAATGAAATCTAGAATTGGCTTCCCATTTTGCAAAAAGGCATCCTTCACTCATGCTGCCAAACATACCCTGGTAAAACTGACTATCCTACCGATCCTTCACTTCAGCGATGTAATTTACAAAATAGCCTCCAACACTCTACTCAGCCAATTGGATGCAGTCTATCACAGTGCCATACGTTTTGTCACCAAAGCCCCATTTACTACCCACCACTGCGACCTGTATGCTCTCGTTGGCTGGCCCTCACTTCATTTTCGTCGCCAAACCCACTGGCTCCACCTCATCTATAAGTCTTTGCTAGGTAAAGACCTGCCTTATCTCAGCTCACTGGTCACCATAGCAAATCAAATCAATTTGTCACATACACATGGTTAGCAGATGTTAATGCGAGTGTAGCGAAATGCTTGTGCTTCTAGTTCCGACAATGCAGTAATAATCAACAAGTAATCTAGCTAACAATTCCAAAACTACTACCTTATACACACAAGTGTAAGGGGATAAAGAATATGTACATAAAGATATATGAATGAGTGATGGTACAGAGCGTCATAGGCAAGATACAGTAGATGGTATTGAGTACAGTATATACATATGAGATGAGTATGTAAACAAAGTGGCATAGTTAGTGGCTAGTGATACATGTATTACATAAAGATGCAGTAGATGATATAGAGTACAGTATATACGTATACATATGAGATGAGTAATGTAGGGTGTTAACATTATATTAGGTAGCATTGTTTAAAGTGGCTAGTGATATATTTTACATCATTTCCCATCAATTCCCATTATTAAAGTGGCTGGAGTTGAGTCAGTGTGTTGGCAGCAGCCACTCAATGTTAGTGGTGGCTGTTTAACAGTCTGATGGCCTTGAGATAGAAGCTGTTTTTCAGTCTCTCGGTCCCAGCTTTGATGCACCTGTACTGACCTCGCCTTCTGGATGATAGCGGGGTAAACAGACAGTGGCTCGGGTGGTTGTTGTCCTTGATGATCTTTATGGCCTTCCTGTGACATCGGGTGGTGTAGGTGTCCTGGAGGGCAGGTAGTTTGCCCCCGGTGATGCGTTGTGCAGACCTCACTACCCTCTGGAGAGCCTTACGGTTGTGGGCGGAGCAGTTGCCGTACCAGGCGGTGATACAGCCCGACAGGATGCTCTCGATTGTGCATCTGTAGAAGTTTGTGAGTGCTTTTGGTGACAAGCCAAATTTCTTCAGCCTCCTGAGGTTGAAGAGGCGCTGCTGCGCCTTCTTCACGATGCTGTCTGTGTGGGTGGACCAATTCAGTTTGTCTGTGATGTGTACGCCGAGGAACTTAAAACTTACTACCCTCTCCACTACTGTTCCATCGATGTGGATAGGGGGGTGTTCCCTCTGCTTTTTCCTGAAGTCATTTATCACTCCAGGGTTTAATTGCTAAATTGTAATTACTTCGCCACTACGGCCTATTTATTGCCTTACCTCCCTAATCTCACCTCATTTGCACACACTGTATAAAGATTCCCATTGTGTTATTGACTGTACGTTTGTGTTTTCCATATGTAACTCTGTGTTGTTGTTTGTGTTGCACTGCTTTGCTTTATCTTGGCCAGGTCGCAGTTGTAAATGAGAACTTGTTCTCAACTGGCCTACCTGGTTAAATAAAGGTGAAATACATTTTTATTTTTATTTTATCCCATCCAACCATTACAGTTCGACGATATATTAATCTTGGCTGAATGTAGTCTTTCCCTGCCGGTGTGTACTGTGGCAACACTCCTGTATGCCTCTTCTTTCCCGAAAAGGAGGGTATTGCTTCGGAAGCACCCATTCTATTAGAACACGCAAACACCTTGGTTGGAAAGCAACAACGTAGCCTATAACTCTGATTGATTAGATAGTTGCCATCTTTGGACTGCACCAATGATCTCATGCTGATGCAGATCAGTGAAATCCTTCTTCTCAGATTACTGTCAATGTGTTTATAATGCAGCCCCAGTAATGATCTCCGTCTTATTGGAGTCAAGTAAATGATCAGCCATTATGTGTTACTAGAGTCAGGTAAATTATCAGTCATTATGCCTAAGTTATGTATTTGAATTAGGCCAGTCTAACGGGGCTGTAGTACCGTATTCAACATCACTACGTATGCATAGCTGACCGATTCATTACAGATTTTTGTGGTTTAAATCTCCTTGTCCTTATTTGATGATTATGTTTTCTTAACTCACTCCAGTCTCCTTCTCGCCTCATTTAACACCTGATTTAGTTAACAAAAGGCACATCTCAATAGGTGGTCCAGGTAAGTCATGACATCACAAGTAGGGGGGTGGGTCTGTCCTCTTTTGCTCCTCAATGGAGGGGGAGGCCGATGACACCACAACTACCCATCAGACCAACTCATTGAATGCCCTACTCCTTGAAGTTTTCAGTTGTGTCTAAAAAAATATATTTTTTAAACACTATTTTGCTCAAAACATTTTTTTTTTACTCATGAGTGTATGTACTTTACGGTATTTATACTTGGGCTGTCACTTTTCAACAGTTCAAAAATCACTGAACTCTAACCTTGATAATGGTTTCTTACAATTAAATGTTGTTGACAGTAGGTTGACCGGCCATATGACTTCGTCTTTCTTTCTGTGTGTCATTCTTTTAATTCCTGTCTTTACTCCCATCCTCTTACTTCACTGTCCTCTTCTTTCTCCCACTCAGAGCATTTCTCAAAACACCTCTTTATCCACTGTTACCAGGATACGAGTCTCAGCACAGACAGCGCAGCCAAAAGGCTGAAACATTGGAACATCTGGACCTAATGGAGAAAGGGTTCTGCAGACACACAGAGGAGTTGATACAGAGAGTAGTGATGATCAGACAGAGAATACAGAAGGACAGTTATGGTAAAAAGGGATATCAGTTCAGTCAAAGAGAGGTAGAGGAAAGCAGCCAGAGAATGACTACATAGACCCATGAATGACCACATGGAACACTTCCACATCAGCGAATGGAGATCCTAATAAAAAATAAAATACTACATATAATGCAGAATCAGAGGAGACAGTTCAAAATAATGGCTGGAACGGAGCAAATGGAATGTGTTTGATGTATTTGATAGCATTCCACCTATTCCACTCCAGCCATTACCACGAGCCCGCCCTCCCCAATTAAGGGGCCACCAACCTCCTGGTGTCTAACATTCTCCTTTTTTTGATGCATTTTCTGTTAGCAAAACATTGTGCGCACACACAGCAGTATGTTCATCATACTCCCTACATCAGTCTTTTGAATCTTACAATTCGAGATGTCTACCTGAATTTCCACTTAGCTAAAATGTTATGCCACCACAGAAATGTCTGCCTGGAGTTGGCATTCTGATGTAGGGCAAAAGTAGAAAAAAAAAACAATCTTCATCCACGAGTAAGAGACTAAACAATGGAGGAGAGGAAAAGGCAGACTCAAATGATAGAGGCTGAAGCCTGCTCACCCACATTAGACAAATAATCATGCAGGCAATAATGAGTGTTGTCATTTGAAAGTATGGGAGTTCAGAGGGTAGCAATATATATTGAAACCAGAAGAGGCTCTATTTTACCCTATTAGGTATGCCCCAAAAGATCCACTGCCCTCACCCACCTGGAAAAAGGGAATGCACAAGTGAAGATGCTTGAAATCGACTACAGCTTGGTCTTCAATACCATAGTACTCTCTAAGCTCACCACAAAGCTCTCGGCCCTGGGACTTAACTCCTCCATATAGAACTGGGTCCTGAACTTCCTGACGGCCACCCCCAGGTGGTGAAGGTAGGTAACATCACCTCCTCCACACTGACCCTCAACATGGGGGTACAGTTCCAATTCCATCAAAATCGCTGATGACACGACAGTAGTAGGCATGATTAGCAACAACGACGAGAGGGCCTACAGAGATGAGGTAGGCACTCTGATGGCGTGGCTCAAGGTAAACAACTTCTCCCTCAAAGTAAGCAAATCAAAGGAGCCGATTGTGAACTTCAGGAGGAACCAAGCTAGGCACACCCCCATCAACGGGGCTGCCGTGGAGACGGTCAGAAACTTTTAAAGTTTCTCTGTGTCCACATCTCAGAGGAGCTGAAATGGTCAAACCACAAAGACGCTGTGGTGAAGAAAGCAGGAGGTTTATGAAATTTGGCCTGTTCCCGAGGGCCCTCACAGTGTTGGACAGGTGCACCATCGAGATCGCACTGTTGGGCTGCATCAGCCTGGTATTACTCCTGACCACAAGGTTCTACAGATGTTGCACACCATCTGCCCTCCTGGACACCTACAACACCAGGTGTCGCAGGAAGATCAAGAAAATCATCAGGGACCTCAGCCACCCGAGCCACAGCCTGTTCTCACCGCTTTCATCACACAGACAATATAGGAGCATTATGGTAGAAATAAACTGCCCAATAGCTTCTACCCCCCCCCCCCCCCCCCCTTACCCCCTAATGGACATTTATCCTTGTAAATCTCACACTATGGACAAATAGCCTTATTTACACAAGTTGCCACTTAACTGCAACAACTGTATAGAACTTAAAACTAGTTATAAATAAATACACACACACTGAACAAAAATATAAAATGCAACAATTTCAAGATTTGACTGCGTTACAGTTCATATAAGCAAATCAGTCAATCTAAATGACTTCATTAGGCCCTAACCTACAGATTTCACATGACTGGGCAGGAGCGCAGCCATGGGTAGGCCTGGGAGAGCCCACTGGGGTTTCATCAGCTGTCCGGGTGGCTGGTGAAGGAGCCAGATGTGGAGGTCCTGGGCTGGCGTGGTTACACGTGGTTGCTGTTGTGAGGCCGGTTGGACGCACTGCCAAATTCTCTAAAATGTCTTTGGAGGTGGCTTATGGTAGAGAAAGGAACATTCAATTATCTGGCAACAGCTCTGGTGGACATTCCTGCAGTTAGCATGCCAATTGCACGCTCCCTCAAAACTGTGGCATTGTGCTGTGTGACAAAACTGCACATTTGAGTGGCCTTTTATTGTCCCCGGCACAAGGTGCACCTGTGTAATGATCATGCTGTTTAATCGGCCCTTGATATGCCACACCTGTCAGGTGGATGGATTATCTTGGAAAAGGACAAATGCTCACTAACAGGGATGCAAACACATTTTTGCACAACATTGGAGAAAAATAAGCTTTTGTGCATCTGGAAAACATCTGGAATCTTTTACTTCAGCTTATGAAACATGGCACCAACACTTTACTTTTTACCTTTATTTAACTAGGCAAGTCAGTTAAGAACAAATTCGTATTTACAACGACTGCCTATCCCGACCAAACCTGGACAACGCTGGGCCAATTGTGCGCCGCCCTATGGGACTCCCAATCACAACCGGATGTGATATAGCCTGGATAGAGATACATACACACATGCCTTTTTCTATTATTTTACTTAGTATTATTGTTTCACTCACTTCTCTGACCTGCATTGTTGGAGCATAAGAATTTCGCTGT
Organism: Oncorhynchus mykiss; assembly: GCF_057628025.1. Classification (NCBI taxonomy): domain Eukaryota; kingdom Metazoa; phylum Chordata; class Actinopteri; order Salmoniformes; family Salmonidae; genus Oncorhynchus; species Oncorhynchus mykiss. Next base: position 58,389,394 of record NC_143032.1, on the reverse strand, counting down.
ACCCTGCAATTACATCTGCGACCCTGTGCATATGACTCAAACTGATTTGATTTGCCTTTGCTCACAATAATTAGGCCCTTTTGAAGGAGGATAAGGAAGGAATTTGGGTGAACTAACAATAAGGAGAACTAGTGCGGAAGTGACAGAGAAAGGCTACCTACAGTATAAATACATCTGAGAATATCATAGGGTGGCATAAATGAGATATTATTGGTTGTGGTTGAAATGCTAAAAACTGGGGCAGCTCCATGAAACAGACGGTACCAGTCTGAAACAGTCCAATGCCAACAACATGGCTGAGTGAAAATGAAAACATGCAAGAATCAGCAAGCTAGTTAGTTGCACGCAGGATTGATTTGTCCTCATGTTAGTCACACAGAGATAAACACGGGTTTGGAAATCTACAGTTCATTTGTAAAGTATTCAGACCCCTTGACTTGTTCCACATTTTGTGCCAGCCTAATTCTGAACTGGATTAAATAGTTTCCCCCCATCAATCTACACACAATACCTCATGATAAAAAACAAAAACAGTTTACAATTTTTGGCAAATTTATTTAAAAAAATGAAATATCACATTTCCATAAGTATTCAGACCCTTTACTCAGTACTTTGTTGAAGCACCGTTGGCACCGATTACAGCCTACAAGCTTGGCACACCTGCTTTTGGGGAGTTTCTCCCATTCTTCTCTGCAGATCCTCTCAAGCTCTGTCAGGTTGGATGGGGATCATCACTGCACAGCTATTTCCAGGTCTCTCCAGAGATGTTCGATCGGGTTCAAGTCCGGGCTCAGGCTGGGCCACTCAAAGACAATCAATGACTTATCCTGAAGCCACTCCTGCGTTGTCTTGGCTGTGTGCTTAGGGTTGTTGTCCTATTGGAAGGTGAACCTTCAACCCAGTCTGAAGTCCTGAGCGATCTGGAGTAGGTTTTCATGAAGGATCTCTCTGTACTTTGCGCCATTCAGCTTTCCCAACTAGTCTCCGAGTCCCTGCCGCTGAAAAACATCCCCACAGCATGATGCTGCCACCACCCTCTCTCACCATAGGGATGGTGCCAGGTGTCCACCAGACGTGACGCTTGGCATTCAGGCCAAAGAGTTCAATCAGAACAGAGAATCTTGTTTCTCATGGTCTGAGTCCTTTAGGTGCCTTTTGGCAAACTCAAAGCAGGCTGTCATGCGCCTTTTACTGAGGAGTGGCTTCCGTCTGGCAACTCTACCATAAAGGCCTGATTGGTGGAGTGCTGCAGAGATGGTTGTCCTTCTGGAAGGTTCTCCCATCTCCACAGAGGAATTGTGGCGCTCTGTCAGAGTGACCATCGGGTTATTGGTCACCACCTGAATCAAGGCCCTTCTGCCCTGATTGCTCAGTTTTGCTAGGCGGCCAGCTCTTGCACGAGTCTTGGTGGTTCCAAACTACTTCCATTTAACAATGGAAGTAGAACACTGTGTTCTTGGGGTGCTGCAATGCTGCAGACATTTTTTGGTACCCTTCTGTGCATCGACACAATCCTGTCTCGGAGCTCTACTGACAATTCCTTCAACCTCATGGCTTGGTTTTTGCTCTGATATGCACGGTCAACTGTGGGACCTTATATAGACAGGTGTGTGCCTTTCCAAATCATGTCCAGTCAATTGAATTTACCACAGGTGGACGCCAATCAAGTTGTAGTAACATCTCAAGGATGATCAATGGAAACAGGATGCACCTGAGCTCAATTTCGAGTTCCATAGCAAAGGGTCTGAATACTTACGGAAATAACGTATTTCTGTTTATTTCACTTCGTTGTTATGGGATATTGTGAGTAGATGGATTAAATAAAACATTTCCTCATCAATTTTAGAATAAGGCTGTAACGTAACAAAATGTGGTCTGAATACTTTTAGAATTCACTGTATGTAACTCAAGAAAGCAGCGGACATGTAAGCACTGCTTTTGTGAAGAGTTTTAAAGAGGCTCATGTCACCACCTTCTAAAGTGTGTTGCATTATGGGGATAACATCTTCAGAATTGTCCCAATGCTTGATCAATGCCCCTCAGGGGAAGTAAATACCACATATGTTTTGTAAGATGCAGGTTTTGAAAGACGTTGGAACTAAAAATATGTACTTTCCACATTAGGTTATATATATCTCATTTGCAACTGCGACCTGGCCAAGATAAAGCGTAGCAATTCGACACAAACAACAACACAGAGTTACACATGGAATAAACAAAACACAGTCAATAATACAGTAGAACAAAAGAAAACAAAAAGTATATATACAGTGAGTGCAAATGAGGTAAGTTAAGGAAATGAATAGGCCATGGTGGCGGAGTAATTACAATGTAGCAATTAAACACTGGAATGGTAGATGTGCAGAAGATGAATGTGCAGGAAGAGATACTGGGGTGCAAAGGAGCAAAATAAATAAATAAATACCCGTAAGGGGATGAGGTAGGTAGATAGATGGGCTGTTTACAGATAGGCTAAGTACAGGTGCAGTGATCTGTAAACTGCTCTGACAGCAGGTGCTTAAAGCTAGTGAGGGAGATGTGAGTCTTCAGCTTCAGAGATTTTTGCAATTCGTTCCAGTCATGGGCAGCAGAGAACTGGAAGGAAAGACGACCAAAGTAGGAATTGGCTTTGGGGGTGACCAGTGAGATATACCTGCTGGAGTGGGTGCTGCTATGGTGACCAGTGAGCTGAGATAAGGCGGGGCTTTACCTAGCAGAGACTTGTAGATAACCTGTAGCCAGTGGGTTTGGCGACGAGTATGAAGCGAGGGCCAGCCAACGGGAGCATACAAGTCGCAATGGTGGGTAGTGTATGGGGCTTTGGTGACAAAACGGATTGCACTGTGATAGACTGCATCCAGTTTGTTGAGTAGAGTGTTGGAGGCTATTTTATTGAGGACATCCCCGAAGTCGAGGATCGGTAGGATGGTCAGTTTTATGAGGGTGTTTGGCAGCATGAGTGAAGGATGCTTTGTTGCGATATAGGAAGCCGATTCTAGATTTAATTTTGGATTGGAGATGCTTAATGTGAGTATGGAAGGAGAGTTTACAGTCTAACCAGACACCCAGGTATTTGTAGTTGTCCACGTATTCTAAGCCAAAATAGAAATGGTTTCACCAGAGGTCTTGATAATAACAATAACATTCCTGAACATCAACCTATCAAGGCCTGATTACCAAACGGGCATGCAGGGCACATGCCCTGGGATCCCAAACCCCCACACAATATGTTGGGGGGACCCCCATATATCAAAATGTGTAGAATTTGAGCAAATGTTCTTTAAAACTGCAACATTTTCTCTCAGCCACATGGTAAAGTGTGTTGAATAGCAATAAATTAGTTTTAAAACTGCAAAGATGTCTCTCAGCCTCATGGCAAAATGTCAACAAAAGCATGAGATGAGCTATAAAACAGCAACAACAACAAAATCTCTGCCCCATGACAAAAAGTGTATAATTGCAGCAAATTAGCTTAAAACTGCAACATTTTATCTTAGCCTCATGACAAATGCTGTAAGTTAGCTGCCCCCCCCTCGGTGTCCCGGGGCCCCAATGCGGTATCCTGGTCCTGCCAAGTATGACAACATTTGGATTACTTCTCTCAAGCCTTCCAAAGTGTGCTACATTATGGAGATAAAATTGTCCGTTTTGCGCCTACATGACTACTGCATAAACTTTACAAAAACCACGTGATCAAATGTCATTTTGACTGCAGTCGACTGAAAGTTTCTGCAGTTGCTCTTTACCAACTTCATCCTGCAGCCATAGATTGCATTGTGGGAGGCTCTATTGTCAACCTATAATTAGGGTGTTTTTGTTTGACACACAGAAACGTGACCAAACAGCAACGAACTTTGCCAAGATTCATGTACACCAGTGGTCACCAACCTTTGACTCAAGATCACTTTCTCAGTCAAAATGCAAGTCAATATGTACCACTCAGATTATGATTTTTATATTTTAAACATTTAACATTAACCTAATAAAAACAGTTCTATAAAGATTTTGATTTGTGCAGTAGGCCTAATACATTATCACAGCATATTGGCTATATACCTGGCCTGGCAATATTGTTCTTCTCAGACCATATTATATTTCAAAACTCGAGCTTTGATAAATTAGATTAGGTGTAGCACTTGCAAGGCACAGCTGAGCATAAATGTAAATAATTTGCCGTTTTATTTTACTGGATTAATGGTACCTGCATCTGTCATAGTGCTTTCAAGGCAACTGGGAACCAGGACAAATCATGACGTCAGTGATCTTCAGGTAGTGAAGTCGGAGTTCTAGAAAGATGCCCGAGTTTCCGACTTGGAATTCCGAGTTGGATGACTGTTCAAAATGATTTTCCCCAGTCAGATGTCGGAAGTATGAGGTTTCCAGTTGAACACAGCATTAGTCTCAGCCTCTCACGGTCACATTGTTCTAGAGAGACTTACACGCTTATCAAAACGTCATGCCAGGGTAAGCCTACATGAAACACAGGCCTTATTTTAAGTGTTTCTAAAATCCCCTGTGGGAAAAATTATTGGAACCATTTCCCTGTTTGACCGCTAGGTTTTATGGGTATTATGACGCATACTGTGGTACTCTATGCCTACCTGGTGTGCAGGGCTTCTGAATCAAGTACACCTTCCACCAACAGCGCAACACGAAAAAAAAGAGCAAACCTGTATCGTTGGCTTTTCTACAGAAATGTTTGATGGTCAACTAGGAACGTTTTAATTTATTTTTATTTCACCTTTATTTAACCAGGTAGGCCAGTTGAGAACAAGTTTTCATTGACAACTGCGACCTGGCCAAGATAAAGCAAAGCAGTGCGACAAAAACAACACAGAGTTACACATGGGTGTATTGTCTTGAAGATCGACCGGTTGGTGACCACTGATGTTATACAGTGAATATGTACAAATGAATGTGATATTTGAGTCTCTCTCTCACCAACTGATAGTACACACAGTTATGAACTCTGCCCCCAATAGTGTATGACAAGCAGTGGAGAGATAAGGTGGAAAGAGAATGATGAATGACAAACTCACTTGTCCAGGACAAAGTAGAGGTCAAAGCTCCCGAAGCAGGATGGTCCAGTCTCCCCCCTGTCCTGGTTGTGCCCAGCATTACCAGCTGTCAGCACCACCAGCACACTCACAACACCAAGCAGCACTGGTAACCAGGAGCCTCTGCACCCATATAAAGACATTATTCCAGTTTGGAGGAGCCTATTTCACATAAAAGGAAGAATAAAACCACTTTGGAAAACAGATGGATGAAAAACCTTTCCTTTGTACAAAAAAACTATTCCTTATTTCTGTATATTGATCCAGTATTCTTCAGCATTGAAAATAAGTTATCTGAAAGGGTGCAGTGGAAGGCAGAGAATGCACTGATGCTATGAATCTAGTCCGTCTCAACTGAGTCAGGAAGCTCTAATAACTGGGTGAGAGACAAGCAAGCACAGGCTACATGCACTGAGCCACATAACAGCAAACTCCTGGTCTTCCTTTGTCCTACTTCCCAACAGTAAGAAAATAGCTACAAAGTAAGTGCATTCCAGGCAGCTCCACAGAAAACGATGTAATTGTGTCTAACTTACAGTCAGTCAGTCCCTTTCCAAAACTCTGACTTTCTTTTTCATTTTTTTCACGTGGTTGAAGAGGGAATTAAAACAAGTGAGAAAGACAAACTCCACTTCTACTGCCATCTACTGGTTACAATCGGTGGTGACAATGTTCTTATTCAGGAGCTTATCTGGGGCCTCCTTTATCAACCATGCGTACATACAATTCATGTTTTTTAAAATTTCATTTAACCTTTTTTTAACCAGGTAGGCAAGTTGAGAACAAGTTCTTATTTGCAATTGCGACCTGGCCAAGATAAAACAAAGCTGTTCGACACATACAACGACACAACGACACATGGAGTAAAACAAACATACAGTCAATAATACAGTATAAACAAGTCTATATACGATGTGAGCAAATGAGGTGAGATAAGGGAGGTAAAGGCAAAAAAAAAAAGGCCATGGTGGAAAAGTAAATACAATATAGCAAGTAAAACACTGGAATGGTAGATTTGCAGTGGAAGAATGTGCAAAGTAGAAATAAAAATAATGGGGTGCAAAGGAGCAAAATAAATAAATAAATAAAATAAATGGTAGGGAAAGAGGTAGTTGTTTGGGCTAAATTATAGGTGGGCTATGTACAGGTGCAGTAATCTGTGAGCTGCTCTGACAGTTGGTGCTTAAAGCTAGTGAGGGAGATAAGTGTTTCCAGTTTCAGAGATTTTTGTAGTTCGTTCCAGTCATTGGCAGCAGAGAACTGGAAGGAGAGGAGGCCAAAGAAATAATTGGTTTTGGGGGTGACCAGAGAGATATACCTGCTGGAGCGCGTGCTACAGGTGCGTGATGCTATGGTGACCAGCGAGCTGAGATAAGGGGGGACTTTACCTAGCAGGGTCTTGTAGATGACATGGAGCCAGTGGGTTTGGCGACGAGTATGAAGCGAGGGCCAGCCAACGAGAGCGTACAGGTCGCAATGGTGGGTAGTATATGGGGCTTTGGTGACAAAACGGATTGCACTGTGATAGACTGCATCCAATTTGTTGAGTAGGGTATTGGAGGCTATTTTGTAAATGACATCGCCAAAGTTGAGGATTGGTAGGATGGTCAGTTTTACAAGGGTATGTTTGGCAGCATGAGTGAAGGATGCTTTGTTGCGAAATAGGAAGCCGATTCTAGATTTAACTTTGGATTGGAGATGTTTGATGTGGGTCTGGAAGGAGAGTTTACAGTCTAACCAGACACCTATGTATTTGTAGTTGTCCATGTATTCTAAGTCAGAGCTGTCCAGAGTAGTGATGTTGGACAGGTGGGCAGGTGCGGGCAGCGATCGGTTGAAGAGCATGCATTTAGTTTTACTTGTATTTAAGAGCAATTGGAGGCCACGGAAGGAGAGTTGTATGACATTGAAGCTTGCCTGGAGGGTTGTTAACACAGTGTCCAAAGAAGGGCCAGAAGTATACAGAATGGTGTCGTCTGCGTAGAGGTGGATCAGAGACTCAGCAAGAGCGACATCATTGATGTATACAGAGAAGAGAGTCGGTCCAAGAATTGAACCCTGTGGCACCCCCATAGAGACTGCCAGAGGTCCGGACAACAGACCCTCCGATTTTACACACTGAACTCTATCAGAGAAGTAGTTGGTGAACCAGGCGAGGCAATCATTTGAGAAACCAAGGCTGTCGAGTCTGCCGATGAGGATGCTGTGATTGACAGAGTCGAAAGCCTTGGCCAGATCAATGAGTACGGCTGCACAGTAATGTTTCTTATCGATGGCGGTTAAGATATCGTTTAGGACCTTGAGCGTGGCTGAGGTGCACCCATGACCAGCTCTGAAACCAGATTGCATAGCAGAGAAGGTATGGTGAGATTCAAAATGGTCGGTAATCTGTTTGTTGACTTGGCTTTCGAAGACCTTAGAAAGGCAGGGTAGGATAGATATAGGTCTGTAGCAGTTTGGGTCAAGAGTGTCCCCCCCTTTGAAGAGGGGGATGCAGCTGCTTTCCAATCTTTGGGAATCTCAGACGACACGAAAGAGAGGTTGAACAGGCTAGTAATAGGGGTGGCAACAATTTCGGCAGATAATTTTAGAAAGAGAGGGTCCAGATTATCTAGCCCGGCTGATTTGTAGGGGTCCAGATTTTGCAGTTCTTTCATTACATCAGCTGACTGGATTTGGGAGAAGGAGAAATGGGGAAGGCTTGGGCGAGTTGCTGTGGGGGGTGCAGTGCTGTTGACCGGGGTAGGAGTAGCCAGGTGGAAAGCATGGCCAGCAGTACAAAAATGCTTATTGAAATTCTCAATTATAGTGGATTTATCAGTGGTGACAGTGTTTCCTATCTTCAGTGCAGTGGGCAGCTGGGAGGAGGTGTTCTTATTCTCCATGGACTTTACTGTCATGTACTGTCATGTTGTGTCTTGTCTCTGTCCTTTCCCTTCACCCTGTCTCCCTCTGCTGGTCGTTGTTAGGTTACCTTTTCTCCCCCGCTTTCCCCCAGCTGTTCCTTGTCTCCTCTAACTACCCATTCACCCCGTTTCCCACCTGTTCCCTTTTTCCCTCTGATTAGGTCCCTATATCTCTCTCTGTTTCTGTTCCTGTCCTTGTCGGATTCTTGTTTGTTGTGTTTCATGCCTGAGCCAGACTATCGTCATGTTTGCTGTAACCTTGTCCTGTCCTGTCGGAATCTGCCGGTCTATCTGAGCCTACCTATGTTTGGTTATTAAAGAAGCTCTGTTTAAGTTAGTTCGCTTTTGGGTCCTCATTCACTCACCATAACAGAAGAATCCGACCAAGAATGGACCCAGCGACTTCGGATCCTCTCCACTCAGCCGTCGGGATCCAGGGAGCGATGCTAGGCAGACACGAGCAGGAAGTGTCTGCTGCTCGACATGCCGTTGAGACCCTGGCCACCCAAGTCTCCAACCTCACAGAACAGGTTCACCATCTCCGCCTCGATCCACCGGCCACTTCCAGGGCTTTCGAATCTCCGGAGCCCAGAATCAATAACCCGCCGTGTTACTCTGGGGAGCCCACTGAATGCCGCTCGTTCCTCACCCAGTGTGATATTGTGTTTTCTCTCCAGCCCAACACTTACTCCAGGAGCACTGCTCGTGTCGCCTACGTCATATCTCTCCTTATTGGACGGGCTCGTGAGTGGGGCACGGCAATCTGGGAGGCAAGGGCTGAGTGTACTAACCAGTATCAGGACTTTAAGGAGGAGATGATACGGGTTTTTGATCGATCTGTTTTTGGGGAGGAGGCTTCCAGGGCCCTGTCTTCCCTATGTCAAGGCAATCGATCCATAACAGACTACTCTATTGAGTTTCGCACTCTTGCTGTCTCCAGTGGCTGGAACGAGCCGGCCTTGCTCGCTCGTCTTCTGGAGGGTTTCCGCGCAGAGGTAAAGGATGAGATTCTCTCCCGGGAGGTTCCTTCCAGCGTGGATTCCTTGATTGAACTCGCTATTCGCATTGAGCGACGGGTTGATCTTCGTCACCGAGCTCGTGGAAAGGAGCTCGCGCTCTCCGTCGCCTCCCTCTCCGCATCACTACCATCTTCCTCTGCCGGCTCGGGTGCTGAGCCCATGCAGCTGGGAGGTATCCGCATCTCGACTAAGGAGAGGGAACGGAGAATCACCAACCGCCTCTGTCTCTATTGCGGTTCCGCTGGTCATTTTGTCACTTCATGTCCAGTAAAAGGCCAGAGCTCGTCAGTAAGCGGAGGGCTACTGGTGAGCGCTACTACTCCTGTCTCTCCTTCAAGATCCTGCACTACCTTGTCGGGCCATCTACGCTGGACCGGTTCGTCAGCTTCCTGCAGTGCCTTAATAGACTCTGAGGCGGAGGGCTGTTTTATGGACGAGACCTGGGCTCGGGAACATGACATTCCTCTCAGACAGTTAAAGGAGCCCACGGCCTTGTTCGCCCTGGATGGTAGTCCTCTCCCCAGGATTCAGCGTGAGACGCTACCTTTAACCCTCACTGTTTCTGGTAATCATAGTGAAACCATTTCTTTTTTAATTTTTCGTTCACCTTTTACACCTGTTGTTTTGGGCCATCCCTGGCTAGTTTGTCATAATCCTTCCATTAATTGGTCTAGTAATTCTATCCTCTCCTGGAACGTCTCTTGTCATGTGAAATGTTTAATGTCTGCTATCCCTCCTGTTTCCTCTGTCTCTTCTTCACAGGAGGAGCCTGGTGATTTGACAGGGGTGCCGGAGGAATATCACGATCTGCGCACGGTGTTCAGTCGGTCCAGGGCCACCTCTCTTCCTCCACACCGGTCGTATGATTGTAGTATTGATCTCCTTCCGGGAACCACCCCCCCCGGGGTAGACTATACTCTCTGTCGGCTCCCGAACGTAAGGCTCTCGAAGATTATTTGTCTGTAGCTCTTGACGCCGGTACCATAGTCCCCTCCTCCTCTCCCGCCGGAGCGGGGTTTTTTTTTGTCAAGAAGAAGGACGGGTCTCTGCGCCCCTGCATAGATTATCGAGGGCTGAATGACATAACAGTGAAGAATCGTTATCCGCTTCCTCTTATGTCTTCAGCCTTCGAGATCCTGCAGGGAGCCAGGTTTTTCACTAAGTTGGACCTTCGTAACGCTTACCATCTCGTGCGCATCAGGGAGGGGGACGAGTGGAAGACGGCGTTTAACACTCCGTTAGGGCACTTTGAATACCGGGTTCTTCCTTTCGGCCTCGCTAACGCTCCAGCTGTCTTTCAGGCATTAGTCAATGATGTCCTGAGAGACATGCTGAACATCTTTGTTTTCGTTTACCTTGACGATATCCTGATTTTTTCACCGTCACTCCAGATTCATGTTCAGCACGTTCGACGTGTCCTCCAGCGCCTTTTAGAGAATTGTCTTTTTGTGAAGGCTGAGAAGTGCACTTTTCATGCCTCCTCCGTCACATTTCTCGGTTCTGTTATTTCCGCTGAAGGCATTAAGATGGATCCCGCTAAGGTCCAAGCTGTCATTGATTGGCCCGTCCCTAAGTCACGCGTCGAGCTGCAGGGCTTTCTCGGCTTCGCGAACTTCTATCGTCGTTTCATCCGTAATTTCGGTCAGGTGGCAGCTCCTCTCACAGCCCTTACTTCTGTCAAGACGTGCTTTAAGTGGTCCGTTTCCGCCCAGGGAGCTTTTGATCTCCTCAAGAATCGTTTTACATCCGCTCCTATCCTTGTTACACCTGACGTCTCTAGACAGTTCGTTGTCGAGGTTGACGCGTCAGAGGTGGGCGTGGGAGCCATCCTTTCTCAGCGCTCCCTCTCTGACGACAAGGTCCACCCATGCGCGTATTTTTCTCATCGCCTGTCGCCGTCGGAACGTAACTATGATGTGGGTAACCGCGAACTGCTCGCCATCCGGTTAGCCCTAGGCGAATGGCGACAGTGGTTGGAGGGGGCGACCGTTCCTTTTGTCGTTTGGACTGACCATAGGAACCTTGAGTACATCCGTTCTGCCAAACGACTTAATGCGCGTCAGGCGCGTTGGGCGCTGTTTTTCGCTCGTTTCGAGTTCGTGATTTCTTATCGTCCGGGCTCTAAGAACACCAAGCCTGATGCTTTGTCTCGTCTCTTCAGTTCTTCAGTAGCCTCCACTGACCCCGAGGGGATTCTCCCTGAGGGGCGTGTTGTCGGGTTGACTGTCTGGGGAATTGAGAGGCAGGTAAAACAAGCGCTCACTCACACTCCGTCGCCGCGCGCTTGTCCTAGGAACCTTCTTTTCGTTCCCGTTCCTACTCGTCTGGCCGTTCTTCAGTGGGCTCACTCTGCCAAGTTAGCCGGCCACCCTGGCGTTCGGGGTACGCTTGCTTCCATTCGCCAGCGTTTTTGGTGGCCCACCCGGGAGCATGACACGCGTCGTTTCGTGGCTGCTTGTTCGGTCTGCGCGCAGACTAAGTCCGGTAACTCTCCTCCTGCCGGCCGTCTCAGGCCGCTTCCTATTCCCTCTCGACCGTGGTCTCACATCGCCTTAGATTTTGTCACCGGACTGCCTTCGTCAGCGGGGAAGACTGTTATTCTTACGGTTGTCGATAGGTTCTCTAAGGCGGCTCATTTCATTCCCCTTGCTAAGCTTCCTTCTGCTAAAGAGACGGCACAAATCATCATCGAGAATGTTTTCAGAATTCATGGCCTTCCGTCAGACGTCGTTTCGGACAGAGGTCCGCAATTCACGTCTCAATTTTGGAGGGAGTTTTGCCGTTTGATTGGGGCTTCCGTCAGTCTCTCTTCCGGCTTTCACCCCCAGTCTAACGGTCAAGCAGAACGGGCCAATCAGACTATTGGTCGCATCTTACGCAGTCTTTCTTTTCGTAACCCTGCGTCTTGGTCAGAACAGCTCCCCTGGGCAGAATACGCCCACAACTCGCTTCCTTCGTCTGCGACCGGGCTATCTCCTTTTCAGAGTAGCCTCGGGTACCAGCCTCCGCTGTTCTCATCTCAGTTCGCCGAGTCCAGCGTCCCCTCCGCTCAGGCTTTTGTCCAACGTTGCGAGCGCACCTGGAAGAGGGTCAGGTCTGCACTTTGCCGTTATAGGACGCAGACTGTGAGGGCTGCTAATAAGCGTAGAACTAAGAGTCCTAGATATTGTCGCGGTCAGAGAGTTTGGCTCTCCACTCAGAACCTTCCCCTTAAGACGGCTTCTCGCAAGTTGACCCCGCGGTTCATTGGTCCGTTCCGTATTTCTCGGGTCATTAATCCTGTCGCAGTTCGACTTCTTCTTCCGCGATACCTTCGTCGCGTCCACCCGGTCTTCCATGTCTCCTGCATCAAGCCCGTCCTTCGCGCCCCCGCTCGTCTTCCCCCCCCCCCCCCCATCCTTGTCGAGGGCGCACCCATCTACAGGGTCCGTAGAATTTTGGACATGCGTCCTCGGGGCCGTGGTCACCAGTACCTCGTAGATTGGGAGGGGTACGGTCCTGAGGAGAGGAGTTGGGTTCCCTCTCGGGACGTGCTGGACCGTGCGCTGATCGAGGATTTCCTCCGTTGCCGCCAGGTTTCCTCCTCGAGTGCGCCAGGAGGCGCTCGGTGAGTGGGGGGGTACTGTCATGTACTGTCATGTTGTGTCTTGTCTCTGTCCTTTCCCTTCACCCTGTCTCCCTCTGCTGGTCGTTGTTAGGTTACCTTTTCTCCCCCGCTTTCCCCCAGCTGTTCCTTGTCTCCTCTAACTACCCATTCACCCCGTTTCCCACCTGTTCCCTTTTTCCCTCTGATTAGGTCCCTATATCTCTCTCTGTTTCTGTTCCTGTCCTTGTCGGATTCTTGTTTGTTGTGTTTCATGCCTGAGCCAGACTATCGTCATGTTTGCTGTAACCTTGTCCTGTCCTGTCGGAATCTGCCGGTCTATCTGAGCCTACCTATGTTTGGTTATTAAAGAAGCTCTGTTTAAGTTAGTTCGCTTTTGGGTCCTCATTCACTCACCATAACATTTACAGTGTCCCAGAACTTTTTTGAGTTGGTGTTGCAGGAAGCAAATGTCTGCTTGAAAAAGCTAGCCTTGGCTTTTCTAACTGTGTATAATGGTTTCTAGCTTCCCTGAACAGCTGCATATCACGGGGGCTGTTCGATGCTACTGCAGAACGCCATAGGATGTTTGTGTTGGTTAAGGGCAGTCAGGTCTGGGGAGAACCAAGGGCTATATCTGTTCCTGGTTCTAAATTTCTTGAATGGGGCATGCTTATTTAAGATGGTTAGGAAGGCATTTAAAAAAAATAACCAGGCATCCTCTACTGACGGGATGAGATCAATATCCTTCCAGGATACCCCGGCCAGGTCGATTAGAAAGGCCTGCTCGCTGAAGTGTTTCAGGGAGCGTTTGACAGTGATGAGTGGAGGTCGTTTGACCGCTGACCCATTACGGATGCAGGCAATGAGGCAGTGATCGCTGAGATCTTGGTTGAAGACAGCAGAGGTGTATTTAGAGGGCAAGTTGGTTAGGATGATATCTATGAGGGTGCCCGTGTTTAAGGCTTTGGAGAGGTACCTGGTAGGTTCATTGATAATTTGTCTGAGATTGAGGGCATCAAGCTTAGATAGTAGGACGGCTGGGGTGTTAAGCATGTTCCGGTTTAGGTCGCCTAGCAGCACGAGCTCTGAAGATAGATGGGGGGAAATCAGTTCACATATGGTGTCCAGAGCACAGCTGGGGGCAGAGGGTGGTCTATAGCAGGTGGCAACGGTGAGAGACTTGTTTTTAGAGAGGTGGATTTTTAAAAGTAGAAGTTCAAATTGTTTGGGTACAGACCTGGATAGTAGGACAGAACTCTGCAGGCTATCTTTGCAGTAGATTGCAACACCGCCCCCTTTGGCAGTTCTATCTTGTCTGAAAATGTTGTAGTTTGGGATGAAAATGTCAGAATTTTTGGTGGTCTTCCTAAGCCAGGATTCAGACACAGCTAGAACATCCGGGTTGGCAGAGTGTGCTAAAGCAGTGAATAAAACAAACTTAGGGAGGAGGCTTCTAATGTTAACATGCATGAAACCAAGGCTATTACGGTTACAGAAGTCATCAAAAGAGAGCGCCTGGGGAATAGGAGTGGAGCTAGGCACTGCAGGGCCTGGATTCACCTCTACATCGCCAGAGGAACAGAGTAGAATAAGGGTACGGCTAAAAGCAATAAGAATTGGTTGTCTAGAACGTCTGGAACAGAGAGTAAAATGAGGTTTCTGGGGGCGATAACATAGTTTCAAGGTATAATGTACAGACAAAGGTATGGTAGGATGTGAATACAGTGGAGGTAAACCTAGGTATTGAGTGATGATGAGAGAGATATTGTCTCTGGAAACATCATTGAAACCAGGAGATGTCATCGCATGTGTGGGTGGTGGAACTAATAGGTTGGATAAGGTATAGTGAGCAGGACTAGAGGCTCTACAGTGAAATAAGCCAATAAACACTAACCAGAACAGCAATAGTGAGGTTGGTTGGGGTCACGGCGATTTAGACAGCTAGCCGGGCCATCCGTAGCAAGCTAGCATAGGATGGAGGTCTGTTATTAGCCACCTTGTGCATTTCCGTGGGTAAACGTAATTTGCTGTATGATTTGGAGATGTTGGAACTGGACTATGACAGTTTCTAAAGCCAGTGTCAAATTTGATCACATGTATTTAAACCTCATTTTAATATTTTGAAGTAACCTTTTCAAAATATAATGCATGCTAAATGGCCTCGCATTCTGCTAGTTTGATTGTCTATTTGAACAATTTAAACGGAAATGCTACAGCACATTTCTATGGAAAATACAAATTGTTTGTGAATAGATTATTGTGTTTCTATATCTTACCTTGGTAGAGGCTCTGAATTTAAATAGGCTACTATCGCAGAGCAATACTGTAGCCAACCCATCCTTTCAAATATTTTAAATAGGCTACCGGATCTCTACTTTTGAGCAGGTGGTTAGGCTATTAAATGAGTGATGGATAAATGGTAGCCTAATAGCTTTTGTCTAACGAGAATAAACCAGTTTTGTCCGAAAAGGAGCGACGTGTCTGAAAAGACTGCGCACATACAAAAAATATTGAGACGTGTGTGTGTGTGTGTGTGTGTGTATATATATAAAACAAATCACGACAACTGTGATGGAAACACGAAGTTTCGGTACCATTTTATAAACGCAGACAGATATTGTTCATTGGACACATGGGATCTTTTTCTGTCGGTAAAATGTATTATGCGAGAAATGGCGGTGGAAACAACTTTATGTGGAAATATTGATATAATAACCATCATATGGAAGTAAACTTGGAGTCTGCCTCCCACTACAACTCGGGAAACCATGCAGTTTATGAGGCTACAGATTAAATAAATAATGATGAACTTCACAGGGTAGTGAAAGTGCAAGGTGATGAGCTTGATGCTCTTTTCCAATAAATGTCTAGGGTTTGATTTTGGTGACATGATGATCGATGCTTGACTGCCATTTGACAAATATTATTGTAGACAAGCCTACCCCCACAAGATCATGTAGACTAGCCTACCCCTACAGCCTACTGTATCTGCAAGCTGTTGGAGTGCACATGCCTATACCAGAGAGGCACGTTTCTATTTAATGCAACAGTTATTGTGACAAAACGACACTATATATACAAAAGTATGTGGACACCCCTTCAAGTGAGTGGATTCACCTATTTCAGCCACACCCGTTGCTGACAGGTGTACAAAATCGAGCACACAACCATGCAATCTCCATAGACAAACATTGGCAGTAGAACAACCTTACTGAAGACACAATGACTTTCAATGTGGCACTGTCATAGGATGCCACCTTTCCAACAAGTCAGTTCTTAAAATGTCTGCCCTGCTAGAGCTGCCCCGGTCAACTATAAGTGCTGTTATTGTGAAGTGGAAATATGGTCTGGGGCTGTTTTTCATGGTTTGGGATAGACCCCTTAGTACCAGGGAAGGGAATTCTTAACCCTAAAGCATAGAATGACATTCTAGATGACTCTGTGCTTCCAACTTTGTGGCAACAGTTTGGAGAAGGCCTTTTCCTGTTTCAGTATTACAATGCCCCCGTGAACAAAGCAAGGTTCATACAGAAATTATTTGTCGAGATCGGTGTGGAAGAACTTGACTGGCCTGCACAGAGCCCTGACCTGAACCCCATTGAACACCTTTGGGATTAATTGGAACGCTGACTGTGAGCCAGGCCAAATCGCCAACATCAGTGCCCGATCTCACTGAAGCTCTTGTGGCTGAATGGAAGCAAGTCCCCGCAGCAATGTTCCAACATCTAGGGGAAAGCCTTCCCAGAAGAGTGGAGGCTGTTATAGCAGCAACGGGGTAACCAACTCCATATTAATGCCCATGATTTTGGAATGAGATGTTTGACGAGCAGGTATCCACATACTTTTGGTCATGTTGTGTATCGGTAGAGTTGAAAATGCGATGGAAACACTATGAACTACTGGTGGGAAGATATGCGTATTTTCTTTATGTGTATTTTTAGAACATTAGCACGAAAAACTGTCACCCATTTGATGGAAACCTAGCTATTGTCTAGTTAGTCTGTCTACTGAAAAATTTTTTTAGCTACAGTGGAAGCCCACAAACTTCAAAGCAAAATATCAACTATCTGTTCATCAATTAAATTCTACAGTATATTATAAACCACGCTCCCTTTGGGATGTAAAGATCAAAAGAGGTTACTTGAAAAAATAGCCTGTCTAATAGGTCTGATTTAAATCATTTATATTGTTTACTTGAGACACATTACCGTTCAAAAGTCACTTAGAAATGTCCTTGTTTTTGAAAGAAAAGCAAAAAAAAGTGTCCATTAAAATAACATCAAATTGATCAGAAATACAGTGTAGACATTGTTAATGTTGTAAAGGACTACTGTAGCTGGAAATGGCAGATTTTTAATGGAATATCTACATAGGCGTACAGAGGCCTTTCTTCTGAAACTCATAAGTCTATTCTTGTTCTGAGAAATTAAGGTTATTCCATGCGAGAAATTGTCAAGAAACTGAAGATCTTGTACAATGCTGTGAACTATTCCCTTCACAGAACAGCGCAAATTGGCTCTAACCAGAATAGAAAGAGGAGTGGGAGGCCCCGGTGCACAACTGAGCAAGAGGACAAGTACATTAGTGTCTAGTTTGAGAAACAAACGCCTCACAAGTCCTCAACTGGCAGCTTCATTAAATAGTACCAGCAAAACACCAGTAACAACGTCAACAGTGAAGAGGCAACTCAGGGATGCTGGTCTTTGAACCCCTGAGACAGCAGGGGTTTGTTGTTGTGCACCCTGTTCATATAGCATGGTATTTTTTCACTGTAATAGCTACTGTAAATTGGACAGTGCAGTTTAAAAAAATCACCTTTATTTACCAAGTAGGCTAGTTGAGAACAAGTTGTCATTTACAACTGTGACCTGGCCAAGATAAAGCAAAGCAGTGCGACACAAACAACAACAAAGAGTTACGCATGGAATAAACAAACATACAGTTAATAACACAATAGAGAAAAGGTCTATCTATATACAGTGTGTGCAAATTAGGTAAGATAAGGGAGGTAAGGCAATAAATAGGCCACAGGGGTGAAATAATTTCAATTTAGCAATTAAACACTGGAGTGATATACAGTGGGGAGAAAAAGTATTTGATACTCTGCCGATTTTTCAGGTTTTCCTACTTACAAAGTATGTAAAGTATGTACACTTCAACTGTGAGAGATGGACATCACATTGTATGATTTTTAAGTAATTAATTAGCATTAACATTGAGCCCCCCCCCACAGTTTTGTCAAGTTGTCTGGATGTCCTTTGTGTAGTAGGCCATTCTTCACACAGACAGGAAACTGTTGAGCTTGAAAAACCCCTGCAGCGTTGCAGTTCTTGACCCAAACCCGTGCGCCTGGAACCTACTACCCCACCACCGATAAATCCATGATAATTGAGAATTTCAATAAGCATTTCTCTAGGCTGGCCATGCTTTCCACCTGGCTACCTCTACTCCGGTCAACTGCCCGGCACCCTCCCCTGCAACCCGCCAAAGCCCCCACCATTTCTCCTTTACCCAAATCCAGATAGCTGATGTTCTGAAAGAGCTGCAAAATCTGGACCCCTACAAATCAGCTGGGCTAGACAATCTGGACCCTCTCTTTCTAAAAATTATCTGCCGAAATTGTTGCAACTCCTATTACTAGACTGTTCAACCTCTCTTTCGTATCGTCTAAGAGGGGGTGACACTCTAGACCCAAACTGCTACAGATGTCTATCCTACCCTGTCTTTCTAATGTCTTCGAAAGTCAAGTTAACAAACAGATTACCGACCATTTTGAATCCCACCGTACCTTCTCTGCTATGCAATCTGGTTTCAGAGCTGGTCATGGGTGCACCTCAGCCACGCTCAAGGTCCTAAACAACATCATAACCGCCATCTATAAGAGACATTACTGTGCAGCCGTATTCATCGACCTGGCCAAGGCTTTCGACTCTGTCAATCACCACATTCTTATTGGCAGACTCGACAGCCTTGGTTTCTCAAATGATTGCCTCGCCTGGTTCACCAACTACTTCTCTGATAGAGTTCAGTGTGTCAAATCGGAGGGCCTGTTGTCCGGACCTCTGGCTGTCTCTATGGGGGTGCCACAGGGTTCAATCCTCGGGTCGACTCTCTTCTCTGTATACATCAATGATGTTGCTCTTGCTGCTGGTGATTCTCTGGTACACCTCTTCGCAGACGACACCATTCTGTATACTTCTGGCCCCTCTTTGGACACTGTGTTAACTAACCTCCAGATGAGCTTCAATGCAATTACAACTCTCCTTCCGTGGCCTCCAACTGCATTTAAACGCAGGGGAAACTAAATGCATGCTATTTAACCAATCACTGCCCGCACCTGCTCGCCTGTCCATCATCCCTACTCTGGACGGCTCTGACTTAGAATACGTGGACAACTACAAATACCTAGGTGTCTGGTTAGACTGTAAACTCTCCTTCCAGACTCACATTAAGCATCTCCAATCCAAAATGAAATCTAGAATTGGCTTCCTATATCGCAACAAAGTATCCTTCACTCATGCTGCCAAACATGCCCTTGTAAAACTGACCATCCTACCGATCCTCGACTTTGGTGATGTCATCTATAAAATAGCCTCCAACACTCTACTCAACAAACTGGATGCAGTCTATCACAGTGCTATCGGTTTTGTCACCAAAGCCCCATACACTACCCACCATTGCGACCTGTACGCTCTCGTTGGTTGGCCCTCACTTCATACGCGTCGCCAAACCCACTGGCTACAGGTTATCTACAAGTCTCTACTAGGTAAAGCCCTGCCTTATCTCAGCTCACTGGTCACCATAGCAGCACCCACTCATAGCACGCGCTCCAGCAGGTATATCTCACTGGTCACCCCCAAAGCCAATTCCTCCTTTGGTCGTCTTTCCTTCCAGTTCTCTGCTGCCAATGACCGGAACGAACTGCAAAAATCTCTGAAGCTGGAGACTCATATCTTCCTCACTAGCTTTAAGCACCTGCTGTCAGAGCAGCTCACAGATCACTGCACCTGTACATAGCCCATATATCTACCTACCTCATTTTGCACCCCAGTATCTCTACTTGCACATTCATCTTCTGCACATCTACCATTCCAGTGTTTAATTGCTATATTGTAATTACTTCGCCACCTGCTCCTTTGCACCCCAGTATCTCTACTTGCACATTCCTCTTCTGCACATCTACCATTCCAGTGTTTAATTGCTATATTGTAATTACTTCGCCACCATGGCCTATTGATTGCCTTAACTCCCTAATCTTACCTCATTTGCACTCATTGAATAGACTTTTTGTTTTCTTTTGTTCTACTGTATTATTGACTATGTTTTGTTTATTCCATGTGTAACTCTGTGTTGTTGTATGTGTCGAATTTATCTTGGCCAGGTCGCAGTTGCAAATGAGGACTTGTTCTCAACTAGCCTACCTGGTTAAATAAAGGTGAAATAAAAATAATTAAAAAATTGACTTAGGAGTTTAGGCGCAATTTGGATTTCTGCCACTAGATGGCAGCAGTGTACGTGCAAAGTTTTAGACTGATCCATTGCATTTCTGTGCAGAATGTTGTATTAAGACTGCCCAAATGTACCTAATTGGTTTATTAATAACTTTTCAAGTTCATAACTGATCACTCTCCTCAAACAATAGCATGGTATTCTTTCACTGTAATAGCTACTGTAAATTGGACAGTGCAGTTAGATAAACAATCATTTGAGCTTTATGCCAATATCAGAAATGTCTATGTCCTGGGAAATGTTCTTGTTACTAACATCCTCATGCTAATCGCATTAGTCTACGTTAGCTCAACCATCTCACGGGGGACCCATCGATTCTGTTAACCTGTTTCCTCTCCTTCATCTACACTGATTGAAGTGGATTTAACAAGTGACATCAATAAGGGATTGTAGCTTTCACCTGGATTCACCTGGTCAGTCTATGTCAGGGAAAGAGCAGGTGTTCTGAATGTTTTGTACACTCAGTATATATATGATATAGTGGTAGGACAGGGCAGTTTGAAGCTATGAAGTTGCTTGTTTACTTGCTCAACCCAGACCTTACAAAACATGTAATGTGTCTTTCGATATAAAAAAAACCCTGCATGGTTGGGAAGGGCACATAAGCAAACATTTCATGGTCAAGTTTACACCCGTTGTAGGCTATTTAGCACATGTGACAAATACAATCTCTCAACCAGCTTCACCTGGAATGCTTTTCCAACAGTCTTGAAGGAGTTCCCACATGTGCTGAGCACTTGTTGGCTGCTTTTCCTTCACTCTGCGGTCCAACTTATCCTAACCATCTCCATTGGGTTGAGGTCAGGTGATTGTGGAGGTTAGGTCACTCTCCTTCTTGGTCAAATAGCTCTTACACAGCCTGGAGGTGTGTTTTGGGTCATTGTCCTGTTGAAAGACAAATGATAGTCTCGCTAAGTGCAAACCAGATGGGATGGCGTATCGCTGCATAATGCTGTGGTAGCCATGCTGGTTAAGTGGGCCTTCAATTATAAATAAATCACTGACAGCGTCACCAGCAAAGCACCATCACACCTCCTCATCCATGTATCACTGTGGGGACCACACATACGGACATCATCCGTTCATCTACTCTGCGTCTCACGAAGACACAGCGGTTGGAACCAACATTCTTACATTTGGACTCATCAGACCAAAGGACAGATTTCCACCGGTCTAATGTCCATTGCTCGTGTTTCTTGGCCCACGAAAGTCTCTTCTTCTTATTAGTGTCCTTTAGCAGTGGTTTCTTTGCAGCAA
Organism: Oncorhynchus mykiss; assembly: GCF_057628025.1. Lineage (NCBI taxonomy): Eukaryota > Metazoa > Chordata > Actinopteri > Salmoniformes > Salmonidae > Oncorhynchus > Oncorhynchus mykiss. Next base: position 58,368,060 of record NC_143032.1, on the reverse strand, counting down.
TTCAACCATGAAGGCCTGATTTACACCGTCTCCTCTGAACAGCTGATGTTGAGATGTGTCTGTTAATTGAACTCTGTGAAGCATTCATTTGGGCTACAATTTCTGAGGCTAGTAACTCTAGTGAACTTATCCTATACAGCAGAGGTAACTCTGTCTTCCTTTCCTGTGACGGTGCTCATGAGAGCCATGATGGGTTTTGCGACTGCACTTGAAGAAACTTTCAAAGTTTCAAATGCATAACACCAGTCTCAACGTCATCAGTGAAGATACGACTCCGGGATGCTGGCCTTCTAGGCAGAGTTCCTCTGTCCAGTGTCTGTGTTCTTTTGCCCATATTAATATTTTATTTCTAATTAGCCAGTCATAGATATGGCTTTTTCTTTGCAACTCTGCCTTGAAGGCCAGCATCCCAGAGTCACCTCTTCACTGTTGACGTTGAGACGGGTGTTTTGCAGGTACTATTTAATGAAGCTGCCAGTTGACGACTTGTGAGGCGTCTGTTTCTCAAACTAGACACTCTTATGTACTTGTCCTCTTGCTCAGTTGTGCACCAGGGCCTCCCACTCCTCTTTCTATTCTGGTTAGAGCCAATTTGCACTGTTCTGTGAAGGGAGTAGTACACAGTGTTGTACGAGATCTTCAGTTTCTTGGCAATTTCTCGCATGGAATAGCCTTCATTTCTTAGAACAAGAAAAGACTGATGAGTTTCAGAAGAAAGCTCTTTGTTTCTGGCCATTTTGAGCCTGTAATTGAATCTGCACCAGATACTCAACTAGTCTAAAGAAGGACAGTTTTAATTATTCTTTAATCAGCACAAGTTTCCAGCAATGCTAACATAATTGCAAAAGGGTTTTCTAATGATCAATTACCCTTTTAAAATGATAAACTTGGATTAGCTAACAACGTGCCATTGGAACACAGGAGTGATGGTTGCTGATAATGGGCCTCTGTACGCCTATGTAGATATTCCATTTAAAAAATCAGCTGTTTTCAGCTACAATAGTCATTTACAACATTAACTATGTCTACACTGTATTTCTGATCAATTTGATGTTATCTTAATGGACAGAAATGTGCTTTTCTTTAAAAAAACAAAGAAATGTCTAAGTGACCCCAAACTTTTGAACGATAGTATATATGTCTCCAACGTATTTTCTCTATCATGGAGTTTCAATCCACCATAAATTCTAACTCAAAACAAATGTGTTGAGTTAAAAAATATTCATTTTGTAGTATTTACTGTATAATGTCCACATTATGACAACAAAATTAAACCCAATTAGGATACCTATGTGCCATGAAGAGCTACAGTAAATTACAGTAAATTAGCAACAACACAGCTTTTGGTATTGGAAAATCAACCAAATTAAAGGACTGTTCTATCACCTCCAAAATCGTGAAAACATAGCATGCAAAATGACTTGATTCAAATGAATGTAGACTGGATTCTGATGTAATGCTACTAGCTAGGGGTCTTCTAGGGAAGTAGATAACTTCACATGCTTTTAAGTAGTGGGTCTTTGTGAGTAGCCTACCCTCTCCTCCTCCCCACCCGTAAACAAAAGTGAGAAAAGTGCTTACCATACTGTTTACATAAGAGCCACTGCTTTTTCAGGATTAAGGGCAGGTGCAGGCCAGGGCCTCAATTATCAATGGTGCGTGAGCACAAAAAAAAACTACACGCTGTATGCACCAGTTTTACCGCAAAGGTTGGTATTTAGCCATTTGGAACTTGAGGGGAAAATGTATGTATCTCCACGTAAATCTCAGACCATGTGTACACACAAGATCTAATGGATGGTCAATTGTATTGCAAGCAAATATTGTTATTTTGGTGAAAATGGAGGTGTTTGATGCACAGGAATTATAATGGTAGTAAAATAAAAACATTAAAATGTAAGCCTAATGCTCAAACGGATGCATTTGTCATTGGTGGGAGATCACATAGCAGCATGTGGCTAATATATTTCTTTTACTTTTATTATATAGGCCTAAATCTTGATTATATTGTAGGGCATGCCTCTCCTTTTCTGATATGACTGGTTTATTCCTGCTACACAACAAATATTGTGCTACCATTTATCCATTGCTCATTCAATAGACAACCATGCTTGAAAGTAAATAGACCGGTAGCCTATTTAAAATATTTGAGAATATGGGTGACATTTTAGCCCCACAACCACAGGGCTCTCCAGAGGGTGGTGCAGTCTGCACAAGGCATCACCGGGAAGCTTCTATCTCAAGGCCATCAGACTGTTAAATAGCCATCACTAGCACAGAGAGGCTGCTCCCTACATACACAAACTTCAAATCATTGGCCACTTTAATTAATGGAACACTAGTCACTTTAATAATGTTTACATATATTGCATTACTCATCTCATATCTATATACTGTATTCTATACTATCTATATCTATACTATTCTATACTGTCTATGCCACTCTGACATTGCTCGTCCATAAATGTATGTATACATTCTTAATTCCATTCCTTTACTTAGATTTGTGTGTATTAGGCATTTGTTGTGAAATTGTTAGATATTACTGGTTAGATTTTGCTGCACTGTCGGAACTAGAAGCACAAGCATTTGGCTACACCCGCAATAACATCTGCTAAACACGTGTATGTGACCAAATAAAATTGTATTTTATTTATTTAATCTCAGGTCCTATACCAAGGCAGGAGATAGAAACACAACCATGTATTGATGAACAAAATATTGAACATCAATTTCTCTTTTGCATAGAAGTGTGGGCTCTAGGCAGCACTTTTAAATTGTTTGAATAGACAATCAATCTTGCAGAATGTGTGGCCAGTGTTTGGCACTCGCTATCGAGCCCCACAGTGGAGGTGTCATAATACTCATAAAACCTAGCGGTCAAACAGGGAAATGGTTCCAATTGTTTTTCCACCATTCAATTTTACCATAGGGAATTATAGAAACACTTAAAATCCAGAGCATCCGGCGACGGTCCGGAGTCCCCGGCGACGGTCCGCGGTCCGGTTCCACTGGCGATGACCCACGGTCCGATTCTTCCGGCGACGAGCCACGGTCCGGTTCCTCCGATGACGTGTCCACGAGTGGAGTGGGTACTTCGCCCCACACCGGAGCCGCTCCCGACGGTAGATGCCCACCCTGACCCTCTCCTATTGAGTCCGGTTTTGCGGCCATAGTCTGCACCTTTGGGGTGGGGTACTGTCACTCCCTGACCATAGAGAGCTTTTATTCTCTATGTTGGTTAGGTTGGGGTGTGATTTAAGGGTGGGTTATCTAGGTGAATTATATTTCTATGTTGGCCTAGTATGGTTCCCAATCAGAGGCAGCTGTTTATCATTGTCTCTGACTGGGGATCATATTTAGGTAGCCATTTTTCCATTGTGCTTTGTGGGATCTTGTCTATGTATAGTTGCCTGTGGGCATATTATTAGCCTCACCGTTTGTTTGTTTTATTCTTGTTTTGTTCTTGTTCTTTTGTTTTCTATTTCTATTATGGAAACATACCACGCTGCATCTTGGTCCACTCCTTATAATGATCGTGACAGCTCTATTTACTCTCAGATTAGAAAATGCTAATTAGCAACAAAGTAGAGTGGAAAAAAGTGGAAAAAGTGGAAAAACGATTGGAACTATTTCTTTGTTTGACCCCTAGGTTTTATGGGTATTATGACTCATACGGTGGTACTATATAGGCGGCATGCATTTTCAGTGTGAATAATAGTATTTTTAAGACTTGACTTCTCAGTAACTGGGAAACATTGTAACAGTCCTGAACTACTTTGTGGTTATTTATCTGCTGCAGGTCTTGCTGCTGCTGGCATGGATGGGCACACTCCTCAACCACCTTTAGCGTCTTTGTCGTTCTTCCTCAGCCCTGTTTTGTTGTGGATTAACCCAAGAATGAGGGTGTGACAAGCTGGTTTGCATACCTGGAAGTCCATGTGTTTCCCTCTGACTGGACTTGTGTTGGGTGTGGATCTAATGTTTTCCCCATGCCAGCTGCTCGTTCTCTGGTTTGTGGGGTGTCTGTTTGGCCCACTGCTACAGTTTGGGTGGCTCATGAGGAATGTCCATGCACACAGGAGGTTTAGTGAGGGCACACTGCTTCTTCTCTTCACCCTTGGCTGGCTGAAGCACAGGTCTGGTGGTGCCTGTGTCGAGGCCCTTGATACCAGCAGAGGAGTGGTGGTTCTGCCCGGTGTCAAGGGTGAGGCCCCTGGCGTTGGCAGCAGGGTGGTTGTTCTGCCCAGTTTCGAGGATGGAGAACTCTGAGCAGGCAGCAGGGTGGTGGCCCTGCCGAGTGTCAGGGACCATGGTGCCAGCAGAGGTGTGGTGGCTCTGCCCGGTGTTGAGGGCTGAGACCTTGGAGCTGTCAGCAGGGTGATGGCCCTTCAGATCAAATCAAATCAAATGTATTTAAATAGCCCTTCGTACATCAGCTGATATCTCAAAGTGCTGTACAGAAACCCAGCCTAAAACCCCAAACAGCAAGCAATACAGGTGTAGAAGCACGGTGGCTAGGAAAAACTCCCTAGAAAGGTCTAAACCTAGGAAGAAACCTAGAGAGGAACCAGGCTATGTGGGGTGGCCAGTCCTCTTCTGGCTGTGCCGGGTGGAGATTATAACAGAACATGGCCAAGATGTTAAAATGTTCATAAATGACCAGCATGGTCCAATAATAATAAGGCAGAACAGTTGAAACTGGAGCAGCAGCACGGCCAGGTGGACTGGGGACAGCAAGGAGTCATCATGTCAGGTAGTCCTGAGGCATGGTCCTAGGGCTCAGGTCCTCCGAGAGAGAGAAAGAAAGAGAGAAAGAGAGAATTAGAGAGAGCACACTTAAATTCACACAGGACACCGAATAGGACAGGAGAAGTACTCCAGATATAACAAACTGACCCTAGCCCCCCGACACATAAACTACTGCAGCATAAATACTGGAGGCTGAGACAGGAGGGGTCAGGAGACACTGTGGCCCTATCCGAGGACACCCCCGGACAGGGCCAAACAGGAAGGATATAACCCCACCCACTTTGCCAAAGCACAGCCCCCACACCATTAGAGGGATATCTTCAACCACCAACTTACCATCCTGAGACAAGGCTGAGTATAGCCCACAAAGATCGTCGCCACGGCACAACCCAGGGGGGGGGGGGGGGGGGGGGAAACCCAGACAGGATGATCACATCAGTGACTCAACCCACTCAGGTGAGGCACCCCTCCCAGGGACGGTATGAGAGAGCCCCAGTAAGCCAGTGACTCAGCCCCTGTAATAGGGTTAGAGGCAGAGAATCCCAGTGGAAAGAGGGGAACCGGCCAGGCAGAGACAGCAAGGGCGGTTTGTTGCTCCAGAGCCTTTCCGTTCACCTTCCCACTCCTGGGCCAGACTACACTCAATCATATGACCCACTGAAGAGATGAGTCTTCATTAAAGACTTAAAGGTTGAGACCGAGTTTGCGTCTCTGACATGGGTAGGCAGACTGTTCCATAAAAATGGAGCTCTATAGGAGAAAGCCCTGCCTCCAGCTGTTTGCTTAGAAATTCTAGGGACAATTAGGAGGCCTGCGTCTTGTGACCATAGCGTACGTGTAGGTATGCACGGCAGGACCAAATCAGAGAGATAGGTAGGAGCAAGCCCATGTAATGCTTTGTAGGTTAGCAGGAAAATCTTGAAATCAGCCCTTGCTTTGACAGGAAGCCAGTGTAGGGAGGCTAGCACTGGAGTAATATGATCAAATTTTTTGGTTCTAGTCAGGATTCTAGCAGCCGTATTTAGCACTAACTGAAGTTTATTTAGTGCTTTATCCGGTTAGCCGGAAAGTAGAGCATTGCAGGAGTCTAACCTAGAAGTGACAAAAGCATGGATTAATTTTTCTGCATCATTTTTGGACAGAAAGTTTCTGATTTTTGCATTGTTACGTAGATGGAAAAAACATTATGTTTTCGAATGACATCCCCAAGAGGTCAAATATATAGTGAAAACAATAGTGGTCCTAAAACGGAACCTTGAGGAACACCGACATTTACAGTTGATTTGTCAGAGGACAAACCATTCACAGAGACAAACTGATATCTTTCCGACAGATAAGATCTAAACCAGGCCAGAACTTGTAGACCAATTTGGGTTTCCAATCTCTCCAAAAGAATGTGGTGATCGATGGTATCAAAAGCAGCACTAAGGTCTAGGAGCACGAGGACAGATGCAGAGCCTCAGTCTGATGCCATTAAAAGGTAATTTACCACCTTCACAAGTGCAGTCTCAGTGCTATGATGGGGTCTAAAACCAGACTGAAGCATTTCGTATACATTGTTTGTCTTCAGGAAGGCAGTGAGTTGCTGCGCAACAGCCTTTTCTAAAATTTTTGAGAGGAATGGAAGATTCGTTAATGGCCGATAGTTTTTTATATTTTCTGGGTCAAGGTTTGGCTTTTTCAAGAGAGGCTTTATTACTGCCACTTTTAGTAAGTTTGGTACACATCCGGTGGATAGAGAGCCGTTTATTATGTTCAACATAGGAGGGCCAAGCACAGGAAGCAGCTCTTTCAGTAGTTAGTTGGAATAGGGTCCAGTATGCAGCTTGAAGGTTTAGAGGCCATGATTATTTTGATCATTGTGTCAAGAGATATAGTACTAAAACACTTGAGCGTCTCTCTTGATCCTAGGTCCTGGCAGAGTTGTGCAGACTCAGGGCAACTGAGCTTTGAAGGAATATGCAGATTTAAAGAGGAGTCCGTAATTTGCTTTCTAATAATCATGATCTTTTCCTCAAAGAAGTTCATGAATTTATCACTGCTAAAGTGAAAGCCATCCTCTCTTGGGGAATGCTGCTTTTTAGTTAGCTTTGCGACAGTATCAAAAAGGAATTTTGGATAGTTCTTATTTTCCTCAATTAAGTTAGAAAAATAGGATGATCGAGCAGCAGTAAGGGCTCTTCGGTACTGCACGGTCTTCCAGTTTGGTGTGGCGCCATTTCCGTTCCAATTTTCTGGAAGCTTGCTTCAGAGCTCGGGTATTTTCTGTGTACCAGGGAGCTAGTTTCTTATGAGAAACGTTTTTAGTTTTTAGGGATTCAACTGCATCTAGGGTATTGCGAAAGGTTAAATTGAGTTCCTCAGTTAGGTGGTTACCTGATTTTTGTCCTCTGGCGTCCTTGGGTAGACAGAGGGAATCTGGAAGGAAATCAAGGAATCTTTGTTTTGTCTGTGAATTTATAGCACGACTTTTAATGTTCCTTGGTTGGGGTCTGAGCAGATTATTTGTTGCAATTGCAAACGTAATAAAATGGTGGTCCGATAGTCCAGGATTATGAGGAAAAACATTAGATGACTGTTGACTGTTAGCTACCTAACTGAACTAAGTTACTGTACTGTCTATAGCGCTACAACTGTACTGTTGTAGCGCCATAGACCTTCTAATATGTAGATGGCGTGGGAAGAAGCTCCAAAAATCACCTTCTCTCTTCAGGATGTTTATTGTAGATAAACAGTAACTAAAGTGTTATAACTTAACTCCAGTTCAGTTCACACATAGGTGTACATATCAGGGCCATACAACAACTGAGGAACCAACAGAAAAACACTTAACCTAATTTACAATATCATGACAATTGGAACATGTAGAGATCAAAGTAGGCGGGACATACTGCTTCTGTGGCGCAACAATATTTTCCATAACCAAAAATATTGTGTTTTCAGCTGTTTCAAGCTGGTGTACAAAACCTAAAGTAAAAGACGCAAAAACGAAATGTAAGAACGGGAAACATAGAAATAGCGCATATAGAACACATCTACAGCTTCTTAGACTTGCTGTCAACGAGAATGGCAGATCTATAACTCATATTTCTATGTGCATTTAGTGTGGTTGTCCAAAAAGTTACATATTGCAGCTTTAAAACAGCAACATTTTCTCTCAGCCTCATTACAATATGTATAGAATAGTATGAGCTTGGCTATAAAACTGCACATGACAACATTTATAGAATTGTAGGACGTTAGCTGTTTCCCCAACAAAAAAGACCTTGCGAAGGACGGGCGTAACTGCGGTACGCCTCTAAACTAGGCACCATAACATGCACCGTCCTTAGGAATCCAGTCCGTGTTTTGTATATGTGTGCAGAACTAACTGTGGCGGTGGCTCGCGCCCACGCAAAACAAAAGGAATTCGGTCGTAATATATCAACGAGGCGTAGCTAGTAGCTAACGTCCGTCCTTCTCAAATTTGTGACAAAATCTAGACGTAGGTTGTTTGTTGACATTTATATATTACTTAATTTGGTGTAAATTATTGTTCGATTGCAAATACGTAATGCTATCAATGGAAGTAGCATGAAAAGGTGAGTAGCCGATGCTACTAGCGCGTGCTAGGTTTAATGCTACGTTACCATGTTGGCTAGCTAATGTAATGTTCGCCTTGTTAATATTTGCTACAATAATACACGTTGTAATGCCCTGTATAGTTATCAGTTGTTAGTTACCCCTTCTGTTAGCCATGCTCTAACGTTAGTTTAATGAATATATCGTGTTGTTGCTAACTAGCGTTAGCCGTCTAGCTAAGACATGTAGTTAGCCAACTAGTAACGTCATGTCAACAACGCAGAGCTTGCGTACCGCCGTGTATTTTACTATCAACCTTAGCTTCTTCAGAGACGTTCCCCTGTGTACTGTAGCTCGCTAAAAGAATGACTTTACGTGTAACTAGTTAGCGAACTAACGTTAGTCAACGTCACTTGCCTAAGCTGACGTTACAAAATGGATAAGAATGGTGCTTGTACTAACCAGCTGTGGGCTAAAGAGGAGGGGTACAAATGACATGTGATGTCACATGATGATGTTTGATGAATATGATAGTGGTATTGATCACAGTTCCTCCTTGCTCAGGCTTGGATTGAAAGCAGAACTCTGTCTCAGAGCTGTAGGGCCCTTGGGGCCCCAGTAGAGGATGCACCGTGGTGTGGACAAGGACTTCCAGACTTCAGCGCGGAGGATGGGTACATCTTTGCTGTTCCAGTTGTCTGTCCATGAGCGTGAACTGGACTTGGTGTTCCTGGACCACAGCTATGCTAAGCCATGGAATGCCCACCCGGACGCCAGCAGTGCCCGGCCCACGCGCATGCTGTTCGTCACACCCCGTCGCCAACCTGATGCCGTTCCGTGAGTTTCAACCCTCATTATCCTCACTGATGACTCATTGCCCAAACAATTTTAACATTGAAAACCTGTGTCTCAGAACAAATGTAATTTTGTAGCAGTAGCTTTATCACGACAATAATAAAGTTGCAGCTTAAATTGGATGACAGCATTTACTGAAGTATGTTTGTGTTCTTTTGCAGGGAATCAGACCTGTCAATAGATGTGGAATCTGTCACGCCTACACCTATTCCACTCTATGACAATCAGAAAGCACGCAGTGTTATGAAGGAGTGTGAGCGACATGTTTTATTTGCTCGCACAATTGCTGAGGGTCCCCCACCCCCTGATGACTGGGAGGAACACATCAACAAGTGAGTGGCCTCCACCCGACCTCCCTTTGAATAACCCTATTGAGGTTTAAAAATATATCTATGTTCTGTAAGGACTTATGTGTTGCAGATGCCTTGTTTGCTCAGCTCTTGTATACACCGTCTTTGTCTCAATCTCCATTTCAAATGGTGATAATCGTCAGACTTCATTACTGACTGCTTGTATTACAGGGCTGGATGGTCGGTCATTCAAAACAAGTTGTTTAATAAGGTGCTGAAGGCTCTGCAAGCTGAAAGACTGGCCCGGCTGGCCAATGAAAACGTGAGTTCATATGCACCAACTAAGTGCTTTTGTATGTGGTACTAATTCAGTTTCAATGACTATCAAAGTTCCTGTCCCTCTAGTCTTACCATCCCTTCCTCTGACTCATAGGCCTCCAATGAGCCAGTATTGCGCAGGATTGCTGTGGACAAGTGTGCCCGAAAGGTGCGCCATGCACTGGCCAGTGTCAACTGGGACACCAAATTGACCCAGTGGCTACACAGCACCCTGATAGAATCCCTCAGTCTGGCCATGCTGGCTGCTTACCTAGACGTACTGCAGACACTCAAGAGCAAGGTACTCCTCTGTCTCTTTCTCTCTCAAAAAGTGTGTACACATTATTTGATGTTGTGACATGCATTCTTATATAGAGGGATACGTTCTATCACTGTGACAATCGTCAAATAAAGATTTTTTTATACCGCACATTTCAGACATGGAATTCAACACAATGTGCTTAACAGGAATATACAATGAAAATGAATACTGAAATATTTACTACACAACAAACATAAGAGGATTAAAACTAAAGAATAACAATCAAAACTGAACGACTTTAAGATCTCTTTTAAAAATGTCCACAGTTTCGGCCCCCCTCAGGTCCTCTGGCAGGCTATTCCAGAGGCTGGGGTCATAATAACTAAAGGCTGCCTCTCCATGCCTCTTGGTCCTAGGCTTTGGGATAGTTAAAAGGCCTGTGCTAGAGGACTTGAGGGACCTACTGGCTAAATGACTTAAAAGCCTGTCTGACATGTATTGGAGTGCACAGTTGTGGATTGATTTTAAAAACGAATAGAAGAAGCTTCATTTATTCTGAAACGCAAAGGCAGCCGGTGCAGAGACCTTAAAACCGGTGTATTTTGTGCTCTCCGTCTGGTCTTGGTCATTACCCGTGCTGCAGCATTCTGCATGTTTTGTAGTTGACCAATGGCTTTCTTGGGTAGACCAGAAAGGAGATGAGTACACTAGTCAAGCCTGCTTGTAATAAAAGCATGGATGAGTCTCTCAGTATCAGCCTGAGTGAGGAATGTTCCTCAGGTGGAAAAAAGCTATTTGTTCACATTCCTGTGATTTGAAATTGAATTCAGAATCTAAAATAACACCTTTTTTACCTGGTGTTTTATCTTTATTGCCTGTGAACTAAAATGTGCAGCCAGATTCTCTGTGCTTTGGCTCCAACAATAAGTACCTCAGTCTTGTCTTGATTTAGCTGGAGGAAGTTGTTAGCCATCCAAGTTTTTAAATCATTAATACAGTCTAATTTATCCGTGGAGCTAAAATCCTGTGGTGACACAGGTGGAAAGTTGTGTATCGTCTGCGTAGCAGTGAAAATCAATGCTGTGCTTTCTGATAATGCTGCCAACGGGTAACATGTATAAACTGAACAGCACCGAACCCAAAATCTAGCCTTGTGGAACGCCACATGTGATATGTATTTTCTCTGAGTTATGTTTACCATGGGTGAAAAACTCTCGACCTGTTAAGTAGGTCCTAAACCAATTAGAACTAGACGGTTAGGCCAATCCACCTCTCCAGAAGGACATCATGGTCAACCGTGTCGAATGCAACACATAAATCCATGAGTACAAGGACAGAGAGCTGTTGGGCATCTGCGCTGGGTCATTTACCACTTAAACTAAGGCTGTCTCTATGCTGTGGTAGGCCTGAAAACCAGATTGGAATTTTGCAAAAATACAGTTTGCACTTGAAAAACTAATATAGCTGTTTGTAAACCAATTTTTCAAGAATTTTGCTTAAGAATGGAAGGGTGGAGATTGGCTGACAATTGCTAAACGCTGAATAATCTAGATTACTTTTCTTCAGAAGGGGTTTCACCATAGCAGTTTTTACTGCGGTGGGGAAAGTGCCTGTGAACAGGGAGTGATTTTCAATAGCTTACACTTCTTCAGATATGCAATTAAAATCTGTTTTGAAGGGGGGGGGGGGGGGATAGAATCAAGAAGGCAGGTAGAAGGCTTAAGTTGTGATATCACTTTCCTGAGCATGTCTGTGTCAACCAGGGAAAATAAATCCATAGTGCCTTTGCGTGGTAGGCTAGGGCACATATCATCAAAACTCTCATCAGGTCTTGCTTGATTGATACCCAGCCTAATGTTTATCTAATCTCTGAAATATGCTGCAAACACAGAGCGAGCACTCTCAAATTATTCTGATTATTAGTGATCAAGTTAGAAAAATTTGCCCGTCTGGTAAGTGGCTTTCTCAATGTCATAATGGACCTGCAACTTTGACTTCATCCTCTTCTGTTTTGCCGTTCTGTAATTTCTTAAATGTATTAGTTTCCTCACTCATCCAAGGGGTTCTCCATTAGAATGTTTACTTTTTCAGCTTTGTTGGAGCTATGGCATCAATGGTTGCCCTTTTATTTGCCATTAAAATGATCAACTAAATCATTACGAGGAAGGCAGAATCGGTGGAGTATTGTTCACACTCAGTTAAAATCTCTAGCAACTTCAGAAGTAAGATGGTGTTTCTTAATAATGCGTTCAGTATTACCCTGTGCTATGGGCAAAAAGGTAGTAAAAAATACATAGTGGTGATCCGATAAAGCAGCAACACCAATAGTGGATATGTCAATAGAAAGCCCCTTGGTAATAATCAGGTTCAGAGTATGGCCAGGATGACTCAACATCTCTGTCTGTGCAGTTGCCCTCGCTGATTGACAGGATGCTGCTGACTTCATCAGTGAAGACTGGAGCGGCCGGTGCAGAGGCCCTCTCTCTGCTACTGAAGAGGCCCTGGGACCCAGCCGTGGGCGTTCTGTCTCACAACAAACCGGTAGGTCTCTAATGCTAATCCCAGTCTGTGGTTCTGGGAGCAATCAGAATTCACTGCAGTCAGAATGAAAAAGACAATGGAAACATTCCAAATGGTAGTAGGGATGAAATTGATAGTTGTGGCAGGAAGTGCTTTGTAGTTTCATCTTAATACCGTTTCAGTGCATTGCAAAAGTATTCATTCCCCTTGACATTTTTCCTATTTTGTTGCATTACAACCTCTAATTTAAATGGATTTTTATGTAATGGACATACAAAATAGTCCAAATTGGTGAAGTGAAATGGGAAAAAAACCCGGAAAAGTGGTATTTGGGGTATGACTTAAAGATTGCAGTTCAACAGCGGAACCCATCCAATTCGCTGGAGCACTTTTGCCTTGAAGAATGGGCAGAAATCCCAGTGGCTAGATGTGCCAAGCTTATAGAGACATACCCCAAGAGACTTGCAACTGTACTTGCTGCAAAAGGTGGCTCTACAAAGTATTGACTTTGGGCGGGTGAATAGTTATGCACACTCCTGTTCTGTTTTTTTGGGGTGTTATTTCATGTTTGTTTCACATTAAAAATATTTGGCATCTTCAAAGTGGTAGGCATGTTATGTATATCAAATGCAACAAACCTCCAAAAAATATTTTTGAATTCCAGGTTGTAAGGCAACAAAATTGGAAAAATGCAAAGGGGGTGAATACTTCGCAAGCCGCTGTATATGCCTAACTTTGACCATTTAAAAAATTAATGGTCCAGACATTGTTGTGAGTTCACTTCTTTTTCAGAAACTTGCCTCAAACCACTCCCTAATCCTTGTTGTGCAGTAAAAAAAACTGAAAAAAGACACACACAAAAATACATCCTTTCAGAAACAGCAAATATATCAGTATAGTGATGTAGGTCTTTGTCATTCAGAACCTTATCTGCAACTTTATATTCCATTTTGTTTGACTCAAGCTGTTTCCCCAACGCTGCTGTGCAGGCTGGGTGTGTCCGTATAGTATACGGTACATCTAAAGACCTGCATCACTATAGTGAGAGCGTTTCTAAGATGCGTATTTGGGTGTTTTTGGAGCATTTGTTCATGTTTTTTTTCAGGGCCCCCATACTACACAACAAGGATAAGGAACTGATTTGCTATTTGGGGTATGTTTCTCAATAACAAGTGGAATCAGTCTATGAGGTGTCTAAAGGTGTCTATATTCCATTTACTTAAAAAAAAAAAGAGAGATTTGGTCATTAAAATAAATTCTACTTTAATGTTTCTGGATTGACTTGGGATCCTTTGATTGCATTTGCTATTAATGTGATAATGACTGGATTTCTATTTTGTATTGCAGAGCAAGCTTCCTGGCTCCCCACTCATCTTAATTGCACCATCAGGGCCCACCAATCCTGCTCTTTCTACCTCGCGCCGAATGAGATTTTGGCAGTCACAGCTTTCCTGCTTGGGAAAGGTTTGTATCTATTCATTCTCAAGTGTGATTGTGCATCACTGCGTTTTATACACACCCAATAGGTATAAACCAACATGTTTGTCTCAGGTAATCCCGGTAAATACCCACGTGAACAGTGGAGCCAATGTGGGCATCACTCAGTGTCTGGAGCACATGTTGGGCACCGTCAGGGCCAAAGTCATGGAGGTAAGGCTGTTGTCTGAACCTGAAGTTGTGTAGCCAAATATCTGTTCCTAATGGACTAGGTCTGCAGTATTCAAACTTTTTCAGCGGGGATCTCCAACTGTACAATTGGTACATTTCAACAAATACATTTAAATTCATTGCACTTTCATCTCTTATGAAAATGAAAAGAAACCAATAAATATATTTACTCAATACAATTATTACTCAAATCATCTTTCTGGAAAACATTTCTATATTGTCCCATATAATAATCGGCATTCTTATTTTTTATTTCGATTTTTGGCAACCCCAGTGCATTATCCCCATATTTGAATACCACTGGACTAGATTGTTGCTGCAATTTCAGATAGTTCTTTGAAAGTTATGTGCTAGACTGTCTATTTGTCTCTTTATCTGCCCTTCAATGTATTTATGAACCAGGTCCACAGTCACTTCCCTCACAAACCCATTATCCTGGTTGGCTGGAATGTGGGAGCGCTCATCGCCTGTCATGTAAGGCTGCTGTATGACTGCTGTCTCTGTCTACTACATGTCATCAACATTTTCTGAGAGTGTTCTGTGATGCTCAGAAAGTTATACAGTGCCTTCAGAAACTATTCACACCTCTACGTTTTTCATATTTTTGTTACAAAGTGTGTTTTAAGAGGGATTTAATTGTCCTTTTGTCAACTTTTTATGAAAAATTAAACACTAATATACTGTATCTTGATTAGATACAGGGTAGCCTAGTGGTTAGAGCGTTGGACTAGTAACCGGAAGGTTGTGAGTTCAAACCCCCGAGCTGACACGGTACAAATCTGTCGTTCTGCCCCTGAACAGGTAGTTAACCCACTGTTCCCAGGCCGTCATTGAAAATAAGAATTTGTTCTTAACTGACTTGCCTGGTTAAATAAAGGTAAAATAAAATTAAAATTAAAAAAGATAAATATTTAACCCCCGGAGTCGATACATATTAGAATCACCTTTGGCAGTGATTACAGCTGTGAGTCTTTCTGGGTAAGTCTATTAGAGCATTCCTCACCTGGATTATGCAACATTTACCTGTGTATTATATTCTAAATTCTTCAGTCTCTGTCAAATTGGTATTCCCATAGATTTTCAACTGTTTTAGGTTATTTTCCTGCTGAAAGAAATTAATCTCCCAGTGTCTGGTGGAAAGCAGACTGAACCAGGTTTTCCTCTAGGATTTGGCATCTGCTTAGCTCCATTCAGTTTCTTTTTTTTATGATGAAAAACTCCCAAGTCCTTTCAATAATGATTACAAGCATACCCATGATGCAGCCACCACTGTGCTTTAAAATATGGAGAGTAGTACTCAGTGTTGTTGCAAACAGGATGCATGTTTTGAAATATTTGTACTGTACAGGCTTCCTTTTCACGCTTGTCAGTTAGGTTAGTGTTGTAGAGTAACTACAATGTTGTTGATCCATCCTCAGTTTTCTCAATTCACAGCCATTAAACTCTAACTGTTTAAGTCACCAATGGCCTCATGGTGAAATCCCTTTGGGGTTTCCTTCCTCTCCGGCAACTGAGTTAGGAAGGACGCCTGTATCTTTGTAGTGACTTGGTGTATTGATTCACCATCCAAAGTGTCATTAATAACTTCACCATGCTCAAAGGGATATTCAGTCTGCTTTTTTTAACATCAATATTTTTTTTACCTATCTATCAGTAGGTGCCCTTCTTTGCAAGTTATTGGAAAAACTCCTTGGTCTTTGTGGTTGAATCCGTGTTTGAAATTCACTGCTCGACATAGGGACCTTACAGATAATTGTATGTGTGGGATACAGAGATGAGGTAGTCATTAAAAAAAGCATGTTAAACACTATTATTGCACACAGAATGAGTCCATTCAATGTGTGACTTGTTAAGCAAATGTTTACCCCTGAAATTATTTAGGCTTACTATAACAGCGGGGTTGAATACTTATTGAGTCAAGTCATTCCAGCTTTTGATTTTTTATTAATTTATAAAATAATTCAAAAAACATAATTCCACTTTGACATTTGTGTGTTGACCAGTGACAAAAATCAAGCTATAACAGAACAAAAATGTGGAAAGTCAAGGTGTGAATACTTTCGGAACATCCTGTGGTTATTGAAAACAATCCTTGTGGAATCTGAGCTCTGATCTGTGTTGTGATTGGTGGATGTGACGTTGGTGCACTGCACATATTGACGTGGTTGTCCTCTGCCAGGTCTCTCTCATGGAATACCTGACTGCTGTGGTGTGTCTTGGCTTTCCACTGCTAACCATCAATGGACCAAGAGGGGTAAGGAAATGTGCTCAAATGTTTCTTGCATTGTGGAGACATTTAGATATGATGCTTCGACTTGTCTTACACCGATCAACATAATTTTGCCACATGTCTCTGGATCTTAGATGTGTATTGACTGTTTTTGTATTGTTGACTGGCAGGATGTGGACGACCCCTTGCTGGACATGAAGACACCAGTGCTGTTTGTGGTTGGTCAGAATGCTCTGCAGTGTGGCACAGAGGCCATGGAGGAGTTCCGAGAGAAACTCCGAGCCGACAACAGCATGGTGGTGGTGGGGGGAGCCGACGACAACCTCAGGTGGGTTTACTCTAGGACTGGGAATTGCCATATGATATTATCACGATACTTAGGTACCCATATGATATATCATTCAATTGTATATGAATCACAATTCTTTGTTTTGCAATTCCATGTTCCAAACATTTTGCTCACTATATGTATTTTTAAGACGGAAAGGTAGCAGCAGTTGAAAGCATTCTGAATGTTTTCTTGTGAAGACAAAAGGCCTGAAGTTTTCACTGCTCGCTGTAATTTTCTGCAGGGCTATTAAATTGAAGAATTTGAGTGCATCAGAGTTTGTTTCTCATTCTTAACTAAATGTTTTTCTTCCTCAGAATCAACTCCACAAAGATGAAATCAGAGGGACTGACACAGACCATGGTGGATCGCTGCATTCAGGTTGGTCCATGTCGCTCTTGTCCTGTAAAGAAGCCATAGTGTTTTTATTCAAACAAATTTAGGTTAAGATTCTATGAAAACGTCAAAGGATTTTAAGGATTTAACCCTAGCCATCAAACTCCTCACATGGAATTCCATTGAAATGCTTTTCATGCAGATATACGTCTGTCTCTCCTGTGTAGGATGAGATAGCAGACTTCCTGTCGGGGGTGCTGACGCGGGCGGAGAGCCACGGCCATGGCTCAGGAGAGCTGAGGGACCTTGACACGGAGAAGAAGAAGAAGCCTAGACGCGAGCTACCCTTTGACCTGGAAAGGGGCCGCCCCTCCTCCCCTGCCCTCAGAGTACCAATATCCCCCTCAGGCTCAGAGGTATGTCCTGCATCAGCTCAGGCACGCTCCGGGAGAATAATATAAACATTGCTGATCATTTGACTGGCTTTGTTTTTATGGTTGTGTTCTCAGGACCTGTCCAGTGTGTGCAGTAGTCCCACCTCCAGCCCCAAGCCAAAGACGTCGGGACTGTCCCCAGCACAGAAGTCCAGTCTGATCACTGCAACACAACTCCTCAAGACCCATATGCAGCGGTCTGGGACTGTGCTCACACACAAGCAGGCACAAGGTTTGTGTGCCAACTAGCATGTACGAAAACAGACGCAGACACACACACCACAGCTCTCACATTTGACACATTTGTTTGTGTGCGCTTGTTTTAATGAGTCATTTAACTCTCTTGCCAATGGGTTTTTCAATAGCTCTATGGGCTTGGGAAGATGTGAATGCGATATTGAATGGTGAAAATGGTTTACTTGGACACAAATCTTGTTAGGGCAGTAACGACATCAGAAGGGCACAATGGAACGTGACTATCTTTTCATCCCTTCTCTACTCTCTTTCGACTATCCTTCCACCTTTCTTTTCAATTAATTTCAGCCCAGTTTGCTGCTTTTATGAAACAAAACATGCTTGTGAGGAAAAATCTTCCTCCTGGCACTCCCTCCTGTGTCTTTGGTAAGTATGTCTTTCTCCTTTCTTTTCTCTTCCTTTCTGTCTGCCATCTCCCTCTTACTGCCAGATCATTGATGTACATTGTTAACAGGGTCATATAACCATTTTAAGTGAGCATTATACATACACTGAACAAAATATAAACGCAACAATTTCAAAGATTTTACTGAGTTAGTCCATATAAGGAAATCGGTCAATTGAAATAAATGAATTCCCTAATCTATGGATTTCACACGACTGGGAATACAAATATGCTTTTGGTCACAGATTCCTTAAATAAAAAAGTGTAAACCTAATGCAGCGTGACACATCACTTTCGCATAGAGTTGATAAGGCTTTTGATTGTGGAATGTTGTCCCACTCCTCTTTAATGCCTGTGCGAAGTTGCTGGATATTGGTGGGAACAGGAATACGCTGTCATACACATTGA
Organism: Oncorhynchus mykiss; assembly: GCF_057628025.1. NCBI lineage: Eukaryota > Metazoa > Chordata > Actinopteri > Salmoniformes > Salmonidae > Oncorhynchus > Oncorhynchus mykiss. Next base: position 58,349,458 of record NC_143032.1, on the reverse strand, counting down.
TACAGAGCATCCCAAACATGCTCAGTGGGTGACATGTCTGGTGAGTATGCAGGCCATGGAAGAACTTCGACATTATCAGCTTCCAGGAATTGTGTACAGGTCTTTGTGACATGAGGCAGTGCATTATGCTGAAACATGATGTGATGGCGGTGGGTGAATGGCACGACAATGGACCTCAGGGTCTCATCACGGTATCTCTGTGCATTCAAATTGCCATCGTTAAAATGCAATTGTGTTTATCTGTAGCTTATGCTTGCCCATACCATCACCCCACCACCACTATGGGGCATTCTGTTCACAACTTTGACATCAGCAAACCGCTCGCCCACTGCCTGGTACAGTTAACCAGGATTCATCTGTGAAGAGAGCGCTTTTCCAGCGTGCCAGTGGACATCGAGGGTGAGCGTTTGCCCACTGAAGTCAGTTACGACGCCAAACTGCAGTCAGGTCAAGACTGGTGAGGACGACAAGCACACAGATTAATTTCCCAGAGACGGTTTCTGACAGTTTGTGCAGAAATTCTTTGGTTGTGCAAACCCAGTTTCATCAGCTGTCCAGGTGGCTGGTCTCAGACAAAAGCTGCATGTGGAAGTCCTGGGCTGACGTGGTTACACATGGTCTGTGGTTGTGAGGCCAATTGGACATACTACCAAATTACCTAAAATGATGGAGGTGGCTTATTACATTCTCTGGCAACAGTTCTGGTATACATTCCTGCAGTCAGCATTCCAATCGCGCACACACTCAAAACATCTGTGGCATTGTGTGGTGTGACGACTGCACATTTTAGAGTGGCCTTTTATTGTCTCCAGCACAAAGTGCCTCTGTAACGGTCATGCTGTTTAATCAGCTTCTTGATATGCCACATCTGTCAGGTGGATGGGTTATCTCGGGAAAGGGGAAATGCTAACCGGGATGTAAAATTTCAGCTCATGAAACACTTTACATGTTGTGTTTATATTTTTGTTCAGTATATTCCATTATACTTTGAGAAGTGATTTTGTAATCAGGGTTGGAATGGTCTGGTCTGTTTATCCCAGTCAGTGATGTGCTGTGTCTGTGTTTCAGTTCCTGTATCCAGTGAGCAGACCGAGGGCCTGGAGAGAGACGAGCTGCGGGCCCATCTGAAGAGGAGGCAGACTCCCAGCCCCACTCCCACCAAAACCTCCAAGAGAGCCAAGATTAAGGTGACCATTCTGCATGGAGAGACAGCAGGGGGCGCTGTCGGTTCTACAGCACAGGAAGGTAACTCGCTCAGATTTAACTATGAGCAGTTTTCTGAACCTCTAAGTGAATGATCCAGTAAAGAGAGATTGGAAGTTGTTGCCAAATGAATTGTAATATGTGTGGGGCTTTTATCTGAATGTTTATCAAATATTTTCTAATTTCCACTATTTCTAAAGTCATTAGAAACCATTTAGTGTGGTGTTGTCTGATCAGATTTGGCTTATTTTCTTAATTGTCTGTTCTAATGCAGGGGGTCCTTCTGGGATGCCCCTAGCTGTGACTGTGGGACAGACTGTGTCTGGAGCCAAGGAACTCTCTGGACTCCTCACATCCCAGCGGTAGGCCTGACACACAGACGGACACACAATGATCTCCAACTCCCCAGACAATCTCCTGTTGGGCAGCTCTGTGCAGCAAACGGATTGAGTTTTGGACTCGGGTTGGAAGTTGTTGAATAGGAAAAAAACTATGGGGTGGGTAGCTACCACAGCTCTGGTTATGTGTGTTACTGCAGGTCTGGTAGTCTGACAGAGGTGTCTAGTGCCCTGAGCTCGGGGTCCAGCTCTTTCCACAACCTGCAGAGTTGCATGGTGTCAGGGTCCTCCTCACCAGTCCAGGCGCAAGCTCCTGCTACTGCCCAAGGTATCTCCTACCTGCCTGCATGACTGTCCTAACTCGGCACAGCAGCGAATCTCAAAGATGACAGTCTAGACTCTAGACACTGAACTACAACCAAAAATGTTGTACAGTATATTTTCACTGATTTGTTAGTTGTGCAGAGGAACAGCAAATCCATCACACATTTAAAAAGGGGAGAGTTCTGTTTTATGTCCTGATTTTGAGCACTTCATGAGCCGATCTGAGCAAACAATGTTATTGATTACTTGTAGTGTTACTTCTGCATTATCTATGGAAGCTTAACCGTTGGACTTTTCTAGCAGAGGTTGTTTTGGCGATTGGACGAATAGGGGTGGATTCAACTGTCGTCAGTAGTTGTGTTGTTGAGCCTTCGGTATTGACTGTGTGTAAATGTGAGCAGTGCTGATTCATTCTCGCTGTGTTTGTGTGCAGCACCTTCCGCCAGCAGCCTCCTCCAAGGCCTAAGTTTCAGTCTTCAGGAGATCGTGACCAAATCCCCTAGCCTGCCCACCACCACAGCTAGCATGGGCAGCATTCAGGTACACCCTGAACTTTTCTCATGAACCTGTAAAAAGTATACTCAGTAATGTGAGTTTGTCTGTGTGCTGACTCGTTGTCTGACTGACTCCACCTCTCCTATCCCCCTCAGGCCTCTGGTGGGAAGCCCCAGGGTCAGGTCCTTAGCTCCATAGGTACTGGCAGCAGCACTCTGCTCCGGGCAGTGCCTGTGGTCTCCACTGGAGGGCTGTCCAAGACCACTGCCATCCACCAGCTACTCACCAATGGCGGGCTGGCCAAGCTGGCGAGCAGCCTCCCTAGCCTGGCACACATCTCCACCCAGAGTGCCGGTACGTCCCGAACTGCCAAACCACGGCGGCCACGCTGAATGCCCAGGGTTCTCCTTAACCCCCTGATTTTCGGAAAAGCTAGAATAGCAGGACGGGCCCTATCGCCAGGTCACCTTGGCCACACTACAGATAGCTGACTGAGATAGTGGACAGCATGATCAATAATGTGTATGCAGATAGTCATCCATGAGGATCCTAGGTGTGGTCAGTATCAGGAAAACCAGACTTGTAGCCATGTAACATCAAAGTGTACAGATTTGTATCGTAAGGGATGATGTGTTTTTGTACTAATGTTCATGTTTGGAAGAGCCATAAGGAAAACATCAATGAATACATGATCCAGGTGTATGTGACATTGGAATTAGCAGTTTGATGAAGTCATGTTTAATACATATTGTTTATGTATTAGTCTACACATTTCAAATGTAAATGCTTACATAAGAATCTTTGAATATGTTCATGTTTGCCCGTAGTTTCCTTGATACATGGAACTCATTGATACAAAATTGTTGTCACGATAATTGTGAATCAAGAGGGCCAAAAACAAATGGACATTCATGCATTTTGGCGTTTTGAATATCGCCTAAATGTCACATGACAACTGACGATGTCAATGGCCCTGTTCAGACTGCATTTGTTCACCAGATCTGTCCACTCGGTAGATGCCTCTTTATGTTTGTTTCATTTTGATTGCTTGGTCTTCATGTTACATTTTGTAAATCCATTAATTAAATCACCTGCAACAAGCAAGCAGCAGCCATGATTCCAGATGCACGCAAGGACCCACGGACTCACTGGACTTTGTAGAGAGGAAAGAGTATGAGGAGAAGTAGCAATAATATTCACATCCGGCATACCACCTGTTTCTATCATTGCAATAAAGACTGGAAAATAACCCACGTTTTCATTCCTCTTTTTTTGATCGAGAAATGGGTGTTGCTGTTGCGATATCCAAGTTGTCCACTCCTTTCCCAGGATTGCTGTTGTCTTTGATAGCTTCTTTTTTTGTAATTCTGTACAAAGTTCAAACCTGGATTAATAATTATTTACGCTAAGAGTAAAACGGTACTCATCTCTCTCTAGTCTACATCTCCTGACATGGACTATTCTTACCATTGAGAAAAGCAAGCCAGACATGACAATACAGGCAAAATGCAAAATAAGCCCTTGGGCACTGAGTTGTATTTTAAGAACTATTTAATTTGATTTAGAGAAAAAAAAAATCCCTCATTGGATTAGCACACACTGCTGGATTTGCTATTCAGGAATTTCAGTTGGAATGTTGTCCGCTTTGCTGTGTCTGAGGGAAAATGCTGTCTGAACTAGGCTTGACACCCAGTTCTAGTATACATATCTGAGTAGATGTGTAACCCATACCATCACTTTGTTGGCAGCAGGGCTCAGAGCCCCCACCATTATAACTGTGATGCTGCGAGGACAGCCCAGCAGAATGACTACGCTGGGCCAGGCTGAGAGGCCACTGATGCTGTCCAAACCACCTGATATGAAGGTGGGTCTCCTCACAAGAAGCAATATGTTAACATCTCCATCACATGTTCTAAAATGAAGATTTGTTTTCAAATCAAAATACTCTATTGCAGTGATGAACCCAAAGATCGCACGCATCATGCCAGATGTGATACTCATCCTGGAGGAGTGACTGGACTGGCTATGATCCGACTCCATAGAAAAGGAGTGTAGCCATGTACCCCCTGCCCTTATGTCTATTCTCTCCCCAATGCAACAGATGAACACTTGGCGAAGGGTTCCTTCCCCATGGTGTGAATTGACTTGTGTAGTGGACCAGTCTCTATGCTGCAGGAAACGTCATCAGCCCAACATATATGTATGGCCACACTCATTTCAGTTAAGAGTTGAAGATGGTATAAAATATTGAAGGTATTTCATTTTTGTCACAAGGTCTCAGTTGACACTTTTTTGTAAGGCAATGGATAATGTAACAGCCATATGATAGTTGTATATGTGTAGAGGGGAAAATATTGTAATTGTTACCTGTTATGTTATTTTCTTGACCATTGGATCTTTAAATTAAGCCTGTCTTTTGAGATCATTACAACAGTTTTTTTTACATGCTTTGTTCTGTAACTTTGTTTGGCTCCAGTTAGGTCAATGGATTTCTAATTTGACCATCATGGGAGGAATTATGCTAGGTGGAATTTTACAGCTAATATTGTTTCATGTTTAATTAAAGCCTTTTGGCCTGGCAAGATGTTTCAAAAGCCGAACCATGGAATTGATTTCTCAATTCATGTTCAGAAAAAATATGTTCTATGTAGCGTGACAATGATCATGTTTAAGTAGGTGGACTACTCCTGGGTTGAAAATGTGAATTTACAGATCTACATTTGTAAACCATTTTACTTTTAAATGGAACAAAAGTGCGGTTCTCTCTGGGAGTCCTTACCTTTCAGTAATATAATCAAGAGAAAGAAATCCACTGTCTTCACTGAACTTTAATTGTCAAAATGTGTTGGTCTAAATTATATTATAATGTTATATCCAAAGTTCTGCGGCTGGCGGATTGTAATGATAATGCTTGGCACCATCGTTTGGGGATTTTCATGTAAGTTTGAATAGCTCAATTGGATATTAGTGAAGAATTGAACAAGCATATCATCTCCAAACCGTATTCCAATTCAGAATACAATGATTGAACCGTCTCCTGCGCACTGAATGAATTGAATTTGCATTAAATGATGTGAGTGCATAATCATTCTCACAGGCAGCTGCATTAATATAGACCTACTCATTTAGCAGACATCCTCTGCATCTGCGTTACACACATGGGTAACGGTCCGACAAGATAGAGGACAGTGTGTTTTAGGTTTTAGCTCTTATATAAGCCAGGCTTTGTCTATTATAAGCAGACGATACATATACCCGTCAGGAAGCTAGCGAGAGACCTCTGTCAACTAACTTCCCCACAGTTCATGTCCATTCCTTCAGCGATCCATGATGAGAAATATCATATTCACACTCTCTAGTATGGGACTTTTACTGTAACACAACATGAGTGATCTACAGAGCATTCGGAAAGTATTCCGACCCCTTGACTTGTTACACATTTTGTTACATTACAGCCTTATTCTAAAATGGATTCTGTAGTTTCCCCCCCCCCCCATCAATCTACACACAATACCCCATAATGATAAAGCAAAAACAGGTTTTAAGAAATTTCTGCAAATGTATCCAAAAAAAGCACAAAAAAAAATGAAATAACACATTTAAATAAGTATTCAGACCCTTTACTCTGTACTTTCTTGAAGCACCTTTGGCAGCAATTACAGCCTCAAGTCGTCGTAGGTATGATACCACAAGCTTGGCACACCTGCATTTGGGGAGTTTCTCCCATTCTTCTCTGAAGATCCTCTCAAGATCTGACAGGTTGGATGGGGAGCGTTGCTGCACAGCTATTTTCAGGTCTCTCCAGAGCTGTTCGATCGGGTTCAAGTCCGGGCTCTGAATGGGCCACTCAAGGACATTCAGAGACTTGTTCCGAAGCCACTCCTGTGTTGTCTTGGCTGTTTGCTTCGGGTCGTTGTCCTGTTGGAAGGTGAACTTTCATCCCAATCAGAGGTCCTGAGCGTTCTGGAGTAGGTTTTCATCAAGGATCTCTCTGTACTTTGTTCCATTCATCTTGCCCTCGATTCTGAATAGTCTCCAAGTCCCTGCCGCTGAAAAACATCCCCACAGCTTGATGCTGCCACCACCATGCTTCATCGTAAGGATGGTGCCAGGTTTCCTCCAGACGTGACACTTGGCATTCAGGCCAAAGACTTCAATGTTAGTTTCATCAGACCACAGAATCTTGTTTCTCATGGTCTGAGTCCTTTAGGTGCCTTTTGGCAAACTTCAAGTGGGCTGTCATGTGCCTTTTACTGAAGAGTGGCTTCCCTCTGGCCACTACCATAAAGGTCTGATTGGTGGAGTGCTGCAGAGATGGTTGTCCTTCTGGAAGGTACTCCCATCTCCACAGAGGAACTCTGGAGCTCTGTCACACCTCCCTGACCAAGGCCCTTCTCACCCGATTGCTCAGTTTGGCCAGGCGGCCAGCTCTAGGAAGAGTCTTGGTGGTTCCAAACTTCTTCCATTTAAGAACGATGGAGGCCAGTGACCTCTTGGGGACCTTCAATGCTGCAGGCATTTTTTGGTGCCCTTCCCCAGATCTGTGCCTTGACACAATCCTGTCTTAGATCTCCACAGACAATTCCTTTGACCTCATGGCTTGGTTTTTGCTCTGACATGCACTGTAAACTGTGGGACCTTATATAGACAGGTGTGTGCCTTTCCAAATCATGTTCAATCAATTAAATTTACCACAGGTGGACTCCAATCAAGTTGTAGAAACATCTCAATTTTTTTCAACTCAAAATCTCAATTTCGAGTCTCATAGCAAAGGGTCTGAATACTTACATAAATATGGTATTTCTGTTTTATTTTTTTATACATTTGCAAAAAATTCTGAAAACCTGTTTTCATTTGTCATTATGTGGTATTGTGTGTAGATTGATGTAGAGTCATCCATTTTAGAATAAGGCTGTAATGTAACAAAATGTTGAAAAAGTCAAGGGGTCTGAATACTTTCCGAATGCACTGTATATTGCCTCAAACACACTGAAATGGCAGATTTTTTTTCACACAACTCAGAAGTCACCTTTCAGTGTAAATGAAAGCTTTTCCTGTCTGTTCTAAATTATTTGAAATGTCAAAAACAGCCACATTTTCTCTCCTTGGTTGCTTTGCAGTTTAAAAAATAAAAAATAAATCAGACTGCAATTTCATCATGATCTTTGTGTCAAAAGGACACTTTTATTTAGTCAACACAGCTCCATCCTGTTCAGTCCCCAAGCAATGGGCTGAGACACATGACAAATCACATGCTTACTCAGCTAATCTCAACTCATCTCTACTTTCAGTGTAAAAATCAGTACACTAAAAGCTACCTAACCTATGTGTTTTTGCAAAGTTGAGTAATGTAGTAGGCCTATGATTACACAAAGAATGAGGGTTGGGAAGGCTTTCCCTGGAACTTGACATTGAAGCTGACCTTTTAGCAGTGATGCCACTTAATCAACAAGATACAGTGGGCAGCTGAGCCAGCATTGGCCCAATAATGCTGGGGTTGGGTGGGCAGTTAGTTAGGAAATGATCCGTCTGCAGCATTGTTTCATTATTCCTCTATTGAATATTTGGTGAAAGGTTTTTATAATATATGTGATAGAAATGAAAATAATCTAATAATCGGATTAAGTTACTATTTTTGAGTAATCCATCGCTGTACCTTATTTTGTCATGCCCTCCTTTTGGGTTTCTTCACAATCACATACACATTAAAATAGTTTCATCATTCTTCATGTTTATTTTTAGATAACAAAATGAGTGATCAGGTTTTTCTCTGCAGGTAAAATATTTCCATAACTGTAGTGTAAAATATGATAATTTTATGTGTTGGCAACAGGTGGAGCTTGACTCAATAAAAACCATTGCCTATATTTAAAATGATACAGTACGAATTATAACTCCCTTTTTTATTTAACATTATATTTATTTTTCTCCAATTGTAGTTGGATATCTAATGAAGTGATGATAATGTTCAATAGGCTGTGATAATGGTCACTGTCGCTTACAGAAGATTTCTACCTTGTGTCTGTTGTAAGGGAACCCTCTAAGACAATGTCACCCAGGAATATAAATGTATGTGTGTGTGCGTGCACGTGTGTGTTGACTATAAGAGCAGAGAGAGGGGCATGATGATACACAAAATGTCACTTTGGTGATTTGTAGCTTTGGAATGATGATAGATTTGAGATTTTACTGACTCTCACATCACATAAAAAAAAACATACACATTGACCAGGAGGTATCATAAGAATGATGCTCTTTCTTTTCCAGGATATTGTCCATGCACGCACATTTTGAGATCTTTTGCTGTGTTGAAATTAAATGTTTTGGTAAAATGTTATATATTTTTTCAAACATTGTAAAAATTGAAAGGTTTTCCAGAAGGTGTACAAAAAAACATTAAGTTTAAGGGTTATCATTTTATATAGGCAAATATAAAGTATTTTCCTATAGCTGTGGCTCCTCTCCAGACCGAGGTAAAGACAGTTTCAAGTTGGATATTCGACGGATATTGGCGCTTTCTAACCTCAATAGCTTTCAAGCCACTTGAGCCACAGACTCCAAATAAGTGTCATGATGTTGGAAAAATTGCACACAACATTGCACAGGTGTTATTTTCACAATTTGGACATTAATTCGCTTTCAAAAGCTAAAAAACCTGTGTAAATGTGAGAAGCATTTTGTATTCCAAGTTGAATTAGTTAGGGAGCGTAAAAAAAGTACAAAATATTTTTACAAAGTTCAGAATGTCCACTCAGTGGGCCTACACATTGCACACCCTTTAGTTTGTCAATTTTCATCTCACATGGTTTTACATGAATTTTTCAAATGTAAAATTTCAATAGCTCCTTGGTCATGTGGCCAACTGACCTCAAACAAGGTTCAGAATGTCCACTGACTATGCCTTCATATCGCACACTCTGATGCTTGTCTACTTTCATCTCATGCTATTAGACTTAAATCTGTAAGCTTTGCAGGCCTTCATTTCACATTGGTGTTAAATTCGTAAAAATTAAGTCAACAAATGTTCCATCCTCGCAATAACTATCTTTCACATGGACACTGAAAAGATCCGCAAATGGCTGTATGTGGTATGGATCAAGGACAGGAGAGGTGTTCGAACAGAGGTGCTTAAAGTAAGGTGCACAGGTAGGCTTCATGAAAAACAATGTTTCATATGCTCTTTTTAATCACGTAATCATGTATTCTCTCCTGATTGGCTCTGTGGTGCACAGTCTGGCAGTCTGACTAAAGTGCCAGAGGTATGAGGAGAGACATCCTCCTTTGTATTTATGGGAACAAATATTTCCTAACACTTTGGATCCTATTCTTGGACAGTTAGAAGACATAATGCATCATTGCAAAAAAAACATGTATTACTAATTACTGTCCATGAGTAACCTCAACCTTGTGGGTCTATGGGTGTTTGGGCCAATAAAGTGCCAACTCAATTCTACCACTGACTAGTCTCTCATGCCCCAATGAACGAGGACACAGGGAAATAGTTTTTAATCTAAACCAGACCTTTTTTACTGGACTACACTACCCCCTAATTGGGGCTCTTTTCTTGACACATAGTAGCAGTTTACCAGATAAGAAGT